>NC_134950.1:103030369-103341146 GCF_965638725.1 Aptenodytes patagonicus | reverse complement strand
TACAGATACACGGGGCTTGTGAAGCATCTTAAGACCTATGAACCCTTAGCAAACTGGTCAGGGGTTCCAACACGTAGCATCATTTGGACACCAAATACCTTAAAACTCCAGACAAGTGTCAGAGAAACAAAACATCTCATCGCATCCCAATGGTTCAACTTATCACTGGGAACAAGGGTTTTGCGTGCCCTTGTATGCAACTCGGGAAGTGAGGAAACACTACAATTACCTGCAGCCATTCATGAGTTCCAGAACATAACCTGTCTGGTAAATGTTTCATTCCCCCTTGTCCCTCCCTTCCTTTCCCCTATAATCCCCTCAAAACAATGAGTATAGACAAAGTCACATATCCTTCTTTTTAGCAACTTTTAGCAATGAAAAGCGAGGGACAACTCTAACTATGAGAGTTGATTTCTCTTTGCAATACCATATGTGCACTTGAGTTTGAAGTAGATACACTACTCCAAACATAAAGCAGTAAGCTTTGGAAACCACTTGGGTGTAAATGGCTGTGAACCTATGTAATGTATTGTTATGTGTTTCGTGTACACTTCACACTTGGCAGGTTTATTACTACCTAGAGCTTCACCCTTCCTGAAAACAGCTCCTTTACCTTGCCATGTTATGTTATGGTTTGCCTTATATACAGCCTATGGCAACACCCCAACCCGCATTATTTTTAAAAGTGACAATGACTTTAAAGGAACACAAAAGCACAGGAACATCACAAATGATAACAGGGATATGAAGTTGCCCTTCCTTCCCTTCTGTCCAAATCAAGTAATAACTAAAGAACTGTGGAAGTTCAGTCCTGTATTTCTCAAGTGCAGATCAAAACAAGCCCCGAGTTACCAGAATTTCTCTGGTAGTTACATCGCAACTTCCTCCTCCGTCATAACAAGATGAGCAGAGGAGCCCTCTGACACACTCTGCCTTCAGAAAGCCGCCCCAAGGGAGTTCTAAGCGCTGGTAAATAACCGCAGACGACACTGTTCTTTAAAAACAAAAAAAATAGCAGAGCTTACATAAGCAACAATAAATCAACTATATCTCTCAGCCAAGTTGAAGATGAGACCAACCTGGTGGTAAACCAAGACTTCCAAAACTGTACTCTTAATGCTTAAAATTTTAAAGCAGAATCAATATCCTACTGCCAACAGAACATTTTCTATTTCTCAATTCTGTCAAAACTGTCTTTCAAAAATATTTTGCAACAGTAAGATAACAACTCTTATCCTTTAAATAGTCACCCCCTCACACACACTCTTTGTAAAACGAAAATCAAATCTTAAATATACAAACTGAAAACATGGACAATATCTACTCTTAGCTTTGCTTCTGTTAATAGTTATGCCTAAAGTTTAAGACCTTTCTGAGCTGAAGCATCTATTACTTAAAGCACAGTAAATTTTACCACAGCAATGACAGTTAGAAGACAGTGTCCTTATTGCAAAGATCACATTTCAGTATTTTCAGGTCCAATTCAAAAGTACTTGGGAACACTGTTTTAACAGCCTAATTCAACTCCTAACGGAAATCTTTCTGTAATAAATACAAAACTACAAATATTTTTCACTAAACACTGGTTGTAGGTACCACAATGAAGATGAAGAGGCTAATTTCCAGAAATTATGTTAGCTAAAAAGGAAAGTTTAAAAAAAAAAGGAAAGAAAAAAATGATAAAAAAAAATAAAAATCAAACTTCAGGTCCTGCAAGTTTCCTAAGTTAAATTCATCAAAACTGAATCATCAAATTACAGTCTTGGTCAAAGGACAGTGACTCATTTTTTTTTCCCTCTGTCTTCATATGTGTCGATATCATTATATTCACTATAACGACCAATTACAGATCACATAACTATGTTGCCTCTGAGCCAAGAGGAAATCCATTCACCATTTATTTTTTGTTTTTCCCATCCTGCTACATGGAGTAAGTTGTACTTAATTAGTTGGAGTCTTAGATCGTTCTCTTGCATATATTTGTGTAAAGTAAGACTGCAGAGTGGAATGGAAAGTGTGTTTCTTCCTTTAAACTGTAACTAGCAATACAGTATTATCTATACAGAATAGTGTGACATTTTACAGCCCCTAAATATAACTTCTGGGCACTGAGTTAATTTATAGGCATTAACGTAGCTGAGAGTGGCAGCTGGGGAAAAAATTGGGAGATAAAACATTTTGAGTGACAGCAGTAATTAATTAAAAATTCAAATAGCACAAAGTCCATCTTTAAAAAGAATTCCAATAAATCAGTTAACGAAGCCATCTTCTTCCTAATTCCAAACAAACTATTATTTTAATTCTAAATTACTTTGAACAACTGCACCTTGTATGATCTTCTAATGAAAGTGAAAGCTTTGGAACATTTTTGTTGTTGTTGTTCCTATAAAATCTTAGTTTCAACCTGAATTCATGATACTGAAGTGGAAACATGTTGACCTCTTTACATTTTTAACGCAGAAATGATGCTGCAGTCATCTGCTCTGACTTAACATAATACACGACAGCTTCACTGTAATTCTCACACACTGAATCCAATGACAGTGCTTCAACTCAAACATGCCTTTTACAAATTCATCCAGTTTTAATCTAAAGGCTTGAATAATGAAGAATCTTTGTTAGCTTGTGCTTTGACTCCTGGATTTTCGTGACTATTTTACAAAGGTGATTCAATTATACAGTGGCACTTCATCCCAAAGGACACTGAAGACACTTTACTAACTGAATGAAGTCAGCAGCTCTCTAGTTACCTTTTCAAGGTAAAGCTTGGTAACTGTTTAACAACTCAGTCACCAGTGGATTTAACTCTTCAGACTGCCTCAGATTTAAACAAAATACTCATTGCTATTTGCCATTCTGCTTAATAGCATGAAGTGAAAAAAGAACCACCAAACCCTCAGCTGTGTCAGTGTAATTTATATGCTCTAGTCTTTTACACTTCTTCCACTGAGTTTAACAAAGGGTGTATTTCTTTGTCTTAAAGCAAATAAACTGTAATATTTTAAAGAACATGGTAATGGATATCTTCATCATCCTGGATGAAGCCTGGATATTTTCAGGCTACAAAGGGCACTGGAACTCAGTTGCACCAACAGCATCCCTTTCCTCCTCCCCTCATGCCACAACCAAACCAAATCACCCTGGATGAAAGAAGGCTTAAGTGCTGTGTAATGCAAGATGACTAATGGGGGGACCAAGCTTCTCTGCTGCTTTTTCCAAGAGAACGGCAACAAAGTCTATATATTGACATTGACCTATTGACCATTGACCACGTATGAAAACCTTTGGTTTCTAACTGATAAAGATACATACCCCTATAATACTCAAGCCTTTCAGGTAGTCCTGACGAGGTTGGGCTTGTGGCACACAGCCTGCTAGAACCACTTTCTTCTTCCCTTCTTGGGCTTTCCTAAAGAAGGACAGACAGAGAGTGTGTTAATATTTTCAAAATTGATTATTTTCAACTTCCAAGTAATCATGTTGTGCATGTGACACGGGGAAGCAACCACAATGAAAACATTCCCAAATGAGAAGCAATTTGTACACATTTGAACTTCAGAAACCAAACAAACCAACACACCAAAAGAATGCCATATGAAGCATCAGGCTACAGCACACGTGGCTCTATCTACAGAGACCATTACCACTGTGTATCTTGGATAAAAGTACAACCTTGAAAGTCCTAATCAAGTTCAGTTAACCTTTATTTACCACAATGGTAGCAGAGAACCTGGTCAAGAAAGGTGGGACAGAGATATTAAGCGCAATTGAAGAAATGTTACACAGAATGCAAGGGACAGCCTATGCAGATAAGAACCGCTAGCTCAAAACATAAGCATTTATGTAGTACCAGTCAGAAATTACCAGCTACATCAGTCTTCTGATGTTTACTTAAAAATGTTTATTTACTTTTAAATGTACATTTACTTAAAAATGTTTAACGAAATGTTTACTTAAAATCATATTGAGCATTTTCAAGCTTTAACTGCTTCCCTTTGGCAGAGAAACATTTGTCTGGATATTAACTTACATAATTCCTTAGCTTTGATGCTACCTTAGCACCAAGTACGAAACCAAAACACTAAGATTAAATGGTTAACACTGCTCATTTCATTAGTAATATTTTGACTCACTTTGAATTCAACACTGAATATCAAGCCATCACTGAATCTTGAAACTACAGGAAGCCCTGAACAAAACTATCGGCTGCATACAAAACAGTGAGATGCAAAACCTGCTTATGTTCATTAAACTTTGAAGATCATCCATTAACACATTAACCCAACACGACTACTGCATTATAATGTGCAAAACAGTAAAGAGGAGAAGCACTGAATAATTTTAGCAGATTTGCTAGGTCTGACATATTATGGGTTGCTCTAAGAACTATCTTTCACAGTTGCATGCTGTATGACAGAAGTCTGCCAGGAGGTTGTGAAACTGGAACCTTGTAAATCTGTATTTTCCCCAGCAATATACGGATTCATGAAGTGTTTACTGTTACGTTGGAACAGGCTAAGACATGTCATAACATTTTTCAGAAAAATTATCTTATCCAAAATACACAATTGCTTAAGACAATTTTATATTCTTCAGCTTGCTTGAGCCGCCTCCAAGCTGAATGCACTAGAGAAAGTGATGTTCAACAAGCGCAAGGATGCTACACTGAGTATCTGGAGATCTCCAGCAAATGCAAATTTAACAAAGAAAAAAAACCAGACTGGTACCACACACAGTTCCACTACTCAGTTTTCGCTTCATACTCATAATATGGACAAATTTATTTACAAATTATAGCTCAAATGAAATCTCACAAGGACACATAAATTGTAATATTAAAGGAGATCACAGGCCATCTTGCCAAATACCTTGTGCTGGCTGCTGCACTAGAACGAGCTATTTTGAAGGAAAAAAATTAAATATCCTATACACAGACAAGTGTGAAATAACAGGAAAATGTATTACACCTATTATCTCATATCTAATATACATGCAGCAAATCTCTGTAAGATATTCAATTTTGTTTTAGTGGGACTTTCAGGAAATCTTCAGACATTCATCATACAGAGCCTCATTGGTCCTCTACTTGCATGCTAAGGTGTATAATATAAATGCAAATCCTTTCATCTCTTCCTTGATAGTATTTCTGTGGATAAAGAACTATGATGAAATGTTAATTTAGTATATTTCTTAGGCAGGGAACCTAGCAACATGTCTCCAAAACCTGCAATCCCTCTTCTCTTTCAGCAGTAAATATTTAAGGGTTTTGCAAAACTTCAATAGAGGTCACCTACTTCTACATATCCAAGTAAAAAAAAGTCCTACTTCATGCATCACCTAAAAATGTCACATAGCACCATGTGACACTCCACTAACTCAAAGGATAAAAATCACTACTTATGTAGTCTAACAGACTCAACCTAATGCCTCAAGGCAAGACAATAAGACCTGTCTCCAGCAAACAAAGCACACATCCCTAGGCAACTCCGCATCTGGTATAATCTGCTGCAAGCAACAGCCGTCTCCATCTACTTGAAAATCTGTGAGCGCTACAGAAGAAAAAGCTTTTATTCAAGTCTTTTTATCTGGGAAGAAAAAAAAAAAAACCAAACAAAGTTTCCCTTGACACATTAAATGGCATTTTAATGTTATTTCACAGCTTTAACATTTTGCCATATCTTCTGGGACTATAACTGGAGCTAGGGGGAAAAAAGTTAAACTGAATATTCTTCATAATAAGCATTGCCTTCATTTAACTTTTTTAAAGTTGTACAGATCTCTATATAATAAAGAATTTTGTACACTGAGATTTTTTTGCTTCAAAATGCAATTAAGTGGAAATGTCAGAACTAAATTTTCAATCATAGTCAATTTTCATTACATCCATAATACACTGTACAGTCCATGAAACCCACCATAAATGAAAAACCATTGTAAGGAAATTATGAAAATTTTTTGCCTCATTTTCAAGAAACCACTTCTCAAAATATGCATTCCAGTACTATATTGTCACTCCCTTTTAATATTGTTTAATGAGCCCTCCTCATATTAACAAAAGCCTACAAAAAATTATTCTTCAGAAATCTAGTTAGCACGGCAACTGTATTAGAAAAGCCTTTAGCCTTCAAAAACATGAATAGTAATGAGAATAATACCTCATGGAATCTAGTAGGTGGCATGAATAAATACATCTTCCCTTTTAGACACCCTTTATATTTTTCAATTACATGAACCTTACCTTGAACTTTCAGTTTAATTGACTCAGAAGACATTTTCTAGAAATACACTCTTTTCTAAAAACTACTTGCAAGATATACATCTGAATAGAAATTTAATTAGAGCAATTCTTTTTTAAAGAAAGGAATTATTCGAGCTACTTCCTAAGTAATGGGTGGGGAACAAAAAACAAGTGAGAAACAACAGGGGCATGAAAAAAAGTACTGCATGCAGTAGAGGACTCATACAAGACCTGTAGTGAGATCATAGATTATACTCCATTGCAACTCCATTGCATAGATACAGCCATTGCAACTATAATTGTACTATCAGACTTAATGAAATATATTCCATGTATTCTGCTTTTTACAAAGCAAATTTGAGAATGTGACTAGGATGGGGAGAAACTTCTGCCTTGCTTATGTGCACTTCTACTTATGCTGTTAGAAACCTGCCCAAACTGGAATATTCTGCTCACAATTTTATGTAACATGTTGTTGCATGGTTCCTCTACTTCTTTTTTTTTGAGCTCCAAGAAAAATTTGGTCAGTAACGCAACAAAGATAAAGAAACGCACCCCCCAAAAAAGCCCCTTGTAAGTGTTTGCTACATCAGCACTGTGTGTATAGCAACACTGCTGGATACCGTGGCAGCCAGTGCAGGAAGCTGTACCACTTTTTCATGACTCACGCAGCTACTCAGGTGGAATCACCCCAGGAAAAAAGTTAGGGACCTTTTCCTGAGGTTCAAATCTAAGGAAAGCAATAAAAAAGAAAAGAAAGAAAAAAGTGAAAGCAGAGAAGATGGGCTAAGTTCAATGGAAGACAATCTGTGACATCGAAAGTAATTGCTAACTTGCTCTTTGCTAGAGAGAGACAAGAGAAGCCAGATCATCACTGCTCACCTGCTCCCTTCCCTTTCCATAAGCAGAGCTGCCCACTGGACCTTTATAAGCTGTGAACTCTTAAGTGAATGACTCTCAGCTTTCAAAGAGCCACCATTACTACTCACCAAGGTATCCCAGCTGCACAGGAAGGCATGGCAGGCATCTGAAATCAAAAGCAGCCTATTCTGCAGGGAGCAAAGCTGGCAAACTACAGACTGGTCAGCATGAAACATGCAATTTGTGAAGTGTTGCTCTAGTATCAGACATGTGAAACCACGTATTATAGCTACAAACCCCAAAATTTTTCCTCCAAAACCCATTGTTGGTGGAATTAAATAATGAAGAAACGTTTAAATGATGAGCAGAAGGCTGCCTGCAGCAGAAGGACTAAGTAACAGTCAAATACAAGTAAGAGAAGAAGCAAGAGCGGAATTTTCAGCAAAAGCAATAAATTAGGGAGAAAAGTGCTTTACAATGAGCTTGTTAAGTTTTGCATTGATAGTAGTTGGGAAATGTTCATAAAATAGTAAGAGGAACTATTTCTTATGCTAAAGTACAAGAAGTATCTTTGTTATCTGAAATGAAAATGGAAGTATTTCAACCCGAATCCTACTAGGCAGATGACAACTGACCATACTCTCAAGTAAGTTTTTACATCAATGAGCTATTTCCACCAAACACAGTACTCCCCTTCCCACTGTTGTATCAGCACAAACCTGGCGACTTTCACATTAAGATGTGTATAGTTAAATCGAATTGTGCAATGCACCAGTGGAGTCTATTCATGCCATTCTCATGGCCTTCTATTACACAAAATCCACAACACCCCTTATCAGGTATTTTAGAAAGGTGTGAAGCCATAAATCAACGGGAGGTTTGTGTCTAGAAATGCCCAAAGAAATGTTAGCATGCATGAAAAAGTTCTGCTAAGGCAGCTCTAGCCGAACACAGTATGAGCTGGGTATATGATGAGATCAGTCTGCCAAAGGTTATAAAAAGTAAAATTGGGGAGATACTACTTCCCAGGCTGTAGAAATGATGTTGTGATGTCTCTGGGGAAAAAGAAATGCTATTTGGCTAAAGATTCAAACGTGTGAAAGATCTTCCAACTGTCTCATCTGCTGAATTAATCAGCAGGAAGCCACAAGTTTTAAAGAGAGCACAACATCCCTGGAATGAAAAGATGGTGCCTGTATAGCATCTGGAACACATTCCTGAAAATCCATAAAATCACACAGCTATTTTCTGTTTGAAAAATTACAAATGGTAACTTAAACTGTGGCTTTACAGGCTTTGAGCCAATCTAATGCCTCATAACTACCCAAAGGCTTGCTTCCCATCCTCCCTGTCTGCTATTGCTGCTCCTACCTTTCTCCAACTCCAACCCCTCCTCTTTTTCATTTCTGGCCATCTGGTAGCACTCCTCCTCTGCTCCAAGCTCTGCAGCTCACTGGACCCTTCCAGGGCCGCATTTAACTCACTGACACAGAGAAACCTATTATGTTGAGTTTGGGGTTTTTTTACCATTTTATTCCACTAAGTTAGCTCACGGGAGAAGGGCTGCAGTAGAGCCAAAACAGAGGTCAAGGGAAACAGAAAAAGAGAAGGACGTGGGAATTCCTTCTTTCATCTACGGTGAGCTTGACAAGTCTCATGAAACCTTTGAGGTCGCAATATGTTAAGCAGCATGGGTGAATAAAAAGCAAAAAGGGTGTAAGAAACGCTTATACATGCTGTGCTTTCAAGGTTAGGGACAGCCCCATAGTCAAAGGTGTGTGGAAAACATGAGGAAAGCTTGTCAACATTATTAATTAGAGAAGAACCACTCGAGTCTACTTAGGCCTGTCAGCTTCCTTGTACGCTTCCACAGCCCCCAAAGAACTACCATATTTTCCTTGTGAGGCATGTGAAGATGTAAAGTTCATTTGAGAATGCTTATGCTAATTACTGGAGTTTACTAAATTGCTCTTTGAGGACCAATCTCTAGTAAAGCAGCCCTCTAGTTACCATGCTGCATCCTCTAACTTGTCTCCTTTGGCAAAAAACATCAGGTAACATGTAAATACTCCAGGGGAAAAATAAGTTGCACGTTCTCCTCTTGACGAAAGCAAGCATGTCTGTTCTGAAAATACTTCGAACAGACATAAATGCTTGCTCCATCAGACTCCAAACTGAGGTTGTAAAGATGTGCTCCAAGCAAAAATAAATAAAAGCATAAAAGTATCCTCCTCCAACAGAGCTTTTCATAGGAGGTGAAATGTCAGCTCTGAGAATAACCCCAAGACTCGCATGCTACATATCAAATTATTCCCTAAGTTTCTGAGAGGACATACCCAAGGAAGAAAAAGCGTATTTTATCTACATTCAGATATTCACAGTATCTGCATGAACAGGTGTTACACTTCTTGCATCTTTCCCACTCTTAGAAAAAACGCATTTGAATGCACTACTCAAACTTCTGCTTTTCACAAGTACAACAGATCCATCCAGGCTTTTATGGCAGACACTTGCATCCATCACACTCCAAAACAATGGGTTCTCAGCTGCTTCCAAACTATGGGGAATTTTCCCAACACAGCTTATTGCATTAGCTTTAATATCTTGGTTTGAATGGAAACTTGTTTTCATCCAGCTACTTGGCATGCAAGTGAAGTGACTGCAGGTTTGTCGGCAAAAAGCAATCCCATTTTAAACTCTAGATCCAGTCAGATCTGTGCCTGAGTTTTACTCAAGTTTTCTGTAAAATGTAGGCAGCAATTAAAGATGCAACAGTTACTCTTGGGCGGTCATTACTCAAACAAATACAGTATCTTAGTGGTGATGATGGTCTTGTCTTCCTGCAAAGGCTTTTGAAGTAACAGTACAAAGATTTTATCAAATTGAAAAAATCAGACCAGGATGTTTTCAGGAGGAGGATGGGATGAAGGAATAAATCCCAAATCTCACCTTGGAAATGTGTGAGTGTAGTAAGAAGGTAGACTTTTCTGCTGATCCATCACTACAGTTTTAAGATATGACAGACACCTCTCCTCTGTTAGTTGGTACTATGAGCTGTGAAGGGATATCCAGGCATTTAATACTTGCAATTTCCACATGATTTAATAAATAACACCATCTGCCTTCAGGTCAAGTACAAAGCACCATTAAGTAGTGGAAGTGAGCAGTAAGCCTTTCGCTGAAATTCTGCAAAATTTAATCCGATGTAAAGGAAATTTACATCGTATTTACTCACCTCTGGTAGTTTTTGTAGCCCCAAGCAAGGCTCAATTGACCAACATCAAAGGGGAAGTTCTTTCCCCAAGAACAGAGATCTACCAGGATGGCCTTTGGGCAGGCTAGCCAAGAATGGTTACAGGCCAGCTGCTGTCCCCTCCACATGATTAAGAATATCAGTTGAAAAATCAATATACCATAACTTTAAAGCAAATCTGCAAAACCCATAATTGAAAGTTATCGGCCCTACAACAAAAAAATTGTTTTAAAAAGGAAAGTGTAATTAATGACAATCTGTTGCTCAAAAAAAAAATCATCTTGGCTGGTGGTGAACAGATTTTTACTTGTTTGCTAAAAAGTATATATATTTTAATTTTTTTTCTCATTATTGCTAAGAAGTCAAGGGTTTTTTTTTCCTGTTTATTTAAAAGATTGAGGGACCTTGCCATACAACAGAAAATACTAGAAATTCAGTACAAAATTTCAAACCAGGAGGAGTTTGCCCTGCTCCTGACACTGTATTCTTAACCAGGACATAAACTCCTGATCAGATGCCATAGCTTTTGGGCTACTGCTATTCAAATTAAAACCCTTCCATCAAAATGATAAGCACTCTTGAGTAAGCTTTTCCCACAACTCAATTCTAGACCTGCTTGCTGACCTGCAGAGGAATGGGTTTGAATTTCTTGAAGCAGGAATGGGACAGAGGCTTTGGGGATTGTATTTTTGGCCCTAACCACACTTGAATCAAACTTTCTTACTTTATTTGGAGTGCACAGGCTAGTGCCTTAAGAAGAGACCAAGTTCAAGAAATTTCATCTAGAAAGCTCTGTGATTTAGGTGCTAACTCCAAAACTTGTTCCTATTTCTATCACTTTCTTTTTTTCCTTCAGTGTACAAAAAACCTAACAAGATATTCTCCCTGACCAGTGGGTTTTATAGTGGAAAAAGTACACTAACTACATGGGAAGTTATTTCTAGGAATGGCAGGTAAATTAAAGATATGCAGGGAGAGAAAAATAATTACTTCTCTAGTCAAGAGAAACATTCTTCCAAAGAGTATTTCTGAGTGGAAGGAAAACTAAGGTGCTTCAGCTCACTCTGCAAAAGAGTTTCTCTCCACCGAGTATGAAGGAGCCCAGGAAAAGAGTTTCCTGTGCATCAAGTTAGAAGTTTGGGATACTCCCCCATGGGTAGTATCAGTGATATTAAACACACAGTAAGGCATATAGATTTTGCTACATCCCTCTCTGTTAGCAACAGTGTTTGTCCTCCTAGACTGTTAAACAGCCTGGGACCTGGCAATCTGCAAAGGGGGTATCAGACCAGGTGCCAGCACACCCACTCACCAGTTCAAACCTCCCTCCACCTCTAGTCAAGTGAACAGTACAATCTGCCAGGACTTGTTAGACACCATCAAACCTTCACTAGCTAACAAGGGTGACATTTATGGTTTGTAGAAGATATTTGCTAAAACATTGTGAAATAATTTATTTCTGCAATATTTCGCAACTGTTTAGGCTCCTACCGTACTACTTCAGATAAACTGGTAATGTATATGCCTTTGCTGCTCTACAAACTTGAGTTTTTGTGAGTTGTGGTTTTAAGCACATTATTCATAGGATGCACTGCTATGTTCCTGAGCTCTTTCACTGTTTTCTTACAATCATAGAATCAATAGTTTCGGTTGAAAGGGACCTTTAAAGGTCACCTACTCCAACCCCCCTGCAAGGAGCAGCAACATCGTCAACTAGATCAGGTTGCTCAGAGCCCCATCCAACCTGACCTTGAACATTTCCAGGGATGGGGCATCTACCACTGCTCTGGGCAACCTGTTCCACTGCTTCACCACCCTCAGCGTAAAAAACTTCTTCCTTATATCTAGTCTAAATCTACCCTCTTTTAGTTTAAAACCATTACCCCTTGTAAACAGGCCCTGCTAAAAAGTTTGTCCCCATCTTTCTTATAAGCCCCCTTTAAGTATTGAAAAGCCGCAATAAGGTCTCCCCAAAACCTTCTCCTCTCCAGGCTGAATAACCCCAACTCTCCCAAGCCTTTCTTCACAGGGGAGGTGTTCCATCCTTCTGATTATTTTCGTGGCCCTCTTCTGGACCCGCTCCAACAGGTCTGTGTCTTTCTTATGCTGAGGGCCCCAGAGCTGGACACAGTACTCCAGCTGGGGTCTCACCGGAACAGAGCAGAGGGGCAGAATCACCTCCCTCAACCTGCTGGCCACGCTTCTTTTGATGCAGCCCAGGATATGACTGGCCTTCTGGGCTGCGAGCGCACATTGCTGGCTCATGTCCAGCTTTTCATCCACCAGTACCCCCAAGTCCTTCTCGGCAGGGTCTCTCTCTCAATCCCTTCATCCCCCAGCCTGTATTGATACCGGCAGTTGCCCCAACCCAGGTGCAGGACCTTGCACTTGGCCTTGTTGAACCTCACGAGGTTCACACGGACCCACTTCTCGAGCTTGTCCAGGTCCCTCTGGATGGCATCCCATCCCTCTGGCATGTCGACACCACCACTCAGCTTGGTGTCGTCTGCAAACTTGCTGAGGGTGCACTCGATCCCACTGTCTATGTCATTGATGAAGATATTAAACAGTACCGGTCCCAATACGGACCCCTGCGGGACGCCACTCGTCACCAATCTCCATCTGGACATTGAGCCGTTGACCACTACCCTCTGGATGCAACCATCCAGCCAATTCCTCACCCACCGGACAGTCCACCCATCAAATCCATACCTCTCCAGTTTAGAGAGAAGGGTGTTGTGGGGGACCATGTCAAAGGCCTTATCAATCACCAGATGACATCCATAGCCCTTCCCTTGTCCACTGGTGTAGTCAGTCCATCATAGAAGGCCACTAGGTTGGTCAGGCAGGACTTGCCCTTGGTGAAGCCATGCTGGCTGTCTCGAATCACCCCCCTGTCCTCCACGTGCCTTAGCATAGCTTCCAGGAGGATCTGTTCCATGATCTTCCCAGGCACAGAAGTGAAACTGACAGGTCAGTAGTTCCCAGGGTCCTCCTTTCTACCCTTTTTAAAAATGGGTGCAATGTTTCCCTTTTTCCAGTCCCCAGGGACTTCGCCTGACTGCCGTGACTTTTCAAATACCACGGAGAGTGGTTTGGCAGCTACATCAGCGAATTCCCCCAGGACCCCGGGATGCATCTCGTTAGGTCCCATAGACTTAGGTATGTTCAGGTTCCTTAGGTGGTCACGAACTTGATCTTCTCTTACAGTGGGAGGGACTTTGCTCCCCCAGTCCCTGTCTTGCAGTCCATCCACTCAAGGTATGGGAAGAGAGGTTGCCAGTGAAGACTGAGGCAAAAAAGTTGAGTACCTCAGCCTTCTCTGTCTGTTGTTACCAGTTTGCCAGTCCTGTTCATTGGGGGTGTACGCTTTCTTTGACCTTCCTTTTCTGTCTGACATAGCTGTAGAAGCCCTTCTTACGATTTTTTGTGTCCCTTGCCAACTTCAGCTCCAGCCGCGCCTTGGCCTTCCTGACCCCATCCCTACACAACCGGCAGTGTCCCTATACCCTTCCCAGGAAACAATGAAACAAAAACTATCACTGCTAACTTCAATTTTTCTAGGCTATCTTGATCAATGCATGTAGACAACTATTAAAAGTAAACATACTCCATTCTTCAAAGAAAATATTCACAACTCTTTAGATTCTTACCTACTCACTAAAGTTAAATTACTTAAGACCACAATTAGGCAAATGCCTAATTACTGTCTTAAAGTTGTCTTCCTGTAGTAGGCCCTTTATTACTGATTCTCCATTCAAAACCTTTAACATACTTCAGTAAAATCTGCAAAAACCCCATCTCGTTCCTTGAACTCTGTTCAAGGCAAATACTACTAAACACCAAACATCTAGCAAGATGCTCCTAAATAGACACACTAGACTAGACTACGTCTCCATTTGTGACCAGTGCAGATTTACAATTGAGTTCAGGATGTTGACTGATCTTCTGGTAATACCTGCAAGTTTAAGTGTATCACAAAAATAATATCTAACATGACAATGTTTTCCATAATTAAGATTTTGTTTGTTTTATCTATTTCTGGGATTGAAGAAAGAAGAAATGTTTAATTCTTTTTCTATTACTACTACTTTAAACTACATACATGAGGCTCAAAGTGTATACCAGCAAACCTCACAAAACTTCGGCCATCCCCAGCATTGGCTGCCTTTTCTTCTCCCCTCGTTTCACTTCTGATCGTTAACTCTCTGCTGACACCACAAGTAACTTTAATTCTGAACTTCTTTGAGGCACAGAGTACCAGATGTATTGAAGTTCTGCCGACTTGGCCTTGCAAAAGCAGAGGCTACTGGTAGCCACATCACCAGGGAAGCACTGCAGGTGGCAAAAGCTGGAATTACCTTTAAAAAAAATTACCAGTTTCTGCATATCCTTGAAGCTTTATGTCCTTTAGTACGTACATGACAGGTTGTAGTAAGGTTCTAAAAATATTTCACTATCTTTCTACATCTCCAGTTTCATGCTAGCCTTTCTTCAGCAAGGATCTAAGGAAATCACAGTGGTGAGAGAGTTTTCAGAAGAAGCAGAAATAGCTCCAAACCTACAGCAACAATTTTGTCCTTTCTCTTTACCTTCTACCACTACTTTCCTCCTTCAAGTGCAAGCATTTTTGCGTTCTTTCTACTACTTTGAAAAAGCAAGACTTCATTCTCCCCCTTGAAACCTGAAAATCTAATCCTATTCTGAATTTATTTTTGCATATATAGATGGACTGTTTAATCAAATATACTTGTCTCAAAACCAGTGAACGGAAATCTCCTGTAAATTCACTTGGAAAGGGACGTTAAACTTCTGACAGATTAAAGAAATGGAAATCAAAATCATTACAGTGAACTTTTATATAACCCACTTGACTCTTACTCTATTCCTCTGTTCTTTCTACACATATTCCTGTAGGAACGATAATATTCTATTGTGGTATTTGTGGCATATCTCTCCTTTATGTTTTGTTAACTGACCATTTATTCTACTTTACCTTCCCAATCTCCCCACTCTTAGTTCTATTCATCTCTTTAAACATAAAAGAAGTGCAGTTTAGGGCATACTATTATTCTAATTAGTTTGTGAAATACTACACCGCCTCTCAGGTTCAAAGTCCAGGCAGGCTTCAAGTTACATGCATGCATGGCCAATAGTTGTAATATAAAACCTTGTTGATACAATGGCTAAAAAATGAAATTAGCGTTGAATGGAAATTAAATAATCCGATTTTTTTCCCCTAGAGGTGTAGTATGCTTCTCAGTAACAGACTGCCTACAAAGTTAAAAAAATCATCAAGAGAGGTTGCTGTTCTAGAAGCTATTATGAGTGGTTTTTTGTTTTTTTTTTTTGGTAAGTATAACACCAGGGAATTTTTTCCATCAGGTAAGGAAAGTGAAGATCCAAAAAAAGGGTTACATGGACTAAACACACAGAGCAGTACATGGTACTGACAATATTGTTCTACTGAGTCATCAGAACAAAACCCCTGAATGTTTCTATGCTCTGTATGGCATGGGACATTCTGATAAAAAGTCAAGGATAACAAAGGAGCTAAGAACCAACTCATTTTCTCTTGGACACTGTCAGGGCAGCTGAGGAAGAAAAGCCACAGACCTGAAACGCAGCCAAAATTCTGACCATCAAGGCTTTTTGTTACTCAAAATCAGGTAGCTATGACTACTACGTGAAAGAAAAAACCCAAAAATCTTCAAGAGCCACTAAATATAGTTTCATCATATATGCACAGAAGACTGTCAGAAGCTATCCCACAAAGAAAAGAGAACAAAATTCAATGAAGTAATTTTTCAAAACAGTAAGCTGCATGTAGGTCACCAGGGAGGTGGTGGAGTCCCCATCCCTGGAGGTATTTAAAAGACGTGTAGATGAGGCACTTAGGGACATGGTTTAGTGGACATGGTGGTGTTGGGTTGACGGTTGGACTCGATGATCTTAGAGGTCTTTTCCAACCTCAATGATTCTATGATTCTATGTACTTTTTCCCCTATGGAAATGCTACGTGAGCAGCCACACTGTGTCTAGTTTTCGCCAGGAATTCTGCAATAGACAAGGACTATAGCATTGCATGATGGAACAGAAACAAGCAACGAAGAACAGATCAGAAACAAAAAGGGGGGTTTAGCTCCTAAATACTGGAACCTTCATCCTGTCCAAATTGCACCGTATCACATTTTTATTAGCGTTTTACTCTTTTTTTTGTTTTAATTCATTAAACTCTTCCAGTAAAGCCCAGTAAGCTCTTCCTAATCTAAAGAGATGAGGACTGTTTTATTTAATTCCTGCTCATGATCACAGTATCTGAATAGCAATAGAAGTAACAAACTATACAGTATACTGTTTCTTATCCTCTCTGTTTAACCTCGTTCCTGTAGAATCAGGGAAATGTAGGTTGGAAAGGACTTCTAGAGGTCATCTTGCCTAACCTCCTGCTCACAAGTGGACTACTGACAACATCGTCACCCAGCCAAGGCTGGAACACTGGCTGTCACTTGTTACATCTTCTGGTCTGATCAAGAAGAGCTTGGTTTGCAGTTTGCAAACTGCAATCTTTGCAGTTGCCTTTCAAGCAATTACAGACTACTATTAGATTATCCACTAGCCTCCTATGTGCCGGACTCATGACAGCCTGATCATTTTCATAGTCCTCCAATGGACCTGCTCCAGTCTCCTTGCATCTCTCAACTGCCTCCACTACACCCAAAACATAGTAATCCAGGTGAAGCCCCACCAAGTGAAGAGGAATAAATGCCTTCCCTCAATCTCCTGGTCATGTTTGTCTTATTCACAACTGAGAGCAACTCATGACAGTTGGTTCGTGTTTCTTGGTCCTGACCATACATGTCACATTCTTTGCAACAGACTACTTAGCCAACAGCCTTATCTCAGTAGATTATGAAGCTATGTTAACTAACTCTTCAGTAGTATCTTTAATTTCTCATCGTTTTATACCACACCTAAAAGAATGGTAAAGATCCAAACAATTCTCCATAGACTACATTTTGACATAACATCTGTTGGACAGAAAAATCTGGTTTCTGTATTGGTAGAACATCTTAGTGCTTCTACATCACACAAATTCACCACAGTTCCTGAAAGCAACAGACTCCTACACTGCTTTAACTTGATGCTTTAGAAGGGCCTTGCACCACACGCTACAACACAAACTGAAGAGATATTACTATTTTATTTTCTTAAGAGACTGAAGCTTTGAGTCTGTGGTTACATGTACAGATTCAAAAGTGTATGACAATTGTTTAAGAAGCTAATCCTATTTCTGAAGAGAAGAAATAGGATTTTGTCTTTTTCTACTCAGGCACTTCCAATCACATTATCAAAAACAAAACAAAAATTAAATTGCCGGGTGACCTGAATGATGACTGCACTTTGCTTTTGTCTGTACGCTGCTGGAAAACTTCTCCACTCAGTTGTTGTCACTGATGCTTAAGCATGGGAAGGGAGAAGATGCTAGTAGAAAGCAGGACACTCAAAAGTGCATCAAGCAGCGTAAGATGGCTTTAGTGCACTCCCACTGTGAAGTGGGACTGATCAGAGTAGCTACATCTGCTCGTCACTAACAATTTATGCAGCACACTTGCTTCCATCCTGGTTTAGGCTTTTGGATGTGTATGGTTGGGAAAACATTTGCGGGCGGCAGGGGGCTGAGAGAAGGAAGAGAAGAGACAAGCCCTAGAAGTAGCTCAGAGAAATTAATACCAGTTTAGTCATCTAAATCTAGTTCAAAATGTATTATTTAAAGAGCTAAAAATTTTAACTTCTATCAGAGCTGAAGTGGTAATTTCTCTCAGCATATTAGCTTGCCTAAGAATGTTTCCTAAAATAACCAAGATATCATTCTAGTAGTTTTCACAATGGATAATATTCTACAACTTTAATACATTGCCAGGCATTTCATAGGGATAATAATAAATGCATGGGCTCATGAAAGTTTTAGGTCACATGCAGATCTGAAAGGTCAGAACAATTTAAAGGATTCAAACAACAAACATTAGCTCCTATGTCTTAACACTAAAGATTTTGAACAAACAGCAATCCAATGTGGCTTGAATATAAATATATGCACATGACAACTATTTTACTCCCAAAGCTCAGTTTCTTTTTTTTTTCTTCCAAATTTCCCATAAACTTTAATTCTCACAGATTAATACCACCATCTTTATATCACCTCTTTACTTGTACATGCACATAGAAGGAATATTCTATTTTTGATGAATAAGTGGGCTCTAATACTACACAGTACTAAGTCTGCAGCATATAATCAGCAGCAGTAACTATCTGAGCACAGTAAGCCACATATAACACTTTACCAGGATTTCACAGTTTTGTCTCCCATCTCAGTTATCAGGAATGTCAGGAGAAAGGCCTCATTGCAGTATGCTAGTGATCAGTGGCTTTTTAAAGATAATAATCTATCATGAGAGTAATGAATAATTTTTAAAGGTTACTTTGCAAGTCCTATGCTAAATGAGCTAGGTGCTTTACAGATAAAGTTTCTGTAACCATCTCTAACCTTTTTCTCAGTCCTGTTTCTGATGAGTGATCATCCACAGGTCTGTACAAGAAATGGAGGCAGACTCCAGCTGCATGTTCCTGGGGCTCCCAAACTTTCTTTGTACAACATATTCATGTCCATATTAATGCTCTAATGAAAAGGGCCCTCAGTGTTAAAGCTCTCTCTCCCTGGACTTCAGACACATAGTAAATTCATGCAGAAGTTGTAACATTCAAGTTTCTCTGTAACATATAAACAGTTAATAATAATAACAACATTATTATTATTATTAATATCAACCTTTAAATACCTCTAAGCAATATTAATTGCTCAAACAGCATTTTCCTATGCAACCACTTCATATTTTAAATTCATTTCTATTTTTAATACAACATACATATCTGCAGACTTCAAGACACCTCACACCAGGAAACGATACTAAATAATGCAACGCTCTGCATTAAGCCCACTTAATGCAGCTCAGAATTCTACTGAATCTCACTGGAAATTATCATCCTGTTATGAAACTTTGGAGAAGAAACCCATCTGCTCCTACCAGGAGTTTCAAAGAAATTCTGTTCTACAGTTCTCAAACACTGCAGAATTTGAGAGGATGGGAGAACTGCTAACTGCACAACTTACGCCTCTGAAATTTGCTCTAAAAGATTTCTCATATTTTTCTTCCAAATTTCCACAGCGACTCAAGTACGTTTTTCTGACTCTGATTGCACTAAGTGTATAATATGTTTTCTTTGAAATACTACTTCATTAATAAACATCATGATTTTTTTCTACCATAGCCTATGTACAAAGATTCAAAGTGTTAAATAGGTAATTCTTACAGTGATTGAGCCTTTATTCTGAACAGGCTACACACAGGAAGATCTTCCCCTGTCATCAGGCAGAAGTTTGTTTTTAAACAGGTGCCAGAGGGAGTCAGAACTTCTCTTTTAAATAAAGCTCAAATTGGGAAATTGAGCACCGTGCTCTCTGAAGCTCCTTTCAAAATCTGAGCCCCATTCATCAACTTCCCACGTCTCTTGCTATCGGACAACACACTCCAGGTTTCTCTAGCACTCGGAGGAGCAAAGTCTGTGTTAACCTTATTTAAGACGATACAAAACTCTGTATCTGCAGGATATAGGCCTACCTATATCAGCAGAAGGCAGGTTAAATTCTTCAGTAAGGGACAGTAAGTATGTACTTAAATATGTTACATGCATACTTATTTCAAAATACACTACAGAGTTACAGAAGCAAAAAGGTAAGTTCTGCATCACTGTTACCAGCAGCTCAACCTGAGGGAATTTTTTTTAAGGCATCTTAGATTTAACAGTATAAAACACTAAGGAGTGAACATCTTAGGTTGCTTACCTGGTTTTAATAATCCCTTTCTATAGAGCTAGACAGTGCTGCACTGCTCATTTGCCCTTTTTTTTTTTTTTCCTTGGTTTGTTTGGTTGTTTTTTTTTTTTTTAAAACTAAAGCACTTACCCTGTTCTGTGCCCTGATCATGGGTCAAGTGAAGGCCAGATCTACTCTGATGACCTTCAGAAGACTTGAGAGCCTTCACTCCCAACGCACTCTCCTTAAAATGTTTATAGCTACATTCTCCCTCCCTACTCCCATGAGCGTACCAAAAATTACTTTTACTTTCCGCCTCCGTTCACAATATATATCAATTTACAGAATACCCACTTACTCTATGATTTCTGCCAGTATTTGCTACTTTCTGAAAAAGCTATCAGATGTTATATGCAAGAGCGTCTTCCCTCTGACGGGAATTAGGCAGGCTCAGACAAGACCCTGATATGTAAAGCAAGATTAGCTTAAAGAGATATTGTACTATTATACTTATTTTCTAAATTATTTCCCTCTCTATGAAAATAGGTGTATCTACAACAACACTGAGATGGATAAACTGTGTTTCCACCCAGTTTGAAATGTCTTCAGTACCAGAAAATCACAACGTCAATAATACAGGTACCAAATTAGAAAACGCAAAAATAGAAAAGAATTATTTGCTCCAGCAAACTTATCTCAAGCTGTGCCTCTAACAGCTTTTGCTTTTAAAAAGTAACCCAGAATAAAAAGTAAGCAGATAAATATTTTACTATTCATACATTAGCTTTATCAATTTTAAAGCACAAAACCAGAGTATGTGTGGTGTTCACAATGAGTTATAACATTCAATAGGACTGTTCAAGCTCTAAAAGTACATGAATAATTTGAGAGTTTGCATATAACTCTCAAAAGTTATAAATTTTAAAAAGCCAACTCCTTCATTTCATGTTCTGTATTCTAAACCATGTGCACTTGACCTTGACATCAAAATGGGCAACGATACTCTCCACATTTTCAACTTACTATACAGTTTAACTAATATGTTACAAACTATTCCCACTCTATTGGTATTCCACATCCTGATATTAGAGAATTTGCAACATATTTATTTGATTTAATATTGACCAATACAACCCAAAATGTTTTGATTTTTATAATGAATTTTCTTTCTGCAAAGCCGGACATAATAAAAGGGATGCATAACTTGAAAAGAAACTGTTCAAGATGCCAACAGTTTCCCTAGAACAGTATTTGCTGTATGTTACTACAAAAGGAAGTCATATCGTGCTAATTTAGAGGAATCGCCACCGAGGCTCTGGATTACAGTCAGTATCTATCCAGCCATCTTCTTCCAGAATTTATCCAATCCATACAACACACACTTCAATCCCTAATCGCACCACAGAAAGTGCTTGGGAGCTGTTTGAAAGCCTATATTCTCTTTCCTGTTGCTCTTAAACTCCCCAGCTTTACGTACCCTTCTTTCTATAAATGCAGCACTCCACCTGCCACATGACCATTGGCCAGTATTTCAGAAAGAGCATAAATACCAGACTGGCAGTTCTGTACAAGCCCAAGCAACACCGGATGCTTTTTCTGTGATTATCAACAACAGTTTCCTCTATGGTCTATAAATTACGCTCTTGTATCTTTTGCCTAGCATACAGTTCTCTCTAGGATAAAAAGCGGTTCTGATTAAATCAACAGGCTGGAGCATCATACTTTGTTGTTGTTACTGTTTCTTTTAGTATTAACCCAATATTAGCATTCTGCTGGTCTGATGGAATTCTCTCAGCATTCCATGATTTGTTAAATTTAATGTCCATCAATTATTACCACAGCCTATGGCGTTTAAAAAAGCTAGCAGACCTAGCAGATTTATATGCTTTGTATAAATATGCATAGGATATACTAAGGATGTATAATAAATATACTTAGTATTATCGTTAGCGCCAATTCAAAATTGGTAGGATCTCCCTTTTTAGTTCTAATGTACATAGCCTTCCTCTTATTCTTAGGGCTCCCCACCATAGATATTCCCTTAACAACATTAGCTTCTCTTTGCCAAAAATCTAGATTATGTAACCCTCATTTTGTATCATTTTCCACTTTTTTTTGCCCCATTTCCTACACATATCTAAAAAAAGCTGCTTTAACATCACCTGATTAGACCTTTATTCCATATTCCCCACCCTTCTTGATTACAGAATTGTGGACGAGCTAAGAAACTGTTCCCACACAAGTCTCAACTTAGTCTAAATTATTCTTCTCAGATAATTTTACCTGTTTCTTTAGTTCTTTCTGAATGTTAAACACATTATTCTCTAAGATAATCCCCACTGAAGAGAATCAGCTTCATGCAGCCACTAATCCTCAAACTATCAGTTTGAAATCCACTTATGATTTCATCTTTACCCGACACAGTCAGTTCAAAAATAAATATCATCTTGTTTTGGGTAGAACAATGTTTATGGTAAAAATATAGACGCACTTAAATGTGATGTTTAAAGTTTTCCGAAAAACACTGTTCAGTTCGGAAACCAGATGAACAGTCCCAACAGGTCAGAGGGACAAGTAGTTGCGCAGGAAGGCACCTTGTTACACTGAACTTCCATTTGTCAAGTAAATCTCACTCTAGCAGAAGTTGCCCATCTGTTGCGTATAAAAATAGCAAAACCCGTTTGTTTGCATTCCCAGTAAAAGCTAATCAATGGGGGGAGCAAGATACATCTCTGTTTACAAGCAGGCTTCCTGGAAGAGTGAAGTAGAAGTTACTATCGACAAGGACTCCTCGCCACTGATAGTGGGAGGGAAGCAGGGGAGGGAAGGAGAGCTTCCCAGTTTTACTGAAAATCACCACTGTTTGCTATGGTAATGGCATGAAAATAGAGGGGGTCTTACCAAATTCAGTAAAAGAACTATATCAAAATAAGATCATACGGTCACATGGTATGAATTTAAGAAATTCTAATAAAATCATCACAGATCATGTCTTTACTTGAAGACAGAAGAAAATCTCTCTCTTTAGGAAGCTCAGGAAACTACTGTTTGTCCAAGGTTAAAAAAAAGTGTTCTTGGTAAAGAACAAAACTAATGGAATTACAGACTGATAGTTCAACTGCTGCTTTCCAGCTATTTAACAAGTCATTTGCTTTGCAAGAAAAATCTGATTTTTGCCTTAAAAATTATGTGCCTCAGAAGCAAACCGGCTAAATATTCCCAGCTAATTCCAATGCATGTTTAACAAGCACTGTTTAGAAAATGTTCCAAAGACGCTATACCATTTCACAAGAAACACAAACACCAATGTATGGTATTAAGAATTTTTAAGCACCACCTGCAGCAACTAGAAGCAGCAGAGCAGCAAGTTTCTAATTACCTGTTTTTAAAAAAAAAAAAAAAAAAAAGCATAAAACTTGAAATTATCACAGGTAAGTAAGCCCCAATAGAAAAAGTTCATCTTTTTGTTACTTCTGTTATCCCAAACCACAGTTTCGATTAATGATTTAACGTACTTGAATGGCCAACACAACATTTATGACTCAGTATTCTAAAGAACCAACAACCTCTCCTAGAGGAGGGCAATTACCAACCATCAATTGTCTGAGAACTATTAGTTCATGCTATTCCTCTCAGAAACCTGGGGTTATTCATGCAGGATTTCAGACACCATTACTTCCACGAAGATTTCTGATAGAGTGAACTTATCTCAAAAGGGAGAAGTAAAGGCTGGAAAGCCAGTCCACATAAAACACAGAAATTTAACTCTTGTACATGTGAGCCTCCAGAAAATTTGGCCTCATTTCTACCAAAGCAGTATTTACAATAAATTGAATGTGCTGACTAGGCTAAAGACTCATGACAGACATTAGATGGTTTTGAACTATGGTTATGAAGGTCAACATTTGATCTTGAACTCTGCTATTAGAAGACATCATTATCAAAACAAAAGCTCCTACCAGAACAATAGAGATTCACTAACGAGTATAGCTCACCAAAGAATTAAACTGAGCTCTGAGAAATCTAGGGAAGCATGAAGATGATACCACATTAAAGAACAATTCAGGGCATATGTAAAGTTTTAGTTATAAAAAGTACCAGATACTAGAAGTCTTCCTTTTGCAGTATTTATTATGTGCCCACATACTTTCACAAGTGTAAACAGTGAAAAAGCGAGGGGGGAAAAGTAACTTCTTCACACAAACACATTGTCTAATTTTGAAAAAGTATAGTATGCTACATACCTGAGTAATACTGCAAGACATACAGCAGAAGCTGAAATAAGAATTTCTTGTTTGCCAGAAAGATCTTTTAAACAACCAACAATCGTTTTATTATTCTGAATGGAAGTTTTCAGCATGTGTTCTTTTTCCCCAAGACCTGTGATACATTAGTACTGCACTGTTGTAGAAACCAATTTATGTCAATTCGCTTCAGAACTGAGGCCTCAAAGGCGAAGCTTTCTGTGGGCTCTGACTGATGGGGTCTCGGCTGAATAATTCACATAAGCCAGGTCAGAATTCCTTACCTCACAACAAGGTGGATCTGTCAGTGTTAAACAGTTCAGCAATTTACAATAGTAACATGGAGGGGGACAACCCCATACCTTGCCTGCAGGGTGGACAGCTTCTGGAATGCTGCTTACCAGCTCAGACCTGGAAGCGTTTACATGTGAAACTCACTGTGAGATGGGAACCCTTTTATCAGACTACAGATAAACCAAGAATAAACTTACAACATGGAGTAGAAGAGTACTTTGTAAAATCTTACATGAAAAGAAAACCACTATCCCTCAGGTAGCTTCTCAACAGTACTGTATACATTAGTTAGCCTCAGGAAAAAAAATTCTGAGATAAACCTCAACTGGTAAAACAAAGTAAGAGGTCATGTCAGCATGTATTGGCATGTTTAGTATGTTCTTATGTTGAACACACAATGATCTGATTCATTATCTTAAGTTTATTAGACGAATTTAAAAGACCTTGAACTCTTCTTGTATTAATTAAGGGCACCTACTTTACTTGAATTGCGTTGCTTCTCACATGTTCTCCTTCCCCTTAAAATAGTGTCTTAAGTACTTGTCAGTAGCTTCAGAAAGGACTGACAAACAAAATACCCCCACTGAGCAAGCAATACAAATAAAGGCCTTGGTAATTCTGCATACAGAATCTATCTACAGGGATATAGCTAGTGTAGTTACCAAGTACCTTCTGTAACAGTGTATTTTATACCCTCAACATCCTAAGATGGGGGGGGGGGGGGGAGGTGAACACTAAGACCATTAAAATATTCCTTTTCCAGCAGCAATAGAGCATGTCTAGGTAATACACGCTATCTTTCACTTAAATTTTCAAGTGCTCTTTTAAATACTAAATATCCTCATATATATCTGGTTAGTTATTATCTACTTCTTACAGCGGCACATACCTAGATAGAGACTGAAGTGGGCTGAAGGGGCAGTAAAAGAAGAATTATTATACCTGAAGTCTTTACTGTGGATCCTTTAATCTACCTAAGTTAACAGCATTCTCTGTTAACACATCTGATCTCCATTCCAACCCTTGAAACATTTCATCCACTTCTACACTGAAGGAAGAAAAGGGGGAAGGAACAAAAAACCCCCGATCTTCCACCCAAAGAAGTTATTGCTCTAAATTAATCAAGGATTACTGATATAAAACAAAACACATCAATTGCAGCACATAGAAACATGTGCTGGTAGTTGGATGAAAGACCATCTCAAGGGTTTCCCATTTATGTTCAAAGTTATTTGTTATGCTGACTTCAATAAAGATGATGTAACTATTAACTAAAAAGTAAGAGTCTACTTAATTTATTAAATGAAAGCTTAAACCCAGAGGGGACCTCTCATTCAACGATTTTTCATGAAAAATCCATATTTAAAAAGACTTTAGCGCTTGTAGTCACTCATTCTGGGTTGTCTTTTCTCTTTGTTCCCCATTCCCAGCAGCGGAGATTGCATGAACATTTCCAAAGAACACTTTAAAGGCTAGTTCAGGCACTTTTCCTGAAGTTCACCATTTTACTGTTTTACTTCTGAATTGCTTTGCATAGCTGAAGGCTAATCAAACTTCCCCTTGCTGTTAGTGTGCCAGGTACAAAGAGGAAGATACTTAACAAGGAATCTTCAGTTCTCTGTGTTAGAGTGCTGTCCATTTAGACCAAGGTTCTTGTGCATTGTATTTTCCTGAGGTGGTTTGTTTGGTTTTTTGTGGGGTTTTTTTGTGGTTTTTTTTTGTTGGTTTTGGTTGTTTTTTTTTTTTTTTTGTTTTGTTTTTTTTTTTTTTTTGAGGTGGATGAGGAGGGGAGCATCATTTCAAAAAAAAAAAAAACAAAAAAAAGAAACAACCCTAAGAGTATGTCAACAGGAGGTTGGCCTGCCAGCCGCTACCAGCACTCAGGTGTGCCAGGCCAAGAAAGGGAAAACAGAGAGCACCGGGGTGAGCCAGTATAAGGCGGAAGCAGCAGGTGATACAGGAATGAGTAGAGCAGAAGGGATGTAAAGAAGGATGGCCAGGAAGGCAATGTAAATAGATTACAGGAAATGTTTCGTGACTTGCCAATGCCTATGAGATCTGTCATCCTGCCTTCAAGTTTCACAAGTGCTACTGGAACCCATTCCCACCAGGTCGACAATCTGGGATGACTCAAGACAACTGAATTACAATGCTGTACACACTGACTTCCTAAATGCTCTCCCAAAAGAACTTGAAGCTGGTTTCCCCCCTTACAGAGCACCATCATAAGCTTTCAGCTTAACGCCAAAAGCCAGAACAAGCAGTTGCTATACTGTTTTAAAAATACACGAGCAGAAAGATCACGTCTTCTCTATCTCAAGTAAAATATTTGAGGAAACAACTCAACATAGTTCAACAGTTGTACGTAAAATCATCTACAGACATGTATTAGAACACTACAAAACTCAGCATAGGTATGCAATGGATTATTGTTGATTTATTATCACTATGGCATTTAGTAATGTAAAATAAGTTAAAAATGCCGTAAGTTGCAGAACGTTATTTCCTGGAGAGTGGGTCAGTCGTCCTCAGTGCGAAGCAACAAAACCAGGCTGCATCTCCTGCATTCATTTAGACTGCTGTGTGGTTAACTGTATGTAAATAAGCCCCCAAACTTGACATAGTTCTCAGAACACACACATGCGACTCAGAGTAACAAGTGCTCTAAATTTCACAGTTCAACCAATATAAAGGGCTTAACATTTTTTTAAGATTACAGTATGCAGAATTACAACTACCATCGAAAAGATTTTTAAGACCATGTCCATGTTATTTCAGAATTGTGTATTGCATGCTCTCAGATTGATTTAAAACATTTTCATTTAGCATGTTTGTGTTTTCACTAAGCAGTTATCTGGTCTAGATCTGTCAGCAATTACTTATCACTGTTTTAATGCTGCAAGTAACCTCAATCAACAGATAGTGTTTCTCCAAGTCACATATCAAACTAAGAAAAACAAAAGTGTGTGATAAGAGACAATTCTCATGAACTAAGGTTAACAGAATAGGACTTCTCATGTATGTATTAAGGCACTAATATTTTACAGAAGTTTTGTTTGCTACGTAAAAGCAGTGCTGCCAGAAAAAGAATATTAAGCCCTGCAATGATTGCAAAAAATATCTTACAGAACAATTAAATTACTACATATTTGTTTATTGCAAAGTATAAGGACACTGTGCAAGTTATCCATTTCTCAAAATGCATTTTTCATGTAACTACTGAATAAATATAAAGGGACTGTCCAATGGTATTCCTAGTCTAATGCCACACGTACAGCAAGGCAACCAAAAGCAGTGTGTACTTCATTCCTGCAATTCATTACTGTTTCCCATACAGCACGCTGCCTAAAAGCCCCGATCCTCCCACCTTACTACTTACTTTCCTTCACTCCAGCTTTTTGACTTTCTCTACTTGTGCTATATTTTGCCAAGCGAAAGAACAGTGCAGTGTAAGCATTTTCTGCTGTTGAACAGAGAAATATATTTACTCTCGTGTCTGATCACAAGACAACAAAATCTCTTGGTGCGTTTTGTGCTGGGGGTTGCCTTTCTGCACCAGAGCCAGCCCTGCCCAGCCCCTGAGCTACAGCTGTCGGCACTCCACTCCAAGAAAACCATGAGGCTCAGAGCAAAATACAAACAAGTAGAGACTACGAACAGATGCCTAATGAGGAATTCTACTGAAGGGGGAACAGTGAGTTGTTAAAACTCAAAGAAAAGGTAGCCAGAGTTATTTCCTTTTGACCCCATCAGCAGACAGGGTTTTGTTTGTTTTTAACTTAGAGAAATACAGAATTTTTACCCAGTTGCTAACCTCTCTCTGTCATACATTTGCATCCTACCTTCTCTTCGCTCCCACTCAAAAGTGGCCAAAATTGATAATTATAATTTGTTGTAGGTAAGCAATTAAAAATGAGAGAAGCTATGATCACTGTTGTATTAAGTCAACACACCACTGGTGCATATGCAAAACTGAAATTTCCAGTGAGGCCAGCTGCTGAGAGCCATACCCAGCAGTGACCATTTCCAAATGGATCATGTTCATTATTTGTGTTGCTTGAAAACAAACCCATAAGAAAAAAAAAATCAGGTGAAGAGCATAATTACTCATCACCACTGTGAAAACCTGTGCCTAATAGGGAATTTGTAAGTGCTTAAATTTTGTCTCGCAGATTGGAAAAGCTGACCTCTAGAGATCTGCATTTCTAGAGTTTGTGGATTATCATTAAGGAGAAAGCAGATGGCAGAAAAAGAGGTCTCTTAGATTACTTCTATAAAGCATGATCTTCTGTCTTCGTTTCCCGGAGGTCAGCTGAGCGAGTAAATAGGAGAAGACCCACCAAGCAACATACACGAGATGGAAGGCAGGCATAAGTGGAACAGGAGAGAATGCATTTCTTGACCATAAGCAATTCTGGCTTGCAAAATGGAAGGGTGACCAACAGACCAATGGTCAGCTCGCATCTCTGGCTACGTATGCATGGGTCATCTTCTGGATGCATTTGCATTTACACACTGCAGTAACAGCCAAGCTGAAATCTTAAAATCAGTTCAAAAAGGATTTGGCCTTCTTATCCATAAGTTTGGCTGAAGCTCTAGCTAGAACTCTGCAATCTGCTAAGTGTTATTAGTATTAGTGAGGAAAAAAGCACAGTAAACATAACAATTTAAAATTTGTATAATTGTTTGTAGTGAAAGTTTTGATGCAGAGTCATCATTGCAGCTGCAACTTTCACCAGACTTATCTACAAATACAGAGAATACACATAGATAATCTTGATACATAAATCACTAATCTTGACTTTCTCTGCCCAGTTTGATAGTTCAGCATTAGAGAATACAGGCGTACTAATGGAAGCTATGAACTTTTTTTTTTGGAAGAGTTAATAAAATCAAATTTGAACACTGGAACAGGTGGGGAAACTGCTAAGCTAACATAAAATTCCGTATTTCAAAGGCTGTTTTCTGGCATGATAATAAAAAAAGATACATCTGCTGGAAACCATGCCAGAGGCGAGTGGAAATATAGTCAAGTCAGCGCCTGAAAAGCCCACCTTCTGAAGGCTATTTGCTCTGTTCCCAAGGAAGCAGCTATAATTATCTTCTCAACTACCTACAGCATGCTGTTATGTTTGATGAATTTCACTGTTTGTAAAAGAGTTAACTGCTGCACAATAAGAGTTAATACATTCCTTGTTAAAAATAAAAAAATAAAATAAAAACATCTCTTGAAACATCCCTTGGCAAGTCACAGTATCTAGGAATAACCTGATACCCTTCTGGCTCACTAAGACCCCTACCAGAAGGCTCTACTTCAGTATCACTACGCATACATGGAAGCTAGCTTGGTAAGCATACATAGCGGACAGATGTTTCAGCACGTCGTGATACGCTAGAGCTGACTATCCCATTGCATGCTAGAATAATCTTGTTATTAAGAAAAGGCTCAGAATAATGCTGCTTTGCATTTTACACATCAGCTTTCATCCAAGGATCATAAATACTTTCTTTTGTCCAAGAACTATTTTTCTAACCTCATATCCACAAGGTGGATATCCTTCTTCATCGCAATTTTACAACCCCAAAAAGTAAAGAGTGACTTGTTCAAAGTCACTCAAGCAGTAAAACCAAAACCATGTATCAAAATCCAGACCATCATCCTCTTGTCAAAATTTAGCCGGCCTTGCATGGTGGGAAACAAGAGACAGTTCAGTGGACAAAGCTTTCCCTTTAACTGTGTTACAACATTGGAGCTGCCAGAGCCAAAAAACTGCCTAACATAAAATGAACCACATTCAGACTTTCACTGCCCAAGTGTTGCACAAACCCTCAGTCTCAGAAAGATGACTGGCAAACATTCAAAGCGATGAGTAAACCAATCTTCCTCAATATGCCATTTCTGATATGGTGTAAGGGGCAAATGAAACTCTTTGCATTTAAGAGGGAGCGAGTTTGGTTTTAAATAACTTGGACTTCATTTTACCTGCATCACATGACTGATTTAACTTTACAAGGTTAAATCAAAGAAACCTTTTAGGAAATAACAAAGTGTCAGAGTCATTCTCTTTTTCAGAGAAAATACCAAAAATGCGTAAGAGAGCAAAGGAGGAGTTGTTAATTGTCTGGCTCCAGCCAGCTGGCAAACTCGGATCCCCGAGTCCAGACCTCAAGCTCGATGGGCCTGAGATGGAAAACTCAACAACTACCTGAGATAAAACTCAGAGAAGCACCCAGAAAACAGACAGGCATGCTCTCCTTCCTGAGTCCACGTGTGGCAACAACTCCATGAAGCTTAACAACAATGTTTACACACCAAAACAGTTTAGCTGAGCCCAGCCACATTGCTTGTACTCTTCCCAGTGTGTTTCAGATAAACTGACCATGGACTCTCAATGGTAAATTGTCCTGGAAGATGCTGAGCGTGTATCAAACATAGTCTTCATACATATACTGCTCCAGTGAAGATGGTGAATTTAACTGCAGTGTGGATTTAACTTCACTCAAGCATTTCCAAGATCTCAGTATCAATCAAAAGGAAGAGTTTTCACAATGACTTCTTTTTCCTCAAAATAATCAGCTAGACATGTTTAAACTAGAGTTACAGCTCAGCACTAGAGAACCAAGGCACGGGCCTCTGTTAGCAAACTGTTAATAATTTTTGTGTTATCAAGTACTTGTAGTTGAAGTAAAGCACATTTTTCCATATCCACCCCAGTGCACTTCAAGTGCATTTGATAGATTTCTCCAACTTAAACAATCCTTAGTACACAGGGTTTTTTTTTCAACAAGTAACTTAAGAAAATTATCAATTTTTCTGCCACCAGAAATGTTGGCTGCCTGCATCTTAAAATTTTAGTATCTTACCCATACTATGCTTCTACTGCACCTCACCATACTCATGGTTTACAAAGCAAAACAAAACTACTACCACAAAAACTTTTTTCTTGTTTGAACATATTCTCAGTTTTCATTTTAAGGAAAACTGATGAGTTCAAGCTGTGAGAAATGGAGTTCAGTTAGGATTTATTGCCACAACACTATTTAGCTGCTTTTAGTGCACTCAAGTTCCTAGTGTGAAACTCGTCATTCTTCAAAACACAGAGGCTGCAGAGGCCATGCTATCAGATCGGTTATAAAAAGCAAGGCGACCTAGCTTTGAAGGGGCTACAGCAGGTACTGGAAGCAGCCAAGCCATACCATCAATATGCTCCATGTGTGCTAAATTATCTTGAGAAACAGGGCAGGATTTTGCTGCAGCTGACAGCTTCCAGTTCGTAAGTCAACTCCTTTTGAAACAAGCTGAGGTACCGCTGGCTACACCATCTTGTGTTACAAAAGACAGCCCTACAGAGTGATTTAGTTAGTAGCTGACGAGCTGTTATAACTCAAGGTACAGTATTTCTACCACACAAATAGCTGTAACACTGCCGGCACTGAAGTGACAGGACGAGAGGAAATGGCCTCAAGTTGCACCAGGGGAGGTTTAGATTGGACGTGAGGAAAAATTTCTTTACTGAAAGAGTGGTTAAACATTGGAACAGGCTGCCCAGGGAAGTGGTTGAGTCACCATCCCTAGAAGTATTTAAAAGACGCGTAGATGAGGCACGTAGGGACATGGTTTAGTGGGTGGTGATGTTGGGTTGACGGTTGGACTCAATGATCTTAGAGGTCTTTTCCAACCTTAACGACTATGATTCTATGAAAAGCCCATTCTCACAGCCACTTATTTCACCCACTGCTTCCCAAAGCTAGGAAACGGGGTACACAGCAGGAACACAGGCAAGAGGAAAAAATCTGGTCTAACAAATATCATACTTCTAAACTTCTAATGGGCAATTTATGAAATGCCTTGACATCCTATGCAAGCCTAAAACATTATTTCTTTATACAATCCATATCCACACAAGAGCTGAAAGCTACTTAAATGCCTACCAGTTCAGTGCAGACAGAACCAACTCAAGTTAAGCAGATTCCAGGATATGCCAAATAATGTTGGAAACAAGAATACAAGGGGCCAGCATTTGTCAGTTAACAAGCTGACACAGGAATGCATTTTTTATAGTTGCTCAGCACATGATTTTTTTTTTTTTAAAGTATCTAATTTTGGACCCTGTAAGCAAGAACTCCTACAAAAACAAACAAACAAACAAACCACACAACACTAGTTTGCTGCTGCTTTTAAAATTACAGAAATCTGTCAATAATGCACTTTGAAAAACCACAACAGGCAAGTGTGAATAAGTTTTCAAATGGCAATAGGAGTATGTGTTATACTGCCTTCCTCATTGTTTCTGATCGTATTTCCTAGGAAAAGAGCATTAGCCTCCATAGTCAAAAATCGCATTTATCTGTAGCCTAAAAGACCACTAAATGAAGACGACTCATTTCAAATTATCAGGATCTGAATACAGGCTACAAAATACTGCCAATGTATTTCAAAACCAAAACATTAGGTTGAAACTAATTGTGTTATTTATTGCAATAGAAGGATTTCAGGTGTGCATACTATTCCTTCAGTGCTTATTTTGCAGTAAATGCTTTCCCCATTCTTATATAAATATAAACATAACACACTACAAAAAAAACTATTATACATCTAGTGCTTTATGATAAAGTTTTCAGCAAATTACACAATCAGGTGCTTCTTCCCAACCATCCTTTGGCTTTCTAACCAGTACTCAACCTCAAAAAAACCTAATTAGATGAAAAAACAGAATGCAATGGTAAAAAAATTACAAACCTATTAACTTTTAAATAATTCCCACATTCATTTCCCACATTACCAGCGGCACCAAAACTTGCCTGTGAAAGGTTAAAGTGGGAGGAAGCTGAGGGTTACACCAGCAGACTGCAGCTGCCAGATCTAGGCTGGGATTTTTATCCAAATGACTTGATGGAGAGAACGCAGTGTTACTTGCTTTCTCTGAAGGACATATCATAAATACTCTGAGTTAAAAAAAAAAAAAAAAAGCCAAAACAAAACCCGTATCAAGAGACATGTCTTGCCCTGAGCTGAGCCCACTCCCAACACCTCAGAACAGAAGCCGACTACTCCTGCACCTCCCTGTGACCCCGGCAATACAGTTCCAGAGGGCACAAGCGGCAGGTGCTGGCACAGCACTGGGAATTACGTTACCCGAGAGTAGTGCAGTCCTTTTTATTTTAAAGATTAGCAAAAGGAAATAAGTTAGCCTATGATGAAGTTATAATTTATCTGTATGTGACAGTAGCACAGTGATGCATTTTGTGATCACTGAAAAAAAATCTTAGGAGTTTGGGGTGGTTTTTTTGCATTCGAGGGGCTAGTAGCCAAGCACTCCACAGCCTGTGCCAGCCCAGGCAGTCTGCAGCTCTCCTGGACGGTTCCTAGCATACCCGACAAATAAAAGCACGAAAACAGAGCAGCCACTTGCCAGATTGCCACAAGAACAAAAAGTACAGCAGGTGGCCATCCACAACTCCAAATTAAATCATACGCTGCTCAGAACTTTATACCAATCCCTGTGTAGTGTTGTATCCGTTTAGTGTTACTCTTCATCCTCAATTTTCAAAATGAAAAGAAAATGGTTTTTAGTGACACATGAACCATGGAAGGAGACAATGATCCAAATGGTATTATTCAACACTCAATAAAACAGAGAAAAACTACCACATCTTCCCCCCCCATTCTCCATTTTTTTTCCCTTTCAATATTTATTAAGTAAACCAGTGCTTATCTGGAATAAATCCCTAGGCTCAGTGAAACAACAGGTGGTAGACTGGGGTAGTTTTTCTAGCAACAGATGGCTCAAACATTTTATGACAAACGGACGTGGGACTATCGCTAGTCAGACCATCTTTCAGTTACTTCTTTATATAACAGCAGCAGCTAACCCAGGGAAGCTCTGACGGCCGCTCACCTGAGCCAGTGCCCCACCTCCCGAACAAAGCGACGGGGGAGCCGGCTGCGGGAGCCTCGTGGCCTGCTCCCCGAGCCTCGTGGCCTGCTCCCCATCCACTGCTCAGGCCGACTGACTTTACAGCAGGAGCCGACGTTGGGAGAAAATCCAACGCCTGCCATTTCAGACAAGAAACCTGGGGAACACTGGTTCTAAAGAAAAGCTACAAAGTGCAACCTATGCCTCATATGTTAAAATGTAGTATTTTTTTAATTACTTTTACCAGCTCATTGTCTTATCTGTCTGCATTCAAAGCAACTGTGATCAGCTACTTTTAACCTTAAATCGGAATTTTTTGGCTTACACACGTTGCTGTGCACCATAAAGGAAGATCACTTGGTTCACCTGAAGTGAAGAAAAACATTCAGTCATTATAATTATGCTAGTCTTAATAAACAAAAAGAGAGAACTAACCAGAAAAAGAAGCACTAAATACTCCATTACTTCAATGCATTTCTCACTGGTAATTTAATTCCAACAGACTTGCACCTGAAATGCATACTGTAATACTCTCTGCCAGGTCATTCGAGGGGGACAGGGACAGCGCAGAGGCCACCCCAGCCACAGCCACACTTCCACAGCCCCCCCCCCCCCCCCCCCCCCCCACCTTCTCCCTCCGGGGGTTCTCAGACAGGGACTCAGGAAAAACATCTTCCAGTCTCATGCTGGCATTATTATTTTGAAATCTGAAATAGCATTTGGGATCTACTTTGCAAAGGTTAATAGTATGCTTGTAATATTTTTAGTGATATGACATTGCTGAACTGATGTGACAAAAGTCAGATATGCCTAAAAATAATCTCAATCCCCAGTTACAAGGTGCTGTCTGGTCTGGGGTTTTGTTTTCTTATTTACTTATTTTTAAATAAAGGACATCACCACTTGCAGAAGTGAAAAGGCCATGAACTAAAAAGCTTACTACCTAGGAGAAAGGGCTGAAGGATGGAAAACGAGAGGCAGAAGCTTGAAGTCTTTTTACACCCCTAAAAATACATTAAAGGTTTGTTGGTTTTTCTCCCTAAAATAAATTTAGTAATCTGAGACCAGACAGACTTGTTTCACATGCAGAGGCACTAAGAATATGTAAAGTTACATGGCATCAGAAAAGGAACATTGTTACCAGCATTTTGTATTGGTTTTGATGTCTTCAATCTGTTGCTTTCCTCTTGCAATACTATTAATTTCCATTCCTCTTACTGTAGTACCTATCTATCTCAATAGAAGAGGCATCAGCTCAGAAGGATAATTAAAAACATTTTGTCATGGTTTAACCTCAGTCGGCAACTGAGCACCGCACAGCCGCTCGCTCACTCCCCCACACACACAGTATGCAGCACTGTACCAGCTACTAGGAGGGAAATTAACTCTATCCTTGCTGAAACCAGGACACAGTCGCATAATCTGTTTGATATTTAATAAATAGAAATGTATAATACATGAGTACTGTTGAAATAATGAATCACTGTACTACACCAGATTATACTCTTCAATTCCTCACCTGTCCCAGACAAAACATTTATATACATTTCAACTGCCATTTTAATAAGAAATTTGTATCCCAGTTTTGGTATCCAGACCCATGCCACAGCATTTTTAACAGTGCAGTACAATAAAATTGAACATTATAAAATGTGTATTATATTAAGACACTACCACACTCCTCTGATCAGATACACAAGCCAAGTCCAAAAGAGAGTGTACTTATTTCAACGCAAATAACACTTTTCTTTCCTCAAGAAAAAAAGAAAAAAAAAACCAAAACAGTGAATGCCCAGTTGTTTTTTCTTGCCAAGAAATTAATATCTCCATGTTGCATGGGTACATCTAGGATTGTTACTTATACAGTAACTTCCTGGCAATTGGGAGAAATTGTATAAGAGAGTCTACAAAACAAGGGTTGCAAGAGGAATGTGGGAACAAAAAGGCCATAGTTCTGCAGTCCTAACTATGAACCCTGCAGAAGACCTAGTCTTTCCTCCACAACCCTCAGTCTAGGAGTCAGGCAAAGAGGACCTAAGACCGATGAAAGGAAGATGCTTTGAGGACACACCACCTTCGTGAACTTTTAGGGCCCACCCTTGCAGTGCTGAGGTAGTAGGAAGGAGGAGACGGACAGATGTCCATGCCTACCAGTAGTAAGTAGCTCTTCCCAATTTCACTGCTTTCACATACTTGATGAAAAATGGAACGGTACCACCTCTGTGAAGCTAATAGCAACACTTAACCACAATGTATTTACACACTGGCCAGGCCCAGCCTGTAGCAATTATCAAACCTTAGCTGCAGGGGTCAACGATGCAATTCTTGCATTTCTTAAGCCATAGCAAGGGTCATTTTTCCCCAAGGCCACTAGTCAAGGTAATGATAGCAAGACAAAATTCCAGTGGAAACAGCATATGCACTAGTGTTTATTCAACGTAGGTTTTGTCAGTCCTCTATAAAGGTGGGGTGATCTTGCAGTTTGTTAACTAGTTAGTCTTCCTGGCCAAAAAAAAAACCACCCCTTTTTCTCACTGTGATCAGCCACCCTACCTATTACGTGATATTTAACATGGTGTTATACACGTTACACTACAATGTCGTTTTCCAGGGAAACAAATACTTTGAGTAGTGAAGGGTTCAGATTGCAGCAAACAGAGTAAGCAAACATTGTGTTTGCACACCTGTGCAGATTCAGCCCAACACTGGCTTTTATCACTTGCAGCTGTAAGGCTAGACATGCACTAGTTCAACAAAAACCAGGAGGACGCTTGCTTACAAGACACAGGGCTTAAAACTGCTTGCCTAGATTGTAGCTTGAGGTGCACACAAATATCTTTACTTGATTCTAAGGAGTCATTTTTTAATAAAGCATATCTACAGAATTAGTTGTTAAGTTGTACAAATGCCCAGAGATGTTACAGCAAAGCATTTTCATGCACAAAGATATAGGGGAAAAAAGTGAGAAATATGGTAGTACCTTTAACAATATTTATTCCAGACAGGAAAAAAGCAAGGGACTGTCTCACACTCCCTACCCTTCCAAGTGACTCGCATCCCTGCACCTCTCAGAGGGGCGTATGTGTGGCTAATTACGTACGTGCACACTCCAAAGTGCGGTCTGGGACACAGCTGCAGTCTGACAGTGCTTACAAGGAAATGGAGGTGGGAGGCCAGCTGTCAGTTTTCAGCCTCAGGTCAAGCTTGTCAGTCACTCACTGCATTTAAATCATTAAGTGCATGTCAGATCAGATCAGCCACCTGTCCTTGAGGGCTGGATACACAAATACACAACAACTTTTTTCTTTTTAAGCCTTATTTTTAAGTACCAAAAAATGGAGAAGGAACAGACATAAAAATCTAAGTTGTTCTTGAGCAAGCCCCTTCTTTGACATCTGTCCATAACAAAGGATTCAATACCAACAGCTGATTATATTCCAGACACACAGGAGCATACCTTGAGACAACGCTGAAAGACAAGATGGCACAATCCTTGACTCAGAAAAGAGAAGGGAATGGATATCATAAAACCCACCAACTTCATGGACTAAGAGCTTTCATACCTGTTAACATTTAAGGAAACAAATTCTCTAGCCATAGAGGCAGAAACAAGCTTATAAAGGGTTATAGATGTATTGAATGTTTTAGAATAGTTCAGTTGGAAGGGACCTACAATGATCACCTAGTCCAACTGCCTCCTTTAGAGCTATACTGCCTCTTCCTGAAATTGGGATGGAAAGCACCTAAACCTTCAAGATGCAAAAATCTCGAAACAGTGAATTGACAAATTATTCTCTGAAGTTCCTGCTTTAAGGATTAAGTAATTTCATTTTAGAAATTGTACTTTTAGGAAGAAAATGTCTGTAAACAGTTAACAATTATCTTGTTTACTAATCTTGCTTTTTTTTTTTTTGCTTAAACTTTTTTCAGTTTTACCATCGTGCCTCCTAGCCAGCATTATTAACATGGCACTCTGGCCTTACTCGATAATGAGAGCATTTTAAAGTGTATGTGTTTCTACCCTGCTACCCTCTTCTCTTAAGAAAAGGACAAAGACAACATTTACAAATATCTGGACTTTTGAACAAAAACAAACAAGGGAACAGCAGTGCTCCAGACCAGCTATGTGAGCAAACAAGTAGTTTGTCACTGAGAGCATTTCTATTTGCAAGAGCATTGTTTTCCAAAACAGCTCTTATTGGCTCTGCTCTTTGACATTAGAGAAGCCGAAAGAAAACAAAACCCCCTCTCCTGTTCACAGTCAACTAAGCTCTTCCCCAAAAAAATCGCTTGAAATGACATATACACACATATACTCCAGAGCTAGATTGGCACAGTCTCCCGGCCTCAAAAAAAACAAGTTTTTGTTACATGTGCCTTGGCATAAGACAGGTTAATATAGTCATATAAAAAGATGTCTTCAAAAACCCTTCATCAACAAGGTAGCTGTACAGAACCATAGAAAAACTCCGGTCAGACGGGATCTCCAGAATCCCCCTTAACTTCCCACCTAGTTCCAACACCTGCTTAAAGCTGGGCTAAGTCCAAAGTTCAATAATGAAACCCAAAGTTGCCCACTTGAGTTTTGAGCATATCCGAGGATGGAGGCTCCCCAAAGATGGATACCAGCCTCTCTGGGCAACCTGTTTCTGCTACTTATCCCCTCTTGCCATAAACTTTTTTTTCTTTATAACCAGTCAGAATTACAATAAAATCATTACTCCCATTGTTCCCATTACTACTCCAAGGTCTTGCTGCCAGACCACTGCCTCCTGTCTTATCACTGGGCTCCTCTGGAAAAATTTGGGTTCTATTTGCTCTGTAGCTACAAATTAGGCAGTTGAAGACAGCAATGAGATCTCATCTCCAGCCTTCCAGTCATCTCAGCAGCCATTTGATAGATTCCCTCCAGCTTGTCGATATCCATTTTGTCTTCTGGAGTCCAAAACTGGGCACGGTTTTCCAGCCCCATTCTCCCAAACAGTAAGCAAGAATAATTGCTTCCATCAGTTTGCTGGCTACACTCTTGTAATGCAGCCGAGCCGTTGGCCTTTATTTTTGCAAGAGCACACTGCTGACTCAACCTGGTGTCCACCAGGTTTATTTTCTTTTAAAAAAAACCACAAACAAACAAAACACACACACACAAAGCTGCTCCCTAGACAATCAGTTCCTAGCCCACACTGTATATGGGGCTGTACTATTCAAGGTACCCGTGTCTTCACTGAACCTCATGAGGTTCTGTTGGCCCATTCTTCCAGCTTGCTGAGGTCCCACCTAATCACAGGCTGCTGTGCCATCAAACACTTCCCTCCCTTTGGTATCATCTGCAAACCTGGTAAGGATGCTCTTCACCCCATCATCCACATCAATGAAAAAAATGTTAAGTAGTATCAACACCCAAGAAGCCCCACTGATATATGCCATTATGACCGTGCACCTTCAAAGAACCACTTAGAGTGACCAGGCTGTCACTATTAATTAAAAAACTCGCAAACAGAGTAAGATTTACTGTGTGTAGTACATCTTTGCCTAAGTGCACAGAGTTGGAAGGTCCTACACTGTTACAAGTATGAAAGATTAAGACTAGCTGACTATTATGCTAAAATCTCTGTGTAAAACACAAGTAGCAAACAGCCAGACATGAAGTGCTCAATACCATAAATGCAAAATTAATAATCTTCAACTGATATTTATTATCTGTATAACCAAAAACCATGGGTTGGTGCAGTGAGAGTGTCAGTATAAAGGCAAGGCTTCCTTGTTATTACTGTAACACAGGAATGGTGCACATGGACCACATGGTCCTAAAACAAGGACTGAGGAGAAAAAAGCTTCACCCATATCTAACTGGAACTATGGTCACAGACCTAAATAAACTGCTTAACACTGAAATACTAAATCTATGGAGAAGGGGTACAATTTTGACCCACATTTGAGTTCTCGAACATAAGAATAAAAGTCAACCAAGGATGATGATGACATTAAGAGTGATGTGGCTTCACACGTCACTTTACTGCATTGAGACACTGAGCAACAGCAGCAATGCAGAACAGGGCTCTTCTCTCTGTGTTAAGAAAAGACAGCAAACTGACTTAAAACAGCAAGAAGAAACAGATGATGCAAGAGCCAGTAGCCACAGGGGCGCATGATTGCACAGACAGCAACAGCACCAGTTTCTTTGCTCTTCCAGGTATGTCTACATACAGCTTTTGTATAGGTTTAACTACCAGTTTAACAAGATGTACAAGATTAACATGATAATGAATACTAGCCAAGCCATCTGCAGTAAAAAGACAGTAGCTTTTTCTTAGCATGAAGCAAATACAAGATCCTTCAATACAGGTTAGCAAAGAAAGAAATTTCTCCTGTGTTTTTTTTTTTTTTTAAAAAAGAATAAACAATACAATTCAGAGTCTTAAAAGCATGACTGGAATGCTGCAAGCTCTGGCATATGGAAGAGTAAAAAAAAAAAAAACCTTAATGCTGCTGGATTAAGCATTGTAGTGGGACTCTACTAAGCTAGGTCGATTTCCTAGCTCTGCCACCAACTTCCTATGGTACCTTTGTCAGTTCTCCTAATTCCTTGATTCTCTTAGAACAAAACCTATGATACTTTCTGTCCTGGTTTCGGCTGGGATAGAGTTAATTTTCTTCCTAGTAGCTGGTACAGTGCTGTGTTTTGGATTTAGCATGAGTATAATGTTGATAACACACCGATGTTTTAGTTGTTGCTAAGCAGTGCTTATACTAAGCCAAGGACTTTTCAGCTTCCCATGCTCTGCCAGCGAGGAGGAGCACAAGAAGCTGGGAGGGGGCACAGCCAGGACAGCTGACCCAAACTGGCCAAAGGGATATTCCATACCATACAATGTCATGCTCAGTATATAAACCGGGGGCCAGGGGGCAGGCTGGGCATCGGTCGGTGGGTGGTGAGCAATTGCACTGTGCTTCACTTGCTTCGTATATTCTTTTATCACTATTATTATTATTTTCTCTTCCTTTTCTGTCCTATTAAACTGTCTTTATCTTAACCCACGGGTTTTACTTTTTTCCCCAATTCTCTCCCCCATCCCACGGGGGGGCGGGGAGGGTGAGCGAGCAGCTGTGTGGTACCTAGTTGCTGACTGGGGGTTAAACCACAACACTTTCCTTCCTCACAGAGCAGATTAATTTCATTAATATTTGTTAGACACTGATTATACAAAATGCAATTAAGTACAGTTTTCTTTCTCAAGGTCTCACGTAATCCTATCAGTATCCTCATTTTTAAAACTTTAAAACGCTAGCTTCAAAGATAAACTACTCCATGGAAGATGCCCCAAGAAGCCTACCAGACAAAGCCACAGCCAGGCACCTAGGTAGAATACTGGTGATTTCAGTCTTGAACATTTACTTTGTTCCCAAATCACCTATAGTTGGGTCATTTACAGCTAAAAACCCTTTGGAGAGCACAGCTGCCCTTTTCCTCACATCCTGTCACAACAGCCGACACCCAGAGTTTCCTTTTTTTCTCTATCCTAGAAGCCAGGCTTTCCAAGATACAGTAAGAAACTCCACATGGAGAGCCAATATGTATTGGGCCACCTCACTTTAGGGGTCCAGGTGTTCTCAAACCACCTAAACAGATCATGTTTCATTAATTACTAAAATACTGTAGTTTTCCATAGGAACAAAAGCAAGCCCTAGTGGAGGTAGGGGGACTAACAGCTTATTTCCATGCTAAACCTTGATGCAGTTTACTACTGCCTTGTTTAGTATGAGCAAGTACAACAGATTTATGAGACAATTTCACTTTTTTGTTTCTTTAAATAATGAAAAGCACAAGCATCCTAAAATCACCTGTATTGACCAAGGAAATATAAAGTGAGTTACACAAGTAGCTTAATATCAAAATGAATTATCAGGATAAAGCTTAAGCTGCTGCAAACACATGCCTTAAGCAAGGACTCCTGGGGGTAATTCAGCGTTCAGTCCCACCACATGTAAATTACTACCAGTCCTATCATTTTAAGTTTTAGATTTTCTTTCAATACTAATGGGTTAGGGCAATTTTTGATTCTCCAACTGACACAGAAACTTCTGGAAATCACAAAAAACTTCCTATCTTTAAAAACCTTATCAATTAGGGCTGAACTAAACCATGAGCAGCACTCAAATTCCAGTGTCCACATTTTTTTTTGCTCAATCTTGAAGTGCTCAATAATGGATTTCTAGTAATATGAAGCACCACATGGCTAATTAATTTCAGCAAAACAAGGGGGCCAATTCATGTCTCAAAAAAAAAAAAATTAGTGCATCGTTCGCTCATTCCTGCTACATGAGAGTGGAGAAAACATGTATAATTTTCCTAACGTGGCTCATTACTGTGGAGGGAGGCTACACCTCTGACCTGAAGACATAACCGAGGGAGGGTCTGTGAGGGGAGAGACTGCCTGTTATGAGACCAGCTGAGACGGTTGGAAAAACGCTTTGAGCCATATTCAACTCAAGTTACAGCAAGGCTTTCGCTACCTCCCACCTGAGTGCAAACCCGCCTCGTGACTGCTTCGGCTATTCCCTCCAGTGCAAACACTGCACCTGTATCCCATGGTTTCCACATGACAAAACACATCTCAACTTTGCACACCAAAAGCTCCGTCTTCCTCAACCCGCTCGGCCCAGGTACCTGCGTATACCCGACACGCTGGGCTTGGCAGCTGCTGTACAGCTTGTGTTTTGGGTTTTTTGCTTTAGAACAGCAATTATTTGCAGCACTTGACAGGTGCAAAGCTAAGAAACCTCCTTTTTTTCCTCCTGGTCTGTAGATAGTTAATCCTCGCTGTTTAAACTTTAACTCGTGAGAGGTGAGACAGATTTTCTTTCATTGTTCGAGCTCAGTGAGCCTTCCACACTGACGTGCAACTGAAGCAGAAAAAGACCAAAACATATTAACTGTTGTCCTTACAACAACTGAGATAAGTGTATCAAGTAGTAGTTAATTTTTCTGATTAAAACCTGAGCCGTACCTGTCAGTTCCATTTGCAAAGTGGCAGCAATGACACTGGAGCATTTCTCGATTTCAACCTTAAAATAACATGATGGTTTAAAATGGTCAGGGTAAAACTAGAACCCATCGTGCTTTCTTTAACCATTTTATAATCTACAAGGACCACAAAAAAACAGCTCTGCGGGTGCACTTCAAGTCACTGTGGCTATAGTTCTTCCTGAGCAATATGAGTTAGCTGGCCTATTAATTAGTCATAACCGAGACAGCATTTAAAAATGCAATCTGTTGAGCTTTAACTATTCCACTCAGTTATGAAACTCTGCTCCAGAAGGCATAGAGTTATTTCCTTAAGAAACCATTAACATTTGGTAAACAAAGCGTATCTGGTAACTCTACCTCCATCTGCAGGAAAACATACAACCCTGATTACCTCCCTCCACCACCTGTCAAGCGGTTGAGTTCACAGCTCACTAGGGCAGAGGCAGGGGGCAGGAGAGGTGGCCAGAGGGACTGACATCTCCGCACCTCTCGGCCGTACCTCTGCTGAAAGCCAGTACCGGGCAGAGTGACACAGGCTTCATACCCAACTGCTTCTCGCTCCTGGGCACATCTCCTGCAATCCGCCTAAATAAGCTTGGAGCTCACCGCATTAGATAAGCATACACCAACCGTTAGCAAACGAGTCGCAGAAGATGTACTCATTTCTGTAATTTACCCTTCGGGTCATTTTTTTGAGCCAGAATCATTTAAGACTAGTTTTGTTTTGTTTTCTTTGTCAAAATCACTGAACATGCAGTGCTATGTACTTCAACATTTTTCCTTGTAGAAAAGAATTTTAGGATTGCCAAAGTGAAGTCAGGTACTACTCAGCTGATCTATTGCTTAGATTGCTTGCAAAAAGTCTATTCTAACAGTTGGCCAATACCTTATTTTTCAGCTCAAAACCCCTCCCCTCCAGCAGGCTGAAATTTCCAGAGTATCTAATTAGTTCTGGAAACTCCAGCATGAAATCAGAACTCTCCAGAAACCATAGCTCTCTTCCAAGAATAAGACTGAAGACCCAATACAATGATATAAAGTGTTTTGCCAAAGATTTTTAAAAAGTTAGGAAGACTTTTTGTAATAGCCGAATTTCAAGATGGGCAACAGAATAGGTTTTCCTGACAGACGCGCTTTCTGCCAACACAATGAAAAAAGGCTTGGATTTGGCCAACTTACAGGCCTCTGAAAAACTGCAGGTGCATTAGCTTGGCAGAAGGCACCAATTTTAACCACATCCTTCAGAGACTGACTGCACCGAGCACATCCAGAAAGGACAACCTTCCCTCCAAATACAATGCCCTCCACTACCCGAACAGAGAGCAGGGAGCCTCTGCCTCCTCTGCTTTCAGCGAAGCAAGCCTCTTCAAGCGATAGATGAATTGCACAACATAAATGCAGAGCAGAGGTGAACCAGAGAAGGGCGTTGGTGGGAATAGCAACTGGCTTAGCAGCCTGGGAAAGAGGTTACAGTGATGCACAGAGTGCGGTGTCATGTAACAAACTGTTGTTGGTTCGTTTCCTAACCTAGAAAATGATGCACGCAAAACCGTGGTCAAAACACATTATTTAGGTTGCAAAGTCAAATACACAAAATGTAAAAATGCCAGGGGTGAGGTTGCCCTTACACATCAGTACTCCCTCCTTAGAGTCTGCTCACAGTGCACTTCTAACACAATTATACAGGCTCACACATTTCCCCAGGACTCCCGTCGCATCCAGTGTTGGATGGGATGGGTTTCCCCTGTTTGTGTAATGAGGGCAACCACCTTTCTAACAGTCACGGCAAAAGCTGGATATTACAAGATTTAGTGGACTCCAGAAAGAGAAAACATGGTCTCCTAGTGAAGATACCTGATTATCCTCAAAAAAATCCCCAACAGCAAAAAAACTAACCCAAAACCACAAACCCACCCACAACCCACTTTTGAAGGATGTTTCTGCGCCAGAATTAATTTATACTTCTAAATTGTCTCTGTCTTTCTTTGGGAACACCCTACCCTCGTGGTGCCTGCCAGATTTGCATAAGCAGCTATCACCAACAGGTACTGGGCATGGAAGGTCACAGCCACAGCTAAAGGTTCGGAGGCACCAAACCTTTGAGTCACATGTTGGATGACCGAACTTGGGGATACATTTGACCCTGGTACCACTCGCTAAGTCTCAAGCACACTAAGAAAAAAAGGAATACCATGAAGCTCTGACCACAAAGAATACTGTGAAAATAAATTAGTCCATTTGTGTAAAGCACTTGCATAATACAATGATGGGAAGCACAGAAAAACCGTAAGGAAATTAAAAATCCTGCCCTCCGACAAGAGTTTGTAGGTTTTAAAAAGTATTAAATACCAGTAAATGGCATCACAGAACGTGCAATGAAATTGTGTCACATCACTGAATATGGCAATAACCTTCTGGAAAAACCAGCATGTAATCATTGAATAAGAACTGCCGTAAAGTTAAAAAAAAAAAAAAAAAAGGCTGCATAGGTGTTCTTCATTTTGATCCTCGCTTCAGAGTGTTTGATTTTGCGAATTCAGTAATACTCTTTACAGCTATACATACAGAGCCATGAAAGAGAGTAACTATCAGTGATACAGAGTGAAGGCTGGGCAGAGATGGTTACTGACCAACGCTTTAGGTTTGAAATTAAAAGAGAAGCAGAACTCAAGTGATGAAGCCTACCACGTGACCTTAGTCCTTCAATCTACAAACTTTCGTTCCCTTTATTTTATTGGATTTTATGGAAGACTATAGAATTAAAGAATTGAAGAAGACTTTAAGAAAATTTAATACGGATTTTTTTGACTGCTAATTCTGCTGTAGGTGCAATAACATCCAGTATAGAAGCAGTGACATCTTAAACCGTCAGAGATGTTTTTGACGTGCTAGGGGCTAACAACTTGACTGAAGCCATCAGTTCAACAAACTCCAGGCAAAATGGAGTGTTACAATAAAACGCTTCAAGAATAAAACAGAATTACTTTGGTTTGTTTTTTTTCTCTCCCCCTCATTCATTCTGTATCTAACAAAGTGGCCATTAACATTCCTATTTCAAATTCATTCTCCTGTTTCTCTCATTTTTTACATACTGGTTTTTGTATTGCTTAAATAGCTCTCCTATGACATAACAGAAGGAATGAAATACAAATACGAAAGAAACATTTTTATTAAAGTGTTAATCAACACTTGACTTTTTTTTTTTTTTAAATCTGTTAAATATTTAGCTACAGATCATTTACTGGCAAAAACTTGCCTCTGAACACATTTTGTGGGAACAATTACAAGAAGAATCACCTGCTCCCAATTAGAAGCATTTGTGATCAAACACTTAAATAAAAAAATATCTTCTACTGATATATCAAGAGTAGGAATTGGTTCTTATTCCAACATCCATCATCTGTTTGAATGAAGAAACTGATCCTCAGAGAACTGCACAGAGGTTTATAGATTTACCATATTCCATGTAGAGCAGAAGTCTGTCCTCCTAAGCCTACCGCACGTGAAAAATTTGCCAAAAAATTGTGCAATTTCTAACAAAAGGGAGTGAAGTTTTGAAAGATAATCTGATACTTTCCTAAATAATTAGTGCCGCAGAAGATACTATCACAATCTCCTTAGTATTTCTTTTAAGATACATGTTTCATAGCTGCTTTTTACATAAAATAAAAGAACTTTGCAGATACTAGAGACCTGACATCTCCCACATACATCTGTTCCCTGGGATCATTTGACATCTGTCACCTTGGCACAAGCTAAACGCTGATAAACCAGGGTGCTTGCTTCACCTTCTACAAACCAGAAATAATTTCTGCTTTTAATCTGACAAGACAGTTTAGACTGGTTTTGCCAATGTTTCTGAATTATTAACAGCCATGGGAACTTAAGAGTTAAGGAGCAGAAGGTTTGTTAAGTTTGCACCTTTTGAGGACATTTTACCTTGAGATCAGTTAAGTTCCACACTCTGGAAACAAAATTGTTAAATCCATCAGCGATTTACACCCTGAGATCACTTTACATCAGGAAGTAAACTTTTATCAAACTTAGCAGGCCTCTCTAGAAGTGACTGAATGGGGATTTTTCAATGTCTTTCTTCCAGTCTTTACTAAGAAACATCTGTAAGCTATTTGAGATTCCTTTTCAAAATGAACAAACAGGATGGAGGCAGTTCAATGCCAAGAAATTTCATCAGTGGTTTTCAAACATTAATAATATCAAAGATTAGATCAACACAGAGTAACAACTTCAATTCAGCGTTAGGCCATGGTTGTAGTACTTTCCAGTGGAATTTGTATACACCTTGTCAGTATTCCCTCCCCTTCATATTTTGAATATATTTTCAACTGAGAGTTAAGCAAAGATGCAAATTTTATGTCTCCCAACCTGGTAACCCCTAACAACAGAAATCATGCATATGTTTATGGGAAAATATTTTGAGTATTAAACTAACCTGTAATTTATGACTCATGCATGACTTCCTCTGGAAATTGCCATAACAAAGTGATAATCGTAACTGCTGACAAAGCTCCCCATGCTTCCTGCTGCTGTGGCTCTTATCACCCCAGTACCTCCTTTTGTAAGGCCACCAGGTAAGTCTGGAAGGCACAATGGGAAGTTACTTTAATTGTCTCTTCACTAATGACTCATTACAGTATGGGAAGACCACTGGGAAGACCACATTCAAGATAATACATTATGTTTCATACTGGCTACAGTCAGAGTTACAATCGAGTAACTCCCCCAGAATAAAGCTTACTCCAGATCCACAAGGAAGTGGGAGCAGGGGACAGACACAACCACTTTGCTTAAGAATTTAATTCCTTAATCCTTCCCAATGATACCACTTTTGATAAACAAAGTAAAATTTTGCTCTCAAAGAGAGATCTAACATCATCCTCAGGTGGTATAAAGCTAGCACATAATCGGGAGCCTTGAGATATATATACACACACACAAGGGTATATATATTTAATATATTATATATGTATATAAAACATTTTTTAAGTAATATAAAAAGCTCCAGCACTTGACGTAGCAGTATTTTATTTTGATTGCCATATTACAGGTCCCGAAGAAGGGGTGGGTTTTTTTGGTTTTGGGGGGGTTTGGGTTTTGGGGCTTTTTTTGTCAACTGCTAAATGCTGTACATCACTGCAGACAACCATGGACATTACAAACGCACAGATCATCACAACCAGCCCATGCTTATGTGCAGAGTAAAGCAATGAATAAACAAGGCTACTTAAACTACATGAAGAACTATCATTTTCTGCACATGCAATAGCAACAGGGAATTTGGATAATCCACAAAGTCCCGTACTACCTAGAATTGTGCTATAGGTGGTTGATGTAGATCATGATGAAGAGGGACTATTTGTGTTAGCCACTGCATGGCTATGGGGGACTGCTCAGAACATAACTAACTCAAATAAGCAAAACAGACAAGAGACCTTAGGAATGACTGATAAAGATCCCCACTTGCATGTTCCAGTTGTACTTATTTAACTTAACCTGCCTGGATGCTAATATCTATAAACAAAATAATTTAACATAATTATATCAACTATCAAAAACTATAAACAAACATGTTTGTTTTAAGTTAATTTTAAAGAAACATTTAAACAGTTTCAGGAATTTAATTAAAGCACTTTGTTTAAACACAGTAGAGAAAGCAGTGGTCCTATGCTATTTTTGAGTATTCTCTTGTTTTCCATCTATGATATAAATTCCCTACAATCCAGATGTAACCTAAGCCTTCCTAATACCCAGGTATTCATCTTGTAAAGCCTTGGGAATCCTAGGAAACAAAGTATTAAAAATGATGTTAGGGTATTTAATAATGAGTATCATCTAAGTACAGCTGTCTTTGAACTTCGTTATGTTTTCAGCTCTCGTTTCAAGCATAAGGACAGGTTATACAGAATGACAGAGAGCATGGCCTTGTAAAACAGCTCAGTAAGAGGTCCAGGAGCAGCAGTGGAGCTGTTCATCTGTGGGCATGGAGAGCTGTTTTAACTGAAGAGAGCTGCTTTATTTCAATAGCTGTCTCACAGTTCTTGCACAGTTACTGAGATGTGCAAACACAAGCACACTCGTCTTCACTGCTGCTGTAACTGAAGTTTGCCAACTCCAGTTAGTAATACTTTTTTTTCTCCCACCTGTAGGGACATCCTGGAAAATAGCCCCACTGATGTTGATTTGAACCAGAGCTGAGGAAAATAGTTCGGATAGGTGCTTAAAACCATGCCTAAACAGGAGAGGAGATAGCACCTAGTGACCCAGATCAGCATGGGACCCTCAAAGAAGTCCCAGACGACCCAGAGGTACCTTTAATGTTGGAGCTATGGCAGTCTTCAGCAGACACAATATTTCAAGTAAAAATAGACAACTAAACTCCATAATTGCAACAAAAATAAAGCTAAAATTTACTTCTTTTCCCTGGGTTTAAGTGTTACATGGAGAAGATGGAAAACGAAGTTTAACAACACATGCCTCAGTGGCAAACCCAACAGGATTTGATTGAAGGCATTACTCCCAAACAAAAATGACAAGTTTTGATTGTTGACATTTTTGAAAAGAATGAAAAAATACCAGATTGTTATCCTGAAATTCATCTCATGGCAGTAGCAGTAGCCTGTCATTAGAGGTAAGCAGGATGATGGGGAAGACAATGTAACCTTCCTCTTCAAAAAATTACAAGTGATGTACAGAGCTCTGATCTGAGCCATGTGATTTGCAAAAGACATGCCTTCAGTCCGTACCAACTCAACTGAAAGAAAACTCTCTTATCTCGCCTCAATTCCAGGAACTTGGTGCATCAATCACAGTAGATTTCAAAAATTGAGATATTGCACAAATAACAACAAGGGTCCTGACTAGGTTACTGCAGTGAATTAATTGACTTTTATTTGGTGAATTTTTTCTACCTCAGCAGCAGCCTTTGTTATACAAACTGCCTATTTAATTCACAAAATACATATTTGAAAGAATTAAACACGCAAGTTTCAAACGTGATAATGGAAAATTCAATTAAAGTACTATTAAAACACACCCATTCTTAGTCAAGTATCTTTTTACTGCAGTCTGCTGTCGAGATTTGTAACAAGAATGTTACAACTGGTATGATCAGTGAATGGATGGGGCTGCACAGGCCTGGAAGGATCAGAAGGGACAGCAGAAAGAGGGACATAAAAAGGCACATGTTGACAGCACATGAATTAGCAGGCAATCCAGATCACAGCACCTCTGTACGCAGCTTCTCAGGACACCACGGTAGGAAAACAAGTGGCAGCCTAGAACAAGGTACAGTCTACACCCACACTAAAACAAAAATTCAAGCCACTAACAGATGATGGCAGGAAGATGAAGAGAATCGCTGAAGCTTTAAGATACCCCACATAAGTAGACAGAAGTAGACTGAGCAAACCCTAACACTTGCAGGCATGGCACAGGAAAGAAAAAAACAAAGATGCTAACCTGTTAGGTACTCTACAGAATACAAAAGGCACATCAAAAGCCAACCTAAGAATGAAGGACATGTTCCTCTTGTCATCCCATGACTGCTACCACTGCAACACACACGTCACGGCGCCTGATTGCTGGACACAACACACGGACACGTCTTATTGCTTGCTGAGCATGCAGCTATGAAACTGTACGAGTTTTTTCAAAACGTAATCACTTTCCCCACAACGTCTTTCATTAAGTTTTGCTGCACTATTGTGACAATACCGCAACTATTAATTCCTGCAGAGGGTCCAGTGTATTAGTCAAAGATAAAGTGGGATTACTCATCTAATGAGAGGTTCTGCAAATATCCTCAACTTGGATTTCAGGTTCCGATAGAGAAGCAATCTCTCCTATCTTTTAGAACAAACAGAGAGAAACATGCTACAACTATAACAGATCAGTTTGTAATACTGATTAGGCATGTCCCTTTTCTGTATGCATTCACATATCAATATATATTTTCCCTTCTATAAGCATAAGTCTACAATTCTTAAACGTACAGGCTCCAGTCCACAGATAAGTTGAGTGTTTTAACATCTGAAGGCAGCATGCGTATTGCCACAGTGCAAAGTGAATGAACACAGTTTTTAAAAAGAAAAACAAACAAGGACTGCCTATTCTCTCAGAGAAATGGAAACGGAATCCCTGTGCAGTTGAATAAGGATGGTTGGGTCAGTGGCTCAGTGTGTCCACACCATTGCAATAGGTTAAGTTTCCTTACAAAAAAAAATAAAGCCAAAGAAAAACAAACAAAAAATATCCAAGTTTACTGTGGGTCAGTAACAAAACATCCTATCATGCAACTTCAGATATCAATGTTGAGAAAAAGGTAACCTCATTAAAACATACTAGAAGCTTCTCATTATCATTCAAGTCAGGCAAAGTAGGAAAAAATTGTCATATTGAAAAGGTTTGTCTCTCCCTATTGTAAACATTAAAATTTGAAACCAAGGAAAAATACAGAGAAAAGCATTACAAATCAGCACTGGAGAAGTAAACAGAACCCTCACACACTGCTGTAATGATTTCCTAATTCTATTTCAAACATCTGGATACCCCAAATCCTCAGGACAGTCGGCAAAGGTTAACAAAAGTGCACCAAAGCTGTGTTACTTCAACAGCTTGTCCCTATCGGGGAAGATAAAGGCAAGGAAAGGAACATGTAGCATCAGCCACAACTAAAGCTACTTGAAGCATGTTTTGAGAAGACAAAATAAAGCTGCACCCTCTATCCTGCCCCCTACCATTTGCTCCTGAAGCCACAAAGCAACACCGCATCTTTGGCAGCGGGTGAAGCTGGTAGCAGCTGCGCCACCAGGACATTTCCAGCAGGGAGCAGGGGAAAGAGAGAGAAATGGGGCAACTCTATCTGTTTTCCTCTCTTCACATGGAAATATTGCACCAAGCAATGGACTCCAGTTGGAAACCTCACTATGTAAGTAATATAATTTAGGATGTTAGAGAAAGTCAGTTACAGCCCATCTCCTCAATAAAAATATACTCCATGACAATTTTCTTCAAATACGACAATGTCATCTTCGCATGTGGCTTCTGAGCAATAGTCACAAGAAATTCAAGCAAGGCACACCACATCTCAACCACAGCATCAGTAAAGAATGACAACAGAGTGCGCAATACCTGGCTTATTCTAATTAAATGTCCTTCCTCCAATAATCGTAAAATGTTGAGTAGCATTTCACAACAGCTTAACTTAAAAATTTTGCAACAAACATGCTTAACTGGTATCTTTTGTGAAACAGAAATGGAAACCACAAACTGAAGAGCATGCACTGCTTGCTGTGAAAACTATGAACTGTTGACTTAAAAAGAACATGTTGCTCAAGAGATATTTTAACACTGTATTTAATTCATATGATGTCATTAACACTGAAAACCAATATATTTCAAATATGAAGCAAATAATCCCCTTCCTCATGAGCACGTCAGTTAGTGGAACAAAGGAATAAAGGCAGTAAGAATTGACCTGCCATTTAAATTTCTACATTATAAAAAAAATGAGATGTTAACATCATTAGAGAAAAGACTGACAAGTTTGGGGGTTTCTTTATTATTGTCTACAATAGGCCAGGACCATTAGCAGTGTCATCTTCTAGTCCTCTGGATCCTTAGAGATCTGTATCTAAGTTATGTTGGGGAGCTACTACCTTCATGATGCACAGTATTTCCACAGTAAATACTAGTAATTCTTTTCCCATTGCAAAACCATTTAGAAATTGTGTTGATTTTTCCCCTCAGCCCCTCATCCAAGCTCCATTCCAAGGGGTGTTCATGAATTACCTAACACCGTAACAAAACCAAGCGTTCCACACCACTGCCTGCAAGCTGAATTGGGCTTGACTTGAATGGCTGCCTGTATTTGTGTGTTAGCAACAAGCACCTCAGCCCACATCATTTTATACCGTCCAAACTGAGACTGCATTTATCCATGTTTCAAAAGATAAATTTCAGCACCTCAATACATAGTGAATCCTACAAAGTTATCACGTTCTGAAGCCCCAGTTTTACCATACTCTCCAAACTGAGACTGCATTTATCCATGTTTCAAAAGATAAATTTCAGCATCTCAACACATAGTGAATCCTACAAAGTTATCACATTCTGAAGCCCCAGTTTTACCATACGTTGGATTTATATTAATTCAGGACTAAATCAGAAGCAACTCTGCTGAACCATAGAGGGAAGGTCAAAACAAAGCCTTGCAAAAGCAGATATTTAACCTGTCTTCTAGAACGTTTGAGCATAGGTGTGTTACATGCATGCATACATACATATACAGGCAAATCCACAGGCCACAAATGCAATTACATGCAATAGGACCAAAAGAGGCCATATAACTTTCATATGTATAGAAACAAAATAACCATAGCTTCCACTTCTCATGCAAAAGTTCAGCAATTTCAATTTGCATTTCACAAATCCTTAAATTTTATGGTCTTTATCTTGAAAGAGCTTCCTGTATCAAATGTCTTTGCTGGTTCAGTCCAACACAGTTCATATAACTAAGCTAGCAAATGTGTCCAATACCAGCTAAACAAGAGACCTCCTACTAATAGCAAGGAATAAAATACAAAAAGAGGAAATCTCTGAAAGAATAATTTCCAGTTCAGATATTAAATCTCAAAGCGGCAGCATCTGAAGCTAAGGACAATCTGAAGTAGAAATGCCATTTTCTGCTGCTTTCCTGTATATGAAGTTACACAACCTGGATTCAGGATTCAAGTTAAACATGGTATTTATTTTCTGAAATGATGTAAAAGAGAAGTTTTCATTGTAACTTAGGATACATCCATGGTTGCATCTTTTCTGACTCTAAATAATATTTCTGACTTACCTGTAACTCCAAAAAATGAAGGAATCAATCAACAGCTCCACAGAGCAAAATTTCTTATTTGACGACTGGTATAAGGTAAATGCATACAAACTAGAAGTCTATTACAGAAATGGGCTACTTTAAGAGTATTGTTTTCATAAAAAAAGCACAGGGAAAGCCAAAATAAAAACTGGAGGCGTATTAAATTTTTATGTGAAAAATCCATGCTACCCACTATGATAAGAGGTATTCACAAATTGCTTCTACAATGAGTTTCGGTATATTGTAGACAATTTTATTTAACATTGTCCTTTTGTAAAAAATAAGCCTCTGCATCTTCACTACTAAATTTCCCTTGAGATCATGCTAATGAACTACAATACACCCAAGAAAAACAATAGACTTTTTCCTATTTGGAGCAAATGTGTATACAGTTTGTTGGTTAGTATTTGTGTTATGTTGGTAGCTGGAGGCACTAATGAGGGTCAGTTACCATTGTGCTGTGAACTGTAAAACCAATACATGAAAAAAGTTGATTATTTATCCTGTTAAAAGCAGTTATCAGACATTATCTCTTAGGAAAGTTTCAAATTCAAACACATACTTGCAGTGAAACAATTCTGTGGTCAACTGTTTCTTGCTGTTGGCCAGTGCTTCTGCTGTTTCTTCACAAAAGCTAAAAAAGTTTACAAGTAAGAGAAAATATTGGCTAAAAAGTTAAATTCGAAAGAAATAGTTGTCCATGTTCATGTCCCTCACAAAAGCGTGGCACCAAGAGTCAAGATAGCAGCTGAGGTATTCAATGCCAAATGTGAACTGCCATATTGCATTGGCAATATCCTGACTTGCCTCGACTAAATATACCAAAATAAAATCTCAGTATACCATCACAGTCTTTACAGATGTGCATTAGACAGAGAGACACAAACAAAACTTTAGGATGCTTCTTGCACTCAAGCTCACCCAGACAAGCAAGCATTCTCTGTTTTAGGACAAACACACGTTAAGTATTAGTAGATAGTCTTTTGAACCAAAAACAAATAAAAGCCACACTTGTCAGTAAGGACAAGTTTGGATCATGTTGATTTCTGCATTAATCCTGCTACAGCAAGTTTCTGCATGCTTTCCTATGCTCCCTCCCTAGGAAGAGTCAGGCCTGCTAGGACAACAGCCAACACGCAGTTAATTAGGTAAATATTCAAAGCTATCAACCACCTGCTTCCAGCACTGGAGGCATTAACCTTTTCTGCTCAATTCATCTGCCCTGAAACAGTAAAACAAAACACCTGTTAACATAGGGGTTCATATAATATGCAAAACACTGATTCTGTAAAGCTCATATAACCCATCTTAAAACCAGCTAACAAGAGCTCCTCTTCATATTACTGAACCATACCCTTTTGTCACTCTAATAGTCATCATGTACTTTTTTTTTTATATACATGTGGGCAAAATATCTCTGCTTTTCCCCATCTTAAAGAGAACTCTCAATCTCTACTTCTTACTAGGACTTTCATAATGAAACTTTTAAAACAGTAGTGATTACTTAGCATGGAAAAGTTTTATTTTCAACTCAGCCTAATACCTGTCCCATTGAAAAGTAAAAAGTCAGCCTTGCTGGAACCAAAAATCCTTTTTTAAAGGGAAGCAGAATCAATGTGCTGTTCTCTTCTTCAGCACCTTGTTGAAAATATTCTGATCTACTACACACACACACTCAGAAAAGCAAGAAAAAAAAAAACAGAACATGCCAAAGCCTTTTTCACCTCTTATGACTGTACTTTCTGTATGCAGGCAAAGCAAACCAAATCAGAGCTCTGTCCTGATCCTGTCCCCACATCGTTTCCATGGACCTCAATTAATATTATGTCCTCTCTCAGTAATGCTATTACCCATTTGAGGCAAATCTAAAATGTCTTAGTCTCTCACACACTTTTTAGTGCTGGAGCAATTAATTCTGTTACCTCCCATGAGAAAGAAAAAAGAAATCCCCCAAGAGAAGGGAGATGAATGTCAGGTGGCAGAGGCAGCAAGAACCCTGACCACACAACCCCCAAATTAATTGTAATCCAGAAAGTTCAGCTAAAGTAGTCCACTACTGGTCACAGTCTGCTTGGATAAGTCACAGATATTTTTCCAAGCAAAAGAAAGTAGACCTAGCCTACTGTCTGAAGTCATAAAAAAAGCACACTACAATGTCTCAGACTGCTCCCGTTTCCAGTAGTCATCCACTATCTCACCGCTGTGTGAACCACAAGCTCTTAACGAATCGTCGCCAGCTCTTTGCTTCGGCAAATTCAGTAGGAGCCTTTTCCACCTGCAGCCACGCTGACCTACAAGCTGTTAATATTCTAATTCCACTCCACCATTCACATTCCTTAAATTCATATACGCAGAGGTGGATTTTATTCTTTTCCACACCATAACCCAAACTAGATTTTTAAAATCTTTCTTTAGTAGCCTGTTTTTTGAACTGCAAACAGAAAACACTCTGACTAGTAAGGACAAACTAGAGGTTAACCTGTTAATCTGAAGTGTGAGTTTAATCGAGGGAGGAACTTTAACCAACGCGTTAGAAATTCAGCACTAGTGTATTCAGAATGAGGCCTCCTTTGGTGAAGGGAAATCATTGTCCTCATCCTGCTAAAACAGGCAAGACATTTTCAAATAGGTTTTAACATGCTTTTCATGCAAATGCCCATAATGTGAGACCAAGCATAGTTTTGTCCAAATTTCTCCCATCTCTCAAAAAGCCTCTTCTTTAAAGCCTTTGATTAAGTAACAGAACAAACCCGGAACTTCTAGCTCAAAACGGTGCCTCCATCTTCCTGATCATCTCTACTGTATCTGACCCTGGTCTGGGCAAAGAGGGGGCAGCCAGCTCTAAGAGCCCAACAGGAACATCACATCCCTGAAGCAAGCATGTGGCAGAACAGCAGCATGAGAAACGCTGAGAAATCCCAATACTTCTTTTGCTAGTTTTATTAAATCTGTTTGGTTGGAAAGGTTTCCTAAAATTATGCAATTTGACCAAGTCTGAGAGGAGGGGAAAGAAGAACTGTTTAGTCTTTCAACTAAAGATAACATCAGCAATGCAGTCTAACAAGAATTAGATCCCCTTTTTAGCGTTGCTCATTTTCTTAGAACAGGTTTCAGATGGTTATGCATGCATGCAAGTTCTTGTTCTAAAATGCTGAAAAAAGACTGAGTATAGCTGTGTCCCCACTTTGGTTGATGAGGAGAAAGGTGGAAGTGTTGCTCCATAAACTACCAGGGGAGCTGTACTTTCCAAATCAGAAGCCTTCCTTGTTTACCTGTATTACTGAAGTGTAATAGATTTGCATTTGTTTGCAAAAAAGTGTATCTTGTATGTTTGGCAATGAACTTAACTGATTTTCAATGTCTGTAAACACTGCTTGTAATGCACCAGTGCTCCAGGAGCCTGTATAGCTGGGGACCTGTAACTACAGCCCAATCAAAAAGTTCATAGATAGATATATGAAGTCATGAAACAGAGTTGGCCTTGCATGCCCTGGTAATATTTTATTCTTTAAAATGGCAATCAAATATATATCAGTCCCTAATGATCTGGCTCAAGGCTTAACGAGTATCTAAAAGCTAATTAGCCCCCTAAAGCATCTGAGGCTTAATAAGCAGTGTAGAACTACAGCCACTGCACTATCTAACCTCTCAAAGCATCAATATCATGGAGTACTTAAAACAGCCCCAAATGTGTTCATATTGAAGTAAAAAAGATTTCCAGAATAGCGTTTAGAAGTTGATTTTAACAGTCCCTGTTCTTGTACTTTTGGTTTTTTACCTTGTTAAATATTAAACTAAAGTGCACACAAGTGCACACAAGTTTATAACCCAGGCTTTTGCAAATCTCTGCAAAATGCAGCTATGTAACACATGTAATTACAGGCAGTCTATAATCCTTTTTATCTTCTAAACATCGTACAATGGAAAACACTCAGTTCTATATGGTCTGCTTTTTCTCTGCATTTTTAACATCGTGTCAAGCAGCTTTTAACATTGTCTTTTACAGCAGAGATGGGTGCAAGAAAAGGAATGCACTCAAATGCAGCAAAAAACCTTCCACTAACAAACATCATCTAAATCACAGAATCCTTCAACAGCTACATCTTCCGTCAACCTAAGACAATAAAAGCATGGATGACAATATTCAGTAAGTTTAAAAAGAAGAAAAAAGAAAAAAAAACAACTTACCAGACTAGTAAGTTTTTCAATGAAGACTTCCAGTTCAATAAAACTTTTGTTCTAAGCATATAAAAATCCTTCTGCAGCACTTGGAAGCCAGAGAGCACAACACTATGCTCCATGGTAAAGCTTAACCAACTATACAACAGTGAAACTGGTACAGCTCAAGCTGAGAAACGTTAACTAGTAAAATGAACGTAAAAATAAAATTCATTTAAGTGTTTTGTAATATGGATGAGCACAGCTATACAAAAAATGAAATATCAAATGCTTAAGTAGAAAACCTTTCTAGAAATTTTTGCCTGAAAAATACTGAACCTCAAAAAAAAAAATCATCCGTCAAAGACAAGAGAAGTATTCAGTGTTTTCAACCAGTTAATTTGTACACTTTATATCAAAGATTAGAGTACTTTCTAAACAAATTTATTTATTTCTTTATTAAACAGAATGAGCTATGTTATGCTACAAAACTAATTTTAAAACTAATTTTGGTTAATTTTGTGTGATTGCTGAGATCTTTACAGATCTCCCATGACTGTAAAAATGTAAGCATTGTGCATAAATCTATCCCAATCAAGGCTTTGATGAAGCCAGAGTGCAGCAGTCACATAAGCTTCTCCAGTTGTTCTTAGAAAAGAACTGTGATTTAAAATTCTTGTTAATAGATTTATAGCCTCCATTCCAAACTAAGTAACTCCTGTTATCTTGGGAAGATGTTTCTCTTGCACAGCAAATATAGCATATATCTTGAAAACAAGCATTTCCTCAATCTGTGAGCATGTGAGCCTTTCATCATGGCAAAGTGATAAGATTTTCATCAACATTATCTGGACTAATTTAGAGGGTCTGAGCAAGAAGGAATATTATTGGCAACTTGTCTTAAAAAAAACCTCAAGCGCCAAGTTTCCTCCCACCCAATGAAGCTTGTTCCACAAGCATTTTTACTTCAGAGAACCCAGCTCTTCCCCAGATTTGTTCAATACAAGAGCAGTAGAAAATAGCAGTACTCCTAGCTACAGTTCTCAGTGCTGTCCTGTTAAACTACTCCGACACAAACACTGAAAGCCATGGCAACATACTATTTCTGTAAAGTGCAATAAACAGTAAGGCTATGACACTCATCTCAGAAACACAGTGGAAGTGATCTTCTTATGCTAACAGGATCTATAAAATAAAGAGCTTTGAAATACTTGTGTTTCCTCTTCCAGAGGTACTTCACAGCTTAAACTCCACTGTATGAAGAGTATAAACAAGTGTAAATCACGGTCTACTTTTACACTGGAAATGTATTAGTAAAAGCAAAAGGCTTAATGCTGCTTTAAAGAAAGTGGTAACACCGCTCTAATTCAGTGTGCAATTTTTGGTTTTGCTCAGTTTGCAAAATGCAGCATATAAGTTACATTCACAAATGTTAACAAAGAAACAGAAAACCTTCTTCCAGGGTTATTTTCACTTGCGAAGATGACAAGCAGCAGAAATTTATTCTTATCTCTTAGCTCTGAACAACCTTAAAGAATAACCTCCTTCTGTACTTAACATCAACACAATTGCATTCGGTGAACAGAAATTCTGTAGCATCCAGAAGCCTGTTACTCTTCAACTTAGGCTATTTGGACCTGAGAGCCTTAAACAATGGTCTAAGATCAAAGTCCTGTTAAACCACCATTTCAACAAATTCTGCAGCGTTTGATGCTCCTTCTAGCATAAAAGTGAGATCCCACACACAGTGTTTATTCATGAATTGGTGAAAACTGAAACAAGGACAGAACTGGAAGCCTCACAGTGCTACTTCAGTGCTAAAAGCCCTCACATTTCTGTCACAACTCATAGCTATCAGAAAGAAAAGGGTTGAATACACACTGGAGAGTGCCTTAAAGTGAATGCAGCAACATATACGTAAGAGAATATGTGTTAATGTTATATATTAATTATATATAGTAACAAAGATGATTATAGTGATCAAACTTATTCCATACAATGAGACAAGCCACGAACACCTCAACAGCATAACCACATCATCCTTCCCGAGTGACATCATTCTGGCTATTTCGATAAGAGAGACCCCAGAATGCTATCCATAATAACTGAACCAGCGAGAGAACTCTTTAGGAAAAGCCAAAGTCCCTGAACACACAAGTAATTTATAACAGCACTCAGGAAAGGATCAAGCAAGGGGGAAGATGGCTAGCTAGAAACACACAACAATCTCTGAATTTTCAGAGGTCATTAGGAAAAGTGGGTTACGTATCTGAGATGTAACAGTCAAGAAAGAGTATCAGAGCACATAGAAATTAATGAAGCATGAGACCAAAGAAACTTTATTTTAAAAGAAGCAAGCTCCTCTAGAACATGCTTTTATGCTTAATTCTCTTCAAACAGCCTTAACAGATTTACTGTGGTTTACAGAATTGAAGGTTAGCAACTTACTTATTGAATGCTTATTCTTGCTGCTGCTAACAGCCAAGTTTTAAGAAAGCTACTTTTGAATAAAGTAAGTGATAGCAGAAAATGTTAGCTGACCACCTTCTGCCATTGGGGGGGGGGGGGGGGAAACACCAAACACAGACTAAGGAGAGACACTGAAACGAACCATCACAGAACTACCCAACATCCCCAAAAGCAAATAAATACAGTGACATCTCTCTGGAGGGATATTAATGGTATTTTACTTATTCTTTATTATTTATACTGTTTATAAAACACCTATATACACATACACTTAACTCATAAGTTGGTCACACTGACAGATGATCAGGTCCAGAGCAAAGATATCATAGCGAAACATTATCAGCAAAAAAGGATGTGATTTGACTTTTAAAAACTTCTTAAATATTTGATTATAACATTTTGTGAAGTCAACTTTATTTTGCCTTAGAATTTAGAATGAAATAATACTTTTAAAGGTAGCCTACAATCTATATTTAAAATTCATTTAATGTTATTACGTACTATTCTACAGGACTTCAAAACAGAGTAATATCCTAGCTTTGTCCACCTCAAGGGTAAAGCCAGCTCATCCCATCCTCCAAAGGAATCTTGATATATATCTGACTAGTAGAAAGAAAGTATCTGCCACTGTTAAAAGAAATAATGTGAAAGGGAAAACATATCCCATTCCATAAAATACCTTTAACTTCTGATTAACTGAACTACAGGATAAAAAAAGCCAGCACTGACAGAACCAATTGTGGTAGCAGACAAAAGCTACCTCCAGATAAGGTAAAGGTCCTTGAATCCAACCCACCTCAATGCACTTGATTCCACAAAACTGTATTTGAGATACTATGTCATTACAGGCTTTAAAAACGCCACAGTTATTCTGTTCAACATAGCACCTTGAACAATGTGTTTTCAGGGGCACTTTCTGTATGAGTAGTATAGCAAAGATACTAACGCTTGTGTTTTAGGCTTGTCAGGCTTTTCTGAACTGTTAACTTAAAATTCAAAAATCCTTCTGCTTAAATCTGTGTATACAGGTCAATTAAAAAGCACAAGATGAAGGACCAATAAACTAACACCCTATCTGGGGTTGTAGCCATTCACAGATACTTAAGACTGTAAGAACAGGCCAGGGTAGAGAGCTATTTTCCATGGCATGCTTTCCCTACCAGGGGAACCCACCACTTCAGCAAGAGTTCAATACCACTAGGGAAAAAAAAAAAAAACACCAAACCACACATCAGAGGGATTCAACACTCCTGGATCTTTCCAAAAGCTGCTAATTCCCAAGAATGCCCAGCAACTACTTTACTAAAGCACAATAGGTATATCCATCACCGACCAAAATAAAAGCCCTTGACAGAACAAAAGCGCTGCTTTTTCTTTCAGAAGAGAAATTCATTGCAGGAGTGTATTTCTAAAAGCCTACACAACATACCCAAGAAAAGTCACATCTTTACAAGGACAAGTAGATCACTCACAATAAACACTGAGTTAACCCAAATGAATTATTTTCTTTATAGAGCTTATTTTAATATCAATTTTAATGAAAATGAGATTTTCTTAAACTAACATAATGTGTAAGTCTCATGAAGTTCAACAAATGGATAGTGCAAAGTCCTGCCCGTGGGAAAGAAAAGCCCCATGCACCAGGACAGGATGGGGCTGACCAACTGGAAAGCAGCTTAGCAGGAAAGGCCCTGGGGGTACCAGTGGACACCAAGTTGACTACAAGCCAGCAATGAGCCCTTGCGGCAAAGACCACCAACAGCCTCCTGGGCTGCATTAGGCATTGCATCACCAGCAGATGGAGGGAGGCGATCCTTCCCCTCTGCTCAGCACTGGCGAGAGCCACATCTGGAGCACTGGGTCCAGTTCTGGGCTCCCCAGTACAGGTGAGACAGGGATAAACTGCAAGGGGTCCCAAGGAAGGGCCACAGAGGTAATCAAAGGTTTGGAGCATCTGACATACAAGCAGAGGCTGAGAGAGCTGGGACTGTTCAGCCTGGAGAAGAGAAGGGTCTGGAGAATCCCATCAATGTATATAAACACCTGATGGGGAGGGGGATGGGAGAGAGAGGGGATAACAGGGTCTGGCATTTCACAGTGGTACCCAGTGACAGGACAAGGCAACAAACTGAAATACAAGATATGAAGTTTAAACCTAAGACAAGCCTTTTTTACTACAAGGATGGTCAAACACTGGAACAGGTTGCCCAGAGCATTTGTGGAGTCTCTTGAAGATACTTAAAACCTGCCTGCACACAGCCCTCAGCCGCCTGCTTTAGTTGTCCCTGTTTTGAGCAGGGTTGAACAAGACAATCTCCACAGGTCCCTGACAACCTCAGCCATTCTGTGACTCTGTATGTGTAGTGCTATCTATACTACACTGTTACATCATAGAGACAGACAAAGGGACATAATTCCTTCATCTCTACGTATACCATGTGATAAGGGATTGCTTACCAACCGCACAAGTAATACCAAACACCCACACTAGCTCCTGTGCCCTTGTCTCCCTCTCCCCCCTGTACTCCACGCTCTCCCTTCCCCCTTCCGAGAAGTGCATGTTCTCATTTCATAACAGCTGCAAATTGGAGCCATTTAAACAACAGACCGTCTCCTGCTCCTGGTATCCTAAGGTAGGATCCTGCCAAAACCAGCTACTAGCAAATCTTTCATTGCAAGTGTTTTCAGCCATGGGGTTACATGCACTTGTGAATTCTGGGAAGCTAGGGCTGGGGATAATGCATATTCTGTGATATTTAACAAAGTATTAAAACACAAGAACAGAGTTACTGCAACATAACTGAGCCCCCCTATACCAAATGGGGACTGTCTCTCTGTGGTGTTCTTTTCCTCATTACTTCTTATGTTAGTTTCTTCCTTCTTCTGCTTCTTTTTACTTGTTCAAGAGATTCTTTTTCTTTCCCTAGGTATTTAATTTACACAGTCATATTAGTCCTCATAAACCTGCTTGATGGAAGTTATCTGCTTTAGTTTATTCTCTTTATTTCCTACTTTTCCTTGAATTAACCTTCATTTTTTTGAAGGATACTAATTATTATTTTTTAAACTCCACCTACTTAATTATACTGCAAATTCTCTAGTACTATTGCCTATCTCTGCCTTTAATCTTATTTTACAATTAACCAACCAAGAATAAAATCTGCACAGGAAAAGCTCTCAATTCCCATCCATAAGCTAATGGTCTTTAAGCAACTCTTTGCCCTCCATATCATCACCCCAGCTCAGCAGCTTCAATTTTATTGATACTGAAGAGCAGCACACTACTTCTACGAGCTATACAAAAAGGCACAGAGTTTATACTGTCAGTTGGCTTGTATCAGCTATGTACACATCTGCACATCCAATGCAAAGGTTCAGAGAGTTTGGGAGTGGCTTGGTGTGGTTTTGCTTTGTTTTTAAAAGAACATCAGATCAAAAAAGGTTGAACCTATGGGACTTGGGTTCTGACGCATCCTTTGGCACACAGTATTAGTGAGGGATCAGCTTCTCAGACAGTCATTCTGAACTGTACTGTAGTGTGTGAACACACTATTGCTGGTTTGAATCAGTCCATTTTAACGTCATATATGCAAGGAAAGTTACGTAGCAGAAACTGTGGCAGAGGGCACAGAATAAACAAAACTGAAATACTTCTCCCACATGACATTCATAATGCTATATAACACTTTCAGCCTGAATTTTTTTTAATTTGAAAGAAGAATCTTACTGTGCTGAGTATTAATTTTTCCATTCAAAGTATGTTTGCATTGACAATCCACATACTAAATGTTTAATTTGTTACTCAACCGAGAAAAACAAAGTTCTCTATAGCTATCAACAAGCTGTTATGATTGGATATAATGGCAGTCAGTTTTGTATCACCCAAACTTCATGCACTGGGTTTGTTGCTGTAACAAATTAAGATGTATTTGGGAGAAGTTGTGTTCTTTAGAGATACAAGCTTTCCTCACTACTGTAAAACCCAAACACAGTAGTAGTTGCTCTTTTCTGAGATGAAGGATGTTTAATCTTTCAGCTCCAAGTCCCATAAAAGAGCACCCACATATGGTTCCCTCCCCTACGTTTAATGAACATTATAAAAAATGGTCAGAAACAACAACAAAAGTTGTCCTTCTCCATAATTAGGAACTGCCAGGATCCAAGAGTAGAGAACAAACAATGCGTGCTACAGGAAAGGAGTGACTCTCAGCAAAGAGAAGAAATGGAGAACAACCAGAGTATCCGTGTGTCAGAACAGAAAGAGTATAGGGAGAAGTAAGGAAAAAGAAGAATAAACCCAGGCTACAAATAACATCAGGCTCATTAATAGAGTGGCAACGGAAACATGAAGTTCAAAGAAATATTTTTGGTCATTTGCTTTTAGTTAGACCCTCTTTCTTAACCAACTCCATTCTACTGGTTAAAGGACACACACCATACCACATCAATTCTGGCAGAGGATTAGTGAAACAGAAAGATGGCCACAACTGAACTGGAAAAGATCTTGTCATCAGTTCTGTTGGCCAACACACACTAACTGGAAGTATTCTGGGAATAGCTTTTTTTTTTTTTTTGGCAACAGTAAAAAAAGCCAAAAAGCCCATCTCATCACCAACTGCAACACCAGCAGTCAGGGAGTGAAGCCCTCTGAGGGGTGGAGGAAACTTCTGCTGTGCCACCTACTGCCGGCAAATGGTTTCTGTTCCAGGTTACAGCCCTGGGACGCTGTTAGTAACTCCAGCACTGCAAGCAGACAGTTTATATCCAGCTTCTCTCTCCTCTCTACCTTCCTCAGCATGCCAACTGCTTATTAAGAACTATGTTTTTCTAACCAAAACGGATTTCAACAAACAGTCCATCTGCAGTGCACCACACTAAAAAAATGACTGCATAAATAGCCACACTTGTTTACTAAAGGTAAAATCTACAAGAAACTTACCACAATATTTATTTATACTGGGCAATGACAGCTGTAAGTGTACAGGTTTTCCAGTTACTCTCATCACAACTATACTTTTGTGGAAGTCAGAGGCAGAAGTCCCTACCATGTCATATTTTTCAACATCATCGAAATGTTAGAGAAATAAATCACATTCTTCACAAGACTTCTATTACAGGCTAACCAGTTCACCTTTTAAGAAAATGTATAGTGAAATAGTTAGTTTTAAGTATGTACCTGATCCCCTTTTAATTAGAAGGGCCTGATTATGTAAAATTTAAGTAGAGGAAAAAAGGAACAGCCTAATAATTCACACTTTTGAAAAAACAAATATTCAACTCTTCAGAAGAACATTACAACATTATCTTGAAAAGTGATATAGAAGCCCCTACCTAAATAAGGTCAGCAGTTCTCCTGAATAAGTGTATTGACAATCACTTGTAAGTTATAGCTAATTTAAAAAAAAAAAAAAAAAAAAAAATACACTGCACCTCACAAATCCGTTCTAGAGAATTCACCATTGTAACACTCAAACTCAGCACACTTCTTGCTCCAAAAAACACAAAATTACTTCTAGATTGAAAATATGAAGCTCTTAAAATTAAAACATGCAATATTCATTGATAATTAAGTACCTTTTTAGGGAAACAACTTACTTGATTGAGTTTCTGAAGTGGTCCTCAGCGGGATTTTTTACTGTACAACTGTTCAGCAACCATAAATCTGCTTCAGCAGAGTTGTCTAGAAGACAGAAAGATACAAATCTGTGTTAAGAATTATCCAACCTGTCAACTCCTACTCTATATCATATAAAAAAGACCGAACTTAGCCATTATCAGTAAGTTGACTATTTGCAAAATGACATCATATTCAATATTTTAAAACAATTACATTCTTGGAAGGGTTTCTTGTTTGTTCACTGTTTGTTGTTTTGTGTTTTAGAAACAAAAACAGAAACACACAAGCATTTCCATTGTACTTCCCCCCCCCCCCAAAGAAGAATGAACAGTTCTCTCATTTACCAGCTGAGATGCCACTAGGTTGCACATCATGGAAAACAAAGTTAAGAAAAATGGTCGCTATTCCCAAAAATGCATACTCCCCGGAAAGATCTGGCCTACCCAAAGGCTAAAAGATCACCAAAATGCATAAAGGTGCTTTTTAATTAAGTGGTCAATAAAAGCAGGTTTCACTAGCAAAACAAAATCCCTGCTTCAGCTCTACTGTGAATTAGTACTACAAAAGAGACAAGTCAGAATTTATAAAACATGAATCTCTACTAAAGAGAAAAAGTCAATGCAGCTAATTTGGAAAGAAACAGGCATATTAATAGTTTAGATTATATCTTAGTTATGGTATAATTATAGTTCAGCAATTTTCAGACAAGAGATATTAATGCAACAAATATCTGCCTCCATTCAGATAAGCATATAATTTTCTTCAAGAACCAAACCTTTCTGTATGTTCACAACCTATTGATATCTAAATGCATTAACAGAAGCGAATCCCAGAATTATCTGCAGAAGCACATATAAATTCTAATCCTGTATAAACATGACCTATAGTACAGAATTACTAGCATATTTTTCTTGTGAAGGTAGAGCTTCTTTTTTTCAAATAAAAGAATGAAGATAATCCATCTCAAATATTCAAGTGCTCTAGCATTCATCAGAATAGCTTGTATCAGTTTGGATAAGAAAATTTGTGTCACTCTTGCTACTATTCAGTACATCCTGAGTATTGAAGTATGGACTGAGGTATCTTTAGATAACATAAGCCAGCGAACAATGACAAGAGCTAAAATGTCATTTTTAGGATACCTTATTTGAATTGACAACCTACTAAAGCAGAAGAAAGCTTGGAAAGATTTAAGCATGTTTACATGTGCAACTCATCATGAATGTACCCACATAGGCATGAATATCCTTTTTCCCCCATACACATACTTATGACTCTAAATGCTAAAAGTGAAAAATCTTTCCTTCTGTCTCACTGCCATTTTCTCCAAAGAAATGATGCTTTACAATTAACTATCAGTCACTTAACTTAGGAAGCAGGCAAAATGAAAATAACACATAAAATAGCAACCGAAGGACATACTTATGTTAAGTAAGAGAAAACATTCAGAAGGTTTCTAACCTTTATTGACAGAGATTACACCATTAACTTAGATCAGACACTGGCCTCTTCTATGATGGGGAAAGGCTACAAAGCAGTCATCAAAAATAACATTCAGACCTTTAGCTATTTTAAACATAAAGCGAATGTACCAAGATCTGACCCTGTCTTGACAGGTTGGGAAAGAGGACCAAGTTCAATTTTAGTCTATGCAGAAGTCAAAACAAAAATGGAACTAGCCAAAGAACCTCTCCTCCAACCCAGGCTGCATGAAAACAATGTTTTCAGACTAATGAACACACTATTACTGTTAGAAAGATCATTACAGATAAAAAATTGATTAGGAATGACGTACAGAAAAGCAAAGAAAGGTACAGTTTCAAAATCAGAAAAGGGGTGAACTCTTGGCCTAGTCAAATTCACCAAGTATGAAAACAAACACATTTTTAAACCAGTTTTCCAATAACACTGCCAAAACTTTGTATTTATTATTCTTTTCAGCAGCATAAAATGTTTATAAATTCAGCTCCACACCCATAACACATCCACCTGAGAATCGAGGTGGGGGAATAAATAACAAGAGGTTGACATTGTAAGTCAGACAGGAGGCTGGGAACACATTTAACAGACAAGAGTTTCAGTAGCAGTCATACAGCAATGTAGATGAGCATAACAATTTTCAAGAGACATCTTTAATCAGAGGAGAGATGCCTTAGTGCAGAGAACACCAATTCTGGGCTTGGTTTCAGTTCCTCCTTGTACCATGGTCTCCACATGTGAAAGAAGAGAGAGCCTCACTGTGACAACACTTCTCCCCTAAAGCTAAAATAAACCCCCTTTCTTCAAAACAGCATTGGAAAAACTAACACATTCAAGTTTAGAAAGGTCTTACACACTAACCCAACAGGAATCATTTCATACAGCAATTTGGATTCCAGGCTATTAATATATTAGCTCCTTGACTGGGAGTCTGAGGGACAACAACTACAATGCTTGCATGTATTTTACACACAGAAAAAATCTCCCAAATACATTCAAATTCATTCCTTCACAGGTTTCACCCTCTGCAGAACAGAGGGTGCAGAATAAAGGCTTCTGCAGAACAGAATCTTCTGAGCGGTTTCGGGAAAAGGATTCTCATTAATATATACATCTAAAAATCATTTAAGAGAAATAGAAGTATATGTAGCAGAGGCTTGTCCTCTCCTTACAGCAGTAGTATTATTTTATTATATTTAGTTGTTCTATTTCTGTATTTGTTTTTTGATCTTTTTTCTTATTAACTCTCATTCTCTCTCATATGGACATATTTACATATAAGTTTTGATTATGTATATACACAGACACATTTGAGTTATATGTATTTATTAATAAGAGTTCATACCACAACTCTTCAAAATGATAGCTGAATTTTCTTAGTTCTTTACTGCACTGTTCATACATAGAAGAATTACATGCACTGGTGTAGATTCACCACAATCTACTGTATTTTCTCAAGCAAATTTCAGTTCAAAAAAATTATTTGCCAACAGGGCATTTTTGTATCAGGTTGCAGGAAAATATGCACGTTTACAACGTTGCGGGGGCAACTTGTCAGTGGTGACGTTTTGCTTTCAGAACTTTTGATGCACTTAGACTAAATGCAAGGCCTTGATGGACATGCTGAAAACAAACATGGACCAAAACACCAGACTGGAGCTGGCATGTATAAACAAGACCTTGAGGCTTCATAATTACTAAGTATTAAGCAACACCAGGGGTAAGGGTTCTTTATTCAGGGCAGGGGCATTGGAAGGACTGGCTATATGTATATACACCTACATATACATGTCTATTAATCAGTGTTCTGACATGAGTAGTTGCTAGTGTTCAGTTACTCATAAAGAGTAAAATAGCTCTGACAAATAAGCTCAGGCTTCTAAATACATGCCTACATGGGCAGGAGCACACAGACCTGAGGTTTCTCTGTTTATACTCCAGGAAGAGAGATGTGAAGTATTTAGGCCTGGACAGTAAAGAGCATATGAATGTAGCCCTGTGCCTACTGTGGCAGCCTGTGCACCCTTCCTTGGAAGGTCTCCACCTGCCACCTTTTCCAACGCCAGCCTCCACCTTGTCAGGTCACAGTGAAGCTGGGATTCGTTCATTCAGCAGGTTGATGCCCATTGTCCTCAGAAACCTTCATTAGACCATAAAGTTTTGGAGAAACCTCCAAAATCTCAGTGAAGAACAGAGGCTTGCGTTCATGAACTCTCAGAGATCTGGCTGAAGAGGACAATCTAACCCTTACAGAAGGTTTTCCAGCAAGTCATACATACTGTGACAGGTAAAATCGAAGCAAGAACCATAAGCACAGTGAACATCAATTACGGTAGTGAATATGGGATATAGGTGCCCTCTTCTATATCCTGCAACAAACTCCTCTAAGGGGATCTTCTTTCTTCAACTTGTTTTTTCCATATATTCAGCCTAATGATACTTTTTAAATGATGATATTTTGCTGCTGACCATTTTTTCATGAGCTACTTAAGCCTGTATGTTAAGACATTTTTAGAAAAAAGTTATGTCAAATCAGCATTGTATTAAATGCTCAAAAACGCAACTCAAAACCATGGCCTTTTTGCATTGTGACATCTTTTCCATAGAAAAAAGGCTACACTGGAAGTAAACCACAAAGTCTATCACACTCTCTGCAAAACAACATAGAGGACAAAGAAACCTAAAGGTCATGGAAACTTCTGAACACTTAACTTAATTGAGAAGCTCTGGAAAACATGAATTGCCTGCATTATGCAATACTAAGAGGATAAAATGGCAAGACTCTGAAACATCAGTATACCTACAGAGGAAAACAATATTTACAATTTTTTTCTAACTAGCATTTTTGGGTTTGTTATCATTTTAGAAATCATAAATCAGCAGAACTTCTTAAGATGACTGTAGTAATACTATCAGTTGAAAATTAAACAATTGGCTTGGGTTTGCCCTGGTCTTTTAACTTAAGTCTTTTTTCTTTCAATTCTTTTTCCAAAACTTTGTTTTCTTCCAATCCCCCCCAAACCACATCTCCTTGAAAAAAATCAACACACACACAGAGCACTGAAGTAGAAGAAATACAGATACTGAAGCCCTAAAAGAACAGCCCTTCTTTACTTTCTTGAGCACATCACTCCTCCCTGCACTGAAACCGCTACCAGATTTGCTCAGCACTGCTTGCTCAAAAAACGTGACTCATAATTTGTATGACATCCTTTTAAATACTGTACATCAAGCTGTGTAACTTCAATTTGAAAGATCTTTCTCTATAATCACAGAAGGCTCTCCCATGGCCTTTTCCTCCAGCTCTCCTTACCCTGTTCCTAAGCTTTCTGCAAGTCTTCCTTCTCACCCTTTCTGGTTTTCCTTTATTTCTAACTCTCTTGCACAACAGATACACCTCCAGTTTCTCTGTTTTCATGTGCTGCATCCTAGCCTCTGTTCCCATTTATGGACCTCCCCATTAACGCTTTGTCCTGTGCATTCTCACTTCCAAAACAGCTTTGCCCCCCTCCCTCGATCCCCTGCTTGGCATTTTATGCTCTGGAGCCAGACACAGTAACACCCAAGTTATGTATCTGGAGCATGTGCTCACAACTGGACTCCATGTGAATCATCTCCTCCCAAAAGACACAGAAATCTAAGCATGAGGACATCTCACAGTCAGTAACAAAAGTCATCCAGCATCTTGACTGGAACAAAGTTACCAAACTTCTTAATTTCTTTCAACATCCCTGTGTCACAGAAACCCACTCTTACGCCCTGGGTTACTGAAATTAGGTGCTGGTTAATTTAATGATTTCTTGGGCCACTGGGCATCGAGGGACCTCAGCAAGTATTGGGAAAGAATCTCTTTCATAAATATTAGTTCAGAAATGCTCTGAGTCATCAGTGCAGAAGGAAGGTACATCTTCCTCTGGGGACATTAGGTTTGGTCATTTGTTTCTAGACAATAGGCTTTGCTTGGCAGAGGAAAAATACTCAACAAGGTTGAGATGAACAGGAGAAAGCAAATATTTTTTGGTTTTGCTTTCCAGATCTTTCCTTGGCACACAAAATACTTAGCTACCATTTGCTAGTTCTCAATATTTCATATCAGATATAGTTAACTATCAACTTTCATATAACATGTCTTACAGAAAAGATTCCAAACAAACACACACTTTCCTTTTGTCTGCTCCCTCAACAGCAACTACAAATCAAAACCACAAGTTATCATGAACTTCCAGATGGCATTTGTTTGAAATCTCAGAGCCACATTATCAGTTTCCACCTCCGAAGACATACCGTGCATTTACCAATGATACAAAACACTCAAATGCATGTTGAAAGTACTAACTTTGCAGATCGCAAGCATCTTTCAAAACAGTCCCACTTGTCTCTTATCAGCAGTATTAGGATGTAAAATATAAAAGGGTCAACTTGATTGCAACATGACTTCTGTTTTCTCATTGAATTTCTGAGATACTCTGGTCATAACAAATTACCTCATCCACAATTAATGAAAATACAACAACATGGTTCACCCTGCAAATGGGTTATTTAAAGCTCCACAAGGAAAGACAGGCTGCTTATCAAATCAGGTAATGTGGACAGGTCTTCATTAAAGAAATAATTCCCCCATCACGCCTCTTGCCCTAATTTAAACCGCAAATATGCGAAGTTGCTATTTTTATTCTCCAGTAACATTTCCATTACTGAGCTAACTGCGCAAGTAAGCTTTTTCTGTTTCCTCCTGTTTTTAAGAAATTGAGTATTTTTAGTAAATTCATTCTTGAGTGGGTAGACATCTCAGCAGCAGCTACTGCTGGGCTACAGACAGGTTTTATAAAGCCTTCCAGATCAGGATGCTGTGTCCGCTATCAAAGGACATTTCTCTGTCCAGCACCAAAACAGAGGTGGACAGGGACTGTCCACTGAAGACGTCAAATGAGTAGGAACTGAACATCTTTGAACACATAAGATCTAGCTAGTTCAACTAAGGGGAGGAAAAAAACAAACCAACCAAAAATAGACTATTTCCTGGATTCAGAATACTACCTGTTAAATCCTTGCCTCTCTTCATTTCAGTATGATAGACAAATAACTCAATTTCATTTACTCATGCATACTTTCAGGTCTGTCTGTGATGTTTTGAAAAAAATACTGTATTTCCAGTCACCTCTGAAAGCCCATTCCCAAATAAGAAGTGTAACACACCTCTCTCTTTTCATCTGTTTAGGTAGTAGTGTGCAGCTACTGGGACAAACTACTGAACTACCAGTTGGTGTCCTATTCAATCTATTCATGACCAGAAACCTTGCCTTATCCCTCCCTCCAAACAACAAACTCCTCCAAAATATAGTAAGTTTGTGGCTGGAGTTAGCCAAGGCCAGCAGAACAGCTTATGGAGGTCTGCTGCTATCACCAAAACTAAGGGCAACTTTGAGATTACTCAGAAGATAACTTTTAACTAGAACTTGAAAAAATACAATAGCTGAACACTTGGACTAACGTTAATACATTTATAAATAGTGTAGACAAAATAATCTGTATTTCAGAGCATGCACGTTAACAGAATCCTTCAGGCCTGGCACAGGTGTACTGAACACAGGACACAGCACAGAAAAGGCACAGGAAAGAATAAATTTTGCTTCAAAACATTGATTAGGATAACCTTTACATTACCCTTCTACTGTGTGACTGTCAGTAGCACATAGTCTTATTTACATTGGGATTTTGAAGTGAGTAATCCATTCTCTAAATACCTTCCATCTCTGCTCTAGACACAGCACAGGCTGCAGCCTGGGTCCTAGATGACAGATGATCCTTGGAGTAAGCCACCTTTTCCTCCTGCTTTCTACACACTTACATCAAACTTAGAGGCTACTCCAGCTGTACTCCTGCTTGGAGCAGCCTGGGTTCTGCGCTGCAGTACCCAGACACACAGAGCTGGGTAGGAAGGCTTCAGCCCGGCCACTCTTAGAGACACCTAAGCTACACAAAGTCATGAACAGGAGAATTAAGTATATTTTAAAGATTTACCTTGTAACATTGTCAAGAGTCCAATTAGATTACAACTTTCATTTCAAATCCTTCTGCAGTGTCCAGCTGATTTTTCTGCCTGTTTACCCAGCACAGACAACAGGAACTGACAGTTACTTTGCTATTTTGTTCATCTTCTCTAACTCACTAAATTTTCCATGCATTAAGGCACCTAAGGATACTTGAGGTTGTAAAAAGATTTAGGTTTAAAAAGGCTAAACCTAGGAATGTTTCTTTTTGAAGAGCAGCAGATAATTACATTCTAAAATTGCAGTACCCATAGGGCATTTCAATAATTTCCTTTCCATTTTTTCCCCCATTTGAATGTTAACTTTCCTAAGCCCACAGCTACCACCACACCTGCAGCCATTGAACATCTCATACTTCTTCCAATCAAGAAAGGGACCGACCATTTCCACATCTTATCTGCTTGCTATCTTTGTTGATCAGAACAAAATACATAGTTCAGTGACGTTTGTCTTCCGCTCTGAGTATAGTGCTGTGTGCCATAGACATTTGAATTTGTGCTGGGTTTTATACTACATTCTGCAGTTCCACTTGTCTTGTCAAACAGCTCCCAGATAGACATCTTAAAGGAAAGGTACCCCATTTACGAGTATAGATCCATGACCACGTTCTAAACGAAGCTCATGTCATGCTGGAAGAAGCTTACAGGCTACCTTTTTCTCATAGCTCTTCGTTGATATCAAATAGTCAAAGGTCTCTCTGCACATGGTGTTATATGCCAAAGGTGGAAAAGGCAGCCTGAATTTTAGCTCATTCCTTCAAAATAAAGACTTTGCTACTTTGAGAAAAGTGGATCGCACAACTATTCCCTGAACAAAACAAGACCTTAAAACAAGAGAGGAGAAATCTCATTGCTAGCTAAGAGGTCTGTTGGCAGAAAGCCTAAGCATAGCCAGGGTCTGTTCAGACCAGTACCACCACCTAATGTTAAGGCATGCAAACTATCCTGGACAGCAGCAGACGCAGGTGCCATAGCATGGTGCTCTAAGGTGGGCATTTCATCCTACTCTTGAGCGCAAGCATAATCTTGATGCATTCCAAGAGTCAACTGCTCCTTTCACTTCACTGAAGACGTAATGATCAGTGTTAATAATTTCAATATGAAGAGTGCTAATGAGTGATTTATCAATCTCGCAGGGAAAGTCCCACTACATTAGAAACAAGGTCAAGTAGCCTGTTTTAGCCAGGCTACACTACGACATACAAATAACTCCGACTCATTAACGTGGGTAGAATTTGTTTTGTTGACAGAATTTGGAAAAATCCCAGAAACTCCTCCTCTTCTAAGTCTTAAGCCTGCCTGATCTTCCAGAAATAGCACACACAGTATGATTCAGTGCTTTTTTGTCTCTTTGTACTCCCTACGTACAGCTTCATACATAAAACACAAGTTATTCAAATGAGCAAATACAGACTGATTGCTTCTATCTTAGTCACTAACAGTCCGAAGTCAACCATCAACAAAAGAAGTCTTGCACAGTACCGTGCGACTAAAGTTTCAAAACACATTGCAAATATTAACTGATTTACCTTCAACACCCACATATTAAATATGCACCCAACCCTACACCAATTCCTTTTCATCTTATAAATGTAGACAAGTAGTTTCAGGGTTTCTATAACTTGATCAAGACACACAGGACGTCTACACAAGTAAGCCAAGATCTTACCAAGTTGTCCCTGACTTCAGGCCTGTTCCTAAACACAAAGCCATTGCCTAGATTCATATGCACAAGCTATTTCAGTCTACATCATTTACAGGCCAGATCAGTGATATCAAAACTTGTTGTCAAAAAGTGACTGAAGACATCCCCAAAAACCAGCCCTTCAGTAATTTGGGTAGCATAGCAAATGAACAGAAAACACTGAACAGCAGATTGAATTGAGTATTTTCTATGGGACAAGGTAAAAAAACCAACCAAACAAAACCCCAAAAACCAAAACAAAAACAGATGACAATAGTTCTACTAACTCCCCATGAGTGCCCAAAACCAACTCTTGCAGACGTGTTACCGACTGTCTTGGAGCATCTACTGAGAAAACTTACTCAGCAGAAGTGATTAAGAGGATTTGATTATGGTTTACAGACCAGAGTTTCTAAAAAACTGGTAAAATTTAAGTGAAACTGATGATGTTAAGACCTGCAAGACAAAATGCAAGTCAGAAATACTGTCTAAACTATTTATTTGAAAGTATCACATACTGTGATGTTATTTAAGGTATGAAAAAACACTGTAGTCAAGCGTAAGCAGCTAATTTCATATGCTGACAGCAAAGCCACAGGTGAATGAAAAATGAAAATTTTATGTTTTTCTGTACACATCATATGATTCCATATGAATTTGCTGTAAACAGTAATAAATATTTCAGAATCAAGAAAAATTGACTGGAATCTGCCCCAGGAAGATCATTTTAATCTCCCTTAGGTGTAACACTCCGACAAGCCTCACTTAAACAAATGCTTCTATCTGCAGAGCTAATGAAATGTTAACGGCTCTCCCTCACTACGACTGTGGGGGAGAAAGAAGAAAATATAAATTGAGGGTTGCTTCAGTCCTATCATGCACTCAGGTAACAACCTGCTGGGCTAGGCACAGCAGACGGAAAACAAAGGCCTTTATAAAATGCAATGGCATCACTTGAATTACCTAGTCGGTGAAGCCTCTCACACTTCCAGCCCCTGCAAGCCACAAGTACATCCGACAAACGGAAGCTCAAAGCTGTGAAGTAGAAGATTCTCAAGTACAGCAAAATTCCCAAGCAAATGAGGAAGAATCTTTGCTTCATTTCAAGTGTAATATAAAATAGATCTTACATAATTAAATGCCTTAAATGAGACCATAAATGCATAATATTAATCTGGAGAGCAGCTTTACTCCACAGATTTTTTTACTTTTTCAGTACGCCTATTCTGTATAAGTTGGCCCATGGCACTGAACTTCCTCACTTGCGTAACTCCCTAATCTCCATTCATTTTCACAAGAGCCAGGATTAGAGTTTTGCTGTAGTCTGCAAATTAAAGCTAAATTTTATTCCTGTATCTGTTTCACAATCTTTTTTCCTCTAAATTCTGTCTGCATTAAGTTGTACCTAGAAGCAATTTATTGATTTCAAATGCCTTGCTTCCACTTATTTCTCCTGATACCTAAATGCCACAGGGAATATGGATTTAGGTTCCATCTATCACTTTTAAGAGAGTTAAAATATATAAGCTATTTGAGCCAGATACGTCCAAACACTTATTAAATTGTAGCTTCCGGCTATTTATTGACTTTCTCAGAACTACCTTCACACCTCATCTATTTGCTACTTTATCAGTTTTCTGAAAAACAGGAGATATGGGCTTAAGGTACCATACCCAGCAGCCAGATAAGCCTTTGCTGTGGTTAATTCCCAGCCATCATCCCCAGTTCAGATTATCAGCAGAATTTAGTGCTTGTGAAAGCTCCAGACTCAGCACAGCGGAAATTAAAGTTCACTCTTTACACACACAACCGATAGATGCAGCGCAGCAATCGGCAGTGCAAGCTTCTTCACAAAATCCCACCAACAGGTTTCGATTATGCTTTGTCTACAAACCTTTAGGACAAAGTAGCAGTTGTACTTCTCTGCCCATTTATCCAGAATAGTAAGGAAGCCTATTCGGGGGAGAAGAGAAGAGCAAAGACGCACTGGGAAAGACGACCGAGCACAGGCAGATGTGCAAACATACATCCCAGCCCCACCTGCCCTTTCTCCATGCCCTGACTCATACTGAACAGACACACCAGCCCATACAGCTACTACAGCAGTTATGCGTCCCTCTGCAGTCTCACTATCCATTCAGACCATTTCTCCAACACTTTACTTGCCTGTGCAACTGCAGTATCTAACAGCATCTAACTAAATGAAGAGGTGAGGACACTAGTAAAACAAGACACCGGTCACTCAAAGCAGTCCCTTAAAGAGGCTGAATATTTCTGTACCAATACAGAGATCTCCATTACAGCCTCACACGATTTCTCTATCCTGTCTCTTCCCAATCCTGATTGCAGGTTTAATTAATATTCTTGTGAGAGCGCCAGATTTGTTAAGTTCCTGTCATTTGTACAAAAAAAAAAAAGAGCCAAACAGAAGATATTCTTCCAGTACTAATAAGGCTCCATACAGTAAGAAAAGCCTATTTTAAATGCTGTTAAAAGTTTCACAAGTGCCAAAAGTTCAAGTATGCCAGTTTTGCATAGAGAATTGTGGCTTTATGGCCCCAGAGCGGTCCGATTTCATCAAGCGCAAACCAGTCACACACTAGTTTGAGGCCCTGCACATGTATTATTTGATGGAGCAGCAGCTCCCAGAAATAAAAAGGAGATCATTTCAACAAACAAGAGAAGGTGGGTGTGTGTGAGGATCCATTTTCTCATCTTATTTGGAAGCAACACCTCAAGATTTCAAGCACTGTCACAAGAAGTGATGTTGATGCATTACAGCAGAGCATGCTGCACTTTCAGTGCACAGTGCCGTCTAGCAGTTCTCCATTTCCTTCAAGGAAAAGGCAGGACATCTGCTGGAAGAGCTCCATAGGCCAATGATATAAGGAGTCAAAGTTTTTTGGGTTGCCTTCTCTTCCCCCACCCCAGGCTCCACACTGGGAGTACCTTTCTTTTGGCTGCGTTTACCTTTGTCTTTCCTACTTTGAAGGCGAGATAAGGAGTAAAAACAGCAAACCTACATTTCACTACAGAGCTCAAAGTAGCCAAGATTTTTCAGAAGCCATTTTCACCTTTCTCCTTTCAATAGACTGATGATATGTCACTTTCTTACTTTTAAGACTTCAAGGCCTGTAGTTATCCACAATTTATTTTACATTTTCTATTGCGAAAGGGATCTTTATGCAAATTCCTCTTTTTCCATGTTGATGGCTGAAGTTTAATCTGGTATCTCACATGATCACTATCTTCCTTTATATATTTATATCTTATGACTTCACTGTCTTTACAGCTGTTTTCATTTAGCACATGTTCTAATTTACCTTTTCTTTGCTTTCAAAGATGAATTTTAAAAATAGCAGATCAAGTTCCTACAAGTCGGACAACCCACCCCACTCTAGCACATTATCCACTAAACTGCTTGATACTGACATTATTTTTTAGAAAGCTTTTGGTGAACCCTAGTGGTAAACTTAAACCAAAGAAAAAAGCCAAAAACCAAAAGCAAACAACATTTTTTTATACTTTTAATATACGAAGGTAAAAATGCTTATAGTCATAACCAGCATTCGCTAAAGGGTAATGATCACTTCCAGTAGAAGACATAAGCTGTTTCTGTTACCACACCTTCGGTCTTTTTAACATTTCAGAAGAGCAAGGCCTAATAGAAATGAATAAAACATTGCTGTATATAAAGGCAAGTGGTACAGTGGCAACAGAGGGGTGTCCTCTGTTGCCTCAGGAGGTCCACCACTACACGGAAAGCCTACACTACCTACCTTAAATTCATAAAGTTACATGGTATTGGTTTGTAACTAGTCTTTATTTCAACTGGCCTTGAAACAATAACCCTAAGAAAACAGTACAACCTACAGGGGCATTAACAGACCTCTCTAGGTAAGGAGAAAAAAAAAAAAAAAAAAAAAAAAAATCATCTGTGTGACACCTTGTCAGGATGTGTCCAGCAAGATAGAGAAATACAGATATTGGCTCAGCTTTAGGGTCATCAGCACAGCTTATGACCTTTCTAAATTGAGACCTTTCTAAATTGAGATACAGCTGGTAATTCAGCCTATCAACACAGCGTGGATCACGCATCAGAGAGTCCCAGCTACAAACAACATGGAACCATCAGGTTCTCCCACAAGCGCAGGCAGAGCAGACGGCTTCCTGTCTTTGAAAGCGCCTCATCTACCATTTCAGGTTCATCCACACATTCAACCTGTATAAAGCACAAAAGTTAACCGCCGAAGTGCTTATCTCCGTGCATTTAACTAAAGGTCTTGCTCTAAGCTCTTCCAACTAAAATTAAACTCAGATGAAAGTGTTTACTAGTGTTCCACTTATAAAACCAGGAAAACAAAGTCGCCATGAGACAACAATGTTAAGTTCACATTTTCACCTCATCCTCTTCCTCAGTCACACCAGCCCTCTGCTAGCATCTCTTTAAAGCTCTGCCAACATAGGTATTTAGCCACGAAGGCTGCAATTTGGACTGAAGTTAAGATCTATATACATAAGCTCTATACAGCTAAGTTCCTTTTTAATGTTTAGTACATATGGCAATATATATGGCACCCTGCTTACTGCTCCAATGGCCCTTGTCTTACTGAAAATAAGTTATTACTGTAAAAAGTTACAAGTACTTCAAATATCCAGCAGCTACTCTTCTTCTAACTGTGGAAAAAAACAGCTGTGGTGTTACTTTCTTTTAAAGGTAAGCGCAGAGAATAAAAAAGTATGTGCTTGATGTAAACAAAATTTAAAATTAAATGTCTTCCAAATGCCAGAGATGAGAAACCTCACAACATCCTTTGTTTTGATTTAACTCAGATTCATAAAAATACTGTTACATGAAAAAAACCTTTACAATTACCATAGCATTTAATCTGACAGCAAGTACTCTGGGAAATACTGTGATGTTTTCAGACAGATGCAGTTAAGAGATCGCTCCCTCTCCCCTGGCTGAGGAACTGCAGAGGCCCATGTGAGCTTTGTGCAGCATATGGACAATTGACTAATACCCACACAGAAGGAAGTGTCTGATGGTACTTTAAAATGTTAGCCACAGTCTTCCATCAATAGATGTTTAGAGTCACTTTTGACAATTTATTTCACAAACCAAACAAACAGTATAAGCACTGACCTCCACAGTTAAAACTGATGCCATGAGGGAGAGCGAGAGGGTATATACGTGTAATGGTAGTGGGGAAGAGGCAACTGTAATGGAGAGGGAACAAAAGCAGTATACAGACTGACAGAGAAAATTCAGGAAATAAAAATCACTAAAAGCATTACCACCCCAGGACAATTTCCAACTGTACTTTTTCCTGTTTGAAAAGCACAGTATTTGTTCCATCCTGGATATAATCTGTCAATGTTTCTTGTTAAAGATAACAGACCTTTTATCACCAAAAAAAAAGTAAAGTTTGTTTGGAATTCCGTAGTTTCCACCAAGCATGGATTAAAAAAAAAAAAGAAAAAAAAAAGATCTGTATTCAAACTTACATTAATGGTATATTCACAAAATAGACACCACAGCAATTTATTTGTTACAGGCTTTTAGTAGCTATTAATCATCACTGGGCCTTGCAAACACATGCAATGTACTTTCCATTAATCATCTGGCACTTAACACACAATGTTGGAAGTGGCTTTGAATAGATCTATTCTGCCAAAACTTACTAGCTGTAAAACTGAGAGAGCATCCACTTCACTGCAGAGGTTCCTGTACTTGCTGCTCCGAAGCTCCTTTATCAAGTCCCCCGCCTGCAACCCAGGTGCTTTCAGCGTCCACCAGCCCACAACAACCCAACCGTGCCAGGGCTCCCGGCATCTCTCAGTAAGAAAACCCACTTCCAGCTCCGAGAGCGTCAGCAGACTTCGAGAACTTCTAGTCCAAGACTCGGGTCTTGGGAGCCCCAAGGTAAGCCCCAAACATTTGCAGCTCTGAGACTGCCCCAGATGGGGTGACTTCAGTTCTTCTGGACTCTCCAGTCCGCTGGCACTCTGCCCTGCCTGTATCCCCAGCCGGCAGGTAAAGCCACCAGCTGCCCTCAAATCCAGAAACCCTGCACAGCCTGGGACATCCATGCAGCCTGGCCACCGACAGGGAGACGGGGGAGCCCTATCTGAACAATGAAAGCAATTCCCGATTTCACACTGAAGCTGCCAGTCCCATGTAACCGCTTATTTCAGAATTGCCCCATAGTGCTGTTTTCTGAACAGCGATGTTGCCTTAACTTCTGCTTTACTTGCAGGAAAAAAATTTGAAAATATAGCTTTTGCCCCAGCTGGGTCCAAACCAAGTAGGATTTTTCTTTTACCTTTCTTACAAACAGGGAATGATCTACAGCAGATCCATTTTCACAGCACTACAAATGCTCATTTTAGTGAATCACTATGTTTTGGTTTAAAGTTAACTGAATTTTATTTTTATTCCTCATGCTGAGCCACGTATCTTTGCCACATTCTGTATCATCCTTAAATTCTCAGTCGGTACAGGATCATCAAAATAATTACTACCATTGCTGTATTTGATTTTAAACTGCACACACAGTCCAAACTCCCCAACAAACGTAATTACTTACACATAAAGCACAATTAAATCCTCAGACCAAAGCAAACACTCAAGATAACAGGCATAATATCCTGAAAAATGTCCTGCCCGAAAGCACATTAATTTTTCACAAGTTAGCCCACATTACGAAGTAGAAACAAGATTATTCTACAGCAGATAGATTGAAGAAAGCAGTTTATTTGAACACTGTAAAAAACAACTTAAAATCAAATGTTTGCAAGCTCCTAACAGAGTCAAGGTTCTTAAAATATTCTCAATTTTTGCTGAGGAACATGAGATCCAGCATTACACTTACTTTCAAAAGCAGTATTCAGCACTTATGACAAATAAATTATTAGATGCTGTTCAAAACCTTGAGTGACTTCCTCTCTTTCTGTTCCCCACTTTGTTTTTACAGTATAATATATACTTAACTTTTTTCCTTAAAAATAAAAATTAATATTAAAGGTAGAGCCTTACTAGGTGTTATAAAATAAACAGCTGACACTTTTCTTTCACTTTCTGACACAGCATTTTTTGAAGTCCTATCAATAATTACTACAGATGTGCTGCTTCTGCATTTTTAAACATTATTTCTACACACTTAATGGCTAATCAAAAGATTTAGCTGTTTGAGGAAGTTTATTGAAGGCCTCTGTTCTTTCAGGCAGGCCATAACTTCAAGAAATTCTTGCAAGGCTTAAACTACTCAAAAAGTTAAGGCATGCAATAAAAAAGTACAGATCTTTCATCATTATGCTCAGGCTGAAGATTTAAATCTTTAAGTAACTGTGTGTCAAAAATACATCAAAGATGACACCAACAGCTTCTGAATCTTCACAAGGCCTCTATCTGAGATTAGGAAGGAAGAAGACTCAGCTTAAAACCATGTTTAGGAAGCACACAATAAAACCACAGAAGGGTACACTTCTTTCAACATACTACTATCCACAATAAAACCTGTATAAAATTAATGACTAGAAAAAGGGCCACTAGAATATATAAACAGGCATGCTTACTGACCAATCCATTTGAAACAGATGATTAGTGAAATAGATAGTTAAGTGGTAGAATTTAATCACTTAAATCCATTTACTAAAGCAAGTAAAAGCCAAGCGTAACATTCCCCTTCCACTGACACACAGGAGTCTTCTGCGAAGTATGAAGAGTTGAGCATTTGCTAGGAAACTGAAACCCGTAAGATCTCTGTCAAATGCAGATATTCTGTGCATCACACCCTCGGTTTCACAGGAAGATTTCAGTTTCAATATATGCATTTAAGTGGTCTCTATCGTACTACAGAAGCAAATTTGATATACGCTATTAGGATGACTACCTCAAATAGGAAAAATCATTATGCCTCTTTCAAGCACGTGCGTATTTAACACCAATGCCTTTGAAAAAAGTGTGTATCATTCCTTTACAAAGTCACTATTCATGGATGTTTACTACTTAATTTTAATAATACACTGCAAATAATATGGTACCGAAGTCTTCCAGTTGCTTTTGTTTCCCTATTTATTTGGTAATTGCACATCCAATGTCTTTTTACCATGCATGAAAATATTAAAGGAATTTTACTAGCAGAACTAATCCTAGCCAGCAATTATTTGATATTTGTTGACCACATATGGAAAAAAATTTAATTAATGTAAGTACAAATGATCAACACGTGTCAGTCTAGAGGTAAACTCCAGTATGAGCTATAAGGTTGTTTTGGTTTGGATTTTTGGTTTGTTGGTTTTTTTTTTTTTTAATCCCCTCAAAGAAACTGCCACTGCATTTAAAAGAAAAATTCTAGAGAAGTCCTTAAATCCTTTTTTATGCATGTATTGCCACAACAGAGACAGTCATTAGCCAGAGTATTGTCTTCAGTATGTTTTATATTATTTTTTGATGCATTAAATAATCCTGTAAAAAGACTGAAGATATGTGCATCTTATATTTTTCGGTACACTGGTTTTGCTCAAAGCGTATCCAAACATGCAGTGTCAAGTTTAGTGTTCCCACACTCATAACACAAAGCACTACCATAAATACGCTGCAGAGCTGCACTACAAATATATGGGCAACCAGAGGAGTCTTGCAAGAAATGCATTCTCGCTGTGGTTAAGAACTAATGATGAAAAATTGAAAGTGGTAGTGTTTAAATTATACAAGACCAGCAGTGACTTTGACCTAAGGAATAAATAAATGGTCCTGCCGTTGAGGGTACAGTAAGAGGTACAGAAAGAGCTGCAAGCAAACTGCGCACCAGACCTCTCAAGAAATTGAATAAACACAAACTAATATAAAGCATATGGGTTTCACAAATGTAAGTAGTATGTTAGTAGGGGGAATATTACAGGGAGGAATGGCAAGAGAGAAATTACTAAAAACATACTCAAAGTAGCACAGACTTTGCAGAAATTCCCTCAGGAAGCAAGCAAGCAAGTTTCTGACAAATCTTTAAAAACTAAGGACTCTTAGCAACCCTAAGGACTCTTCCACGAAAACCCTAAAACTTTATTTCGTCAGGACCCTGAGCTACCTAGCATCCAGCAGTATTTCCAGACATTTAAAAGAGCCATTGGCCAGCGATGCCTACCTAACAGAGTATCCTTGCACATACCAGAAAAGCCAAACCAGCCACCCCACTACACCCAGATGAGACAACTCAACAGCTTTGGAAGCCAGATCAGCTACCACCCACCCCACAGAAAAGTGGACTCCCATGCCACTGCACCTTTCACGCCGTACAAGAACTTCAAATCATCATCTATGAAAAACAAGCTGAAGTTTCTCTCCTTCCCCCAAAGACAACCATTTTATCATCCTTATCACTGTCCACACCATAAGTGCCAGCTGTCTTTTTTCTTCAGGGATATGTGACTGAGCAACAGTTCTCAACCTGTATTTACCTCTGAAGTCAGCCGTTTCTATTTCACAGCTTACATCTGTGTATCAAAAGCACATCTACGTCTTCAACTACACTTGATTATCTAATAAAATAGTATCAGCCTTACCCATAAATGTTGTAAAGATTATGAAGACTTTTATGGGGTGTATTTTCCAAATCTACCCTTAGCAGGGTAAGGGTAGATGATTACTAGATGATCATCATTCAAAGATGATTAACTACCTTGAAATTAAAATAAAAACAGAAACAGTCACCAAGATTCCTCACAAAAGAAGTAGTTTAATCTGGTGGGGGTGAACACAAATGAGATCACTCACCAAGTCAGAAAGCATCCTAAAAAGATACAGCAGCCTTTAAAAATGTACAAAATATGATTAGATTAAAACCAGTGTTTAGCTACTATCACCTGAAAACGATGAATTGTCTCAGATGTTATGTTAAAACCTTACTCCTATTCTCATTGCTTTTCTGTCATTTGAAATTAATATTTAAGATACTAGAGAGTTGCGCTGAGCTATGAGTATGCAATTTGGTTGATTAATGAACCAGCTCACAAATGTCAAGAACAGGTTGATATTTGCTCCAGATAATGTCTCCTGCCCCCCAAATATCTGACTTTACGTCAGGTTATAATACATCATGGAATATTATGCCACAGAAGTCAAGAATGCACAAGCTGTGTAACACATTACAATTCAACAAGATATTGCTTCTGACAACATAAATAGGTTCTTGAATCCCAAAACAAATATTTGCCCTTCTGTCCCCAACAAACAGGGGAGCTGATGGACGTAAGACAAGAAACATATCCTTGGGTTTAAATAAAAAGTTTTCAAAGTCACATATACCGAGCTTGTGTCACGTAAGTGCATACCAACTCTACAGCAAACTGCAAAAAAAGGTAAACTCTTAGATTCAGACCAAAACTACACTGAATACTAAAATTCAAGTTGCCTTTTGTTAGATAAATATTGTTCATCAATCTTCTTTCTTTCTTCCGCATAGCAATCGTATACAGATAGTGCATTCTTGGTTTAGACACTTATCAAAGATCCCAGGATAGGCTTAGCACACTAACAATACATCAAAACACTTGGTAGTTAGTTAAGAGCCTCCCTGCTGACTAAGACTTTTGTGGGAAAAATACACAAATGCTTCCACATGCACCCCATTAGAAACATTGCCATTTTACTCAGAGGTGACAGCGTTCCGCCACAGTGAGAACATCTAAGGGGTTAAGGAACCAACAACTGTACGTCAGAGAAAAACTGATCAGTATAGGAAAACAAAAAAGACTGTCACTGGCTGGTAAGTGCTGCTGTAGCGCAAATTGCTCCAAAATTGTGCAAGGACTGCAAAATGCATGCTTCAAATCCGTTGATGAAAACATGTAGGTTTTTAAAGCATAATTAAAACATCAGTACAGAAGAGAATCAAAAACTAAGTTTGCAGTAATGGGGGAACCTAATAAAAAATACTGATCAGTGCTAACACTTGAAAGGAAAAAGCAAAATGGAAAGTTTTGCTCAAATAAATAATATTTGCTTTCTGCCGCAGAATATATCTGCTGTAGGGTGTTTTCAACATGTTTTAGAGAACTACTTTCACATTATTATAATACACTGCAAAAAGATTCAGAGAAAATTGTTTTCACAGCGAGCATGACCACAGCTCACAATGAACCTGACCAGATCTTGTATTGCTCTAGGTAAGACTATACTTAAGGGTTGAACAAACCTTTGAACTACCATTAAACCAACTACTTCAGACACTTGAAAAGGCTAGCCACACCATCACAGAACTCACCGGGAGCTCGTTTACCACACAATACTTTGACTGGTTTAAGGTGGTTACTTTGATACAGCATAAACACATCCTCCAAACTGAATTCCATGTTATGAAGCAATGCATGGAAGCAGCAGCACAAGAGCTTCCCCCGTGACTAAAAATCAACAGAGGGCTGAGGTTGGAAGAGACCTCTGGTGGTCATCTGGTCCAATCCCCTTGATCAAGCAGGGCCACCTAGAGCCAACTGCCCAGGATCGTGTCCAGACAGCTTTTGAGTATCTCTAGGGATGGAGACTCCACAACCTCCCCGGGCAACCCGTGCCACTGCTCAGCCACCCTCACAGTCAAAAAGTGTTTCCTGATGTTCAGAGGGAACCTCCTGTGTGTCAGTCTGTGCCCATTGCCTCCTGGCCTGTCACTGGGCACCACTGAAAAGAGCCTGGCTCTGTCCACTTTGCACCCTCCCTTCAGGCATTTAATACATTTAATAATTTAATGAGATTCCCCCAAGCCTTCTCTCCTCCAGGTTGAACAGTCCCAGCTCTCTCAGCCTCTCCTCATAAGAGAGTGGTCCTTCACTGGACTGTCTCCACTACGTCCATGTCTCTCTTGTACTGGGGAGCCCAGAACTAGATACAGTACTCCAGGTGTGTGGCCTCACCAGTGCTGAGCAGCGGGGAAGGAGTACCTCCCTCAACCTGCTGACAACACTTTGTATAATGCAGCCCAGGATACCATTAGCCTTCTTTGCTGCAAGGGTGCATTGCAGCAAAGGACCAAAGGTCCTCTGCGCAGCCATTCTGCCAGTTTTAAATCCACTTCACCATCTACATATTTAGCCCATACTTCATCAGCTTGTCTATGAGGAATGTCAAAAACCGTACTGAAGTCCAGGTAGACAATACCAACTGTTCTCCCCTCATCTACCAAGCCAGTCATTTAGTCGTAGAAGGTTATCAGGTTGCTCAACATGACTTTTGCCTTGGTGAAGCCATGCTGACTACTCCCAGTCACCTTTTTGTCCTTCATGTGCCTGAAAATGGTTTTCAGGGTTAGCTGCTCCATCACCTTCCTCTAGATCAAGGTGAGGCTGACCGGCCTGCAGTTCCCTGGGTCCTCCTTCTTGCCCATCTTTAAGGTTGGAGTGACATTTGCTTTCCTCCAGTCATCACGCACCTCTCCTAATCACCACAGTCTTTCAAAGATGATTGAGAGTGGCCTCACAATGACATCTGCTAGCTCCCTCAGCACTTGTGGGTGCATCCCATCAGGGCCCATGGACTTGGGTATTTGCAGTTTGTCTCAGTATTCCCTAACCCTATCCTTTACCACCAGAGACAAGTACTCCTTCCTAGCAACAACAACCATTCCTGCCCCAGGTGATCATAATCCCACTTGGTAAACCGAGCAGGCTCAGTGATCACTGCAGTAGTGCAGGCAGGTAGCTTGCAGCTGGGGGAATGTGGGACAACTGTTTGGCAAACTGAGATTGGCTTAGAGACATTCAATTTTCCATGAACACCATGTCACAGATCCAAGTTTGAAAGCAGATGTAGAAAGAGATGAGGTGGCCCAACCAATGAGATGAAAGATTCAAGGTCAGGTTGGACGGGGCTCTGAGCAACCTGATCTAGTTGAAGATGTCCCTGCCCACGGCAGGGGGGATGGACTAGATGACCTTTAGAGGTCTCTTCCAACCCAAACTATTCTATGATTCTATGATAAACCCAAGCAGAAAAGGATGGAGAGACACAAGTACATAGCCTGCTACCATCAGAACATCAATGTGCAACTAAAGCATTAGCCAACAGTAAGACACTTTAAGTTGCAGAAACTCATTTGATCATAGATGAAGTTGTGCTAACTTAAGCCATACCTTAAAATCCACTTAAGAAGCTATCTATCCATTTTGGAATTAAGTTCATTACCTATAAATTAGAGGGTTATAAGCATGACTGGTTAATGCAATACTTAAGTCATAGAACCATAGAATCAATAGTTTGGGTTGAAAGGGACCTTTAAAGGTCACCTAGTCCAACCCCCCTGCAAGGAGCAGCAACATCGTCAACTAGATCAGGTTGCTCAGAGCCCCATCCAACCTGACCTTGAACATTTCCAGGGATGGGGCATCCACCACCGCTCTGGGCAACCTGTTCCACTGCTTCACCACCCTCAGCGTAAAAAACTTCTTCCTTATATCTAGTCTAAATCTACCCTCTTTTAGTTTAAAACCATTACCCCTTGTAAACAGGCCCTGCTAAAAAGTTTGTCCCCATCTTTCTTATAAGCCCCCTTTAAATATTGAAAAGCCGCAAGAAGGTCTCCCCAAAACCTTCTCCTCTCCAGGCTGAATAACCCCAACTCTCCCAAGCCTTTCTTCACAGGGGAGGTGTTCCATCCTTCTGATCATTTTCGTGACCCTCTTCTGGACCCGCTCCAACAGGTCTGTGTCTTTCTTATGCTGAGGGCCCCAGAGCTGGACACAGTACTCCAGCTGGGGTCTCACCGGAACAGAGCAGAGGGGCAGAATCACCTCCCTCAACCTGCTGGCCACGCTTCTTTTGATGCAGCCCAGGATATGACTGGCCTTCTGGGCTGCGAGCGCACATTGCTGGCTCATGTCCAGCTTTTCATCCACCAGTACCCCCAAGACCTTCTCGGCAGGGTCTCTCTCAATCCCTTCATCCCCCAGCCTGTACTGATACCAGCAGTTGCCCCAACCCAGGTGCAGGACCTTGCACTTGGCCTTGTTGAACCTCATGAGGCTCACACAGACCCACTTCTCAAGCTTGTCCAGGTCCCTCTGGATGGCATCCCATCCCTCTGGCATGTCGACCACACCACTCAGCTTGGCGTCATCTGCAAACTGGCTGAGGGTGCACTCAATCCCCCTGTCTATGTCATTGATGAAGATATTAAACAGTACCGGTCCCAATATGGACCCCTGCAGGACGCCACTCGTCACCAATCTCCATCTGGACATTGAGCTGTTAAACACTACCCTCTGGATGCAACCATCTAACCAATTCCTCACCCACCAGACAGTCCACCCATCAAATCCGTACCTCTCCAGTTTAGAGAGAAGGATGTTGTGGGGGACCGTGTCAAAGGCCTTATCAATCACCAGAGAGATGACATCCATAGCTCTTCCTTTATCCACTGATGTAGTCAGTCCATCATAGAAGGCCACTAGGTTGGTCAGGCAGGACTTACCCCTGGTGAAGCCATGCTGGCTGTCTCGAATCACCTGCCTGTCCTCCATGTGCCTTAGCATAGCTTCCAGGAGGATCTGTTCCATGATCTTCCCAGGCACAGATGTGAGACTGACTGGCCTGTAGTTCCCCGGGTCTTCCTTTTTTCCCTTTTTAAAAATGGGGGTTATGTTTCCCCTTTTCCAGTCAGTGGGAACTTCACCAGAATGCCACGACTTCTCAAATACGAAGGTCCAGCATAGCACCTCTCCTTGGTGGCTCCTCTGCCACTTGAGAAGGAAGTTATCATTGACACACTCCAGGAACCTGCCGGATTGCTTACGCCCTACCGTGTTGTCCCTCCAACAGATGTCGGGGTGGCTGAAGTCCCCCATGAGGACCAGGGCTTGTGAGCGTGAGGCTGCTCCTATCTGTCTATAGAGGGCCTCATCCGCTCGGTCTTCCTGGTCAGGTGGCCTGTAGCAGACCCCCACTGTAATGTCACCTGTCCCTGCCTTCCCTTTAATCCTGACCCATAAGCTCTCTGTCAGCTCCTCATCCATCCCCAGGAGGAGCTCCATGCACTCCAGCTGGTCATTGACATAGAGGGCAACACCCCCTCCTCGTCTTCCCTGCCTGTCCTTCCTAAAGAGCCTGTATTCCTCCATCCCAACACTCCAGTCATAGGAACCATCCCACCACATCTCCGTGATGCCAATAAGGTCGTAGCCCTGCAGGCGTGCGCATGTCTCTAGCTCATCTTGTTTATTCCCCATGCTACGTGCGTTTGCATAGAGGCATTTAAGTTGGGCCCCCAGTGAAGCCGTCTTACTGGCTGGAGTTCCTTTGTGCTGCTCTTCAGGCGCTCTCCTGCTGACCTGCGTTCCCTCTCCAGGCTCTGGGCATCTATTGCTGGCCCTGGCATCAAACTGGTAGGAGTGGGATGGATTGAGGTTCCCCTCCCCCGGCATCTCTAGTTTAAAGCCCTCTTCACCAGCTTGGCAAGCCTATGACTGAAGATGCTCCTCCCCTTCTCTGACAGATGGACCCCGTCAGCCCCCAGTAGACCAGGTTTCTCAAAGCGAGTCCCATGGTCTAAGTAGCTGAACCCCTGGCTGTGGCACCAGTCCCGTAACCATTTGTTGACTCGCCAGATTCGACTGGCCTTTTCAAACCCCTTCCCTTTGACCGGCAGGATTAATGAAAAAAATCTACCTGCGCTCCTGAGTCCCTTACCGCCATTCCCAGGGCTCTGCAGTCCTTCTTGATAGTCCTCAGACAGCTCCTGGCTGTGTCACTGGTGCCCACATGAAACAACAGCAGCTGATAATAGTCAGTGGATTGTACGAGGCTTGGCAGCCTCTCTGTGACATCCCTGATATGAGCCCCTGGTAAGCAGCACACCTCTCTAGAGAGTACATCAGGTCAGCAAATGGGTGCCTCCGTACCTCTCAGAAGACAGTCACCTACTACTATCCCCCGTCGCCTTTTCTTAGTTGCACTGGTTGTTATACAGGGGAGCAGATCGGGCTGCCTTACTCAGCTTCAGCGTCTCTCCTGATGTGAAGGGTCTTTCCTCTTCAGTCTGCAGAGCGGTGAAGCAGTTCTACAAGGGCACCTCAGGCTTCGGGGGAAGTCACTTCCTCCTGCTGGTCCTTGCCGTTGCAACCGTCTATTCTTCTGCATTATTGGCCCCTCTCCCTTCTGTGTGTGCCGGTGGGGGAGTTTTTGGCTGTTTGTCCGTGGGCTGTGGGTCCACTACACACTGCGCTTGGAACCAGCTATCTAACTCCTTCTCCGCCTCCCCGATGTTAATAATGTGAATAATGCTTTCAGTTACATCTCTACAATGTAAAACAAGCCTTAAAAGCTATAGCACTGATTAAGAGAGAGTTGCAATCATATAAATCATATACCTATAATGAAAAATGGAACAGCTACGTAGTCTCAAGGAGCAGATGCTACACACCACAGAAAAAAGTAATCTCAGTCATAGGGCTTTAACTCATACAGATAACTTATACTGAGACAGCCTTCAAGGGTACTGTTACCCTCTTCCCACAGACTGGATGTCCAAGTTGTTTGTAAAACAGATCCCGGGCAGCCCAGTATTTTAAAACAAAACTAGCTACAAACACAACTTAAGTTGTCCCTGCTCTTGCACCAGAGCCATCAGCCAAAAACCAGATGCTCTTAAGTAGACTGAGGCGTTTGCAGTGCTCACAAAGCCATGTTCAGCCACAGTAGGAAACAGGAGATGATTATTTGTATCTTTTTCACTCTACATGAGAGATGAGCTGTAATGCTAAAATACACAACACGTTTGGTCTATGCGGTGAAGATGAAGTCACCTACGTGATTAACTTAAAGACCCTGCTCAGCTTCTCTTCCAGCAGATTTAAAATTTTAGACAGTGCTAGAGGATAAAAGAGAGCTTTCCACATTTTCTAAAAGGTGAGACAACATTTTTTAATTCCTAGGACAGTATTCAGACAAGAAAGTATAGGGGGAAGATAAGGAACAAGGTCTTTATCCGTCATCTTCTGTTGACACTTTGCACCACTGAAGAACGAGTTCAAGAATGCCAAGACGACAGCATATGTAACGAAGCATGAACCAGCTCCCAAAACACTATCTGAATAAATCAGGTTTTACAGACAGAGGCTTTACACAGAGTGTACAGGCATCTGAGGAGAAGAAATTTTAACCAAGGTCTATCCCAAAGAATACCCTCACTATAAAAGACAGTTTTGTGTGTATGCTAGTCCTACTGTTGTCAAATTTTGCCTTCTATGACACCATTCAATCTGCCTCTATTTAAAGATACTGTGTAAATGTAACTGTCCCAAACTAAACAAATAATTCCACCAAATGCGTAGAATCCAGCTCTTTTGGGTATGGCACTTCTCCCATGCTCACAGACTAGAAAGCAAAGCAGCCTGGCCACAGTTACTAGCAGGAGTCAGTTGAGGAAATCAGCAGAAATGGAACGAAAAAAGGCTTTGATGATTTTTGGTCAGCTTTCTCATTCACTGTTGCTATTATTTTTAGTACAATCAAGACAATGAAACATTTTTAAACACCCCTTTCAACTAACATCTTTTATTATACATACTATCTTCATGTGACCAGAAACACTGCTACCCAATCACTAAAAACAGCTATCAATCTGTACACAAGTAATTCTTAAATCTCAGTAGTTAAGTTTCAGACTTACTCCCAAAGCACGTTTACTACAGATATGAAACCTAATTCTGAAATCATTAACAATGACTTTTAGATAGAAAAGTGAAAGAATGTTTCTTGGAGAAAATGCATATATATCTGTTTTGTAATAAGTTTCAAAACACATTTTCCCTTCAAGGTACACCAATAGACTACATAATATGCTTTGTCCTGCATAATTAGACCTACTTTGAATTTCTGATGTTCATACAGTGTTGACATCAACCAATGTAATGAAAAAGTTGTTATTTTTTCCTGTTAATCACCTAAATAGGAAAAATAAATTCATAATATTTCAAGATCATCCTGTGAAAAAATATAGAAGTTACTTTCTTTGAACTTAGTCTTATGAACTCCAAGTATGCTTTCAAAGGCAAAATATGCAAACCACAGGCAAAACTCAGGCTTACAAACACAGCTTATTGTTCTGCCTAGTGCAGTGTGTTAAGCTAAAGAAATATGAAGCCATCGCCAACAGCAGTAAATCATTGTGAAAAACCAGCAATTTCGTTCATTACAGAAGTTCTTCAGTCCTGTTCTAGTAGCACAGTGGCAGGCCAGTTCTGGCATACAGATGCAAGTTATAGCTAATTAACACAGGGAACAGACCTATGGCACAGCTTTACAAAGCTTCCCTTTAGTAGCGGTCCAACCTTTAGCAGCTTTCCTCTCCTCATACGATCCTCTCACTGGAATGATACAACTCATTGTGGCTACAAAATTCGTCAGATAACTGACCTGGGATAAAAAAAAAAAATGCACCAGGCAAAAAGATAACCTGTTTTGGTACTGAACCGCTCCATGCAGCACATCTGCACTGGCCCAGCTGAGGCACGCAAGGGGAACACAACAGCGGCTGCTCATGCCGGTGTTGCAGCCTGCGCTATGCGGTATTTAGTGACCGAAATGTAACACCAACAAGTGACACAACTGGGACCACCTCCAAGTTTCAAGGAAGAAGAAGGAAGATCTGCAGGTTCTTTTTTCCTTAGCGCTGGTCTGCTGCTATCCATATTCAAACACATCTTGCAGTGCAAATCACATGTTCTGGATTTCTCAGACCACTAAATACTTCTACCTTAGATCAGGTTTTTATTCTTCCATTTTACGGATGAAGAAAACTATCAGGCAGTGCTGAAGAGACATTTAATACTTAGTGGCGGCATAAACTAGCAGGGTGCCAATTTTATTTCATAAATAATCAAGGGGGGGGTATTATAATTTCTGAGAGCAGAAATTACAATCGATTTTATCTTTGCATGGCACCCTTGTGTTGACCCGCTCTGATCATGGTAAAAGACAAGCAGCCAAAGCAGTGGAAATCACTTTCCAGTGCCATGAAGATGCAGGTGAGGGCATTAGGACCTATGAAAATGTTAAAAAAAGTTGTTTGTCATACATGAATATGCTAATAGGTAAATTAGTTACTGTTTAGCAAGCATACTTGGAATTACCAAAGTAATAAAGTTACCACAACTTAAAATTTACTGAAAGCAATTCCAGTTCAAAAAGATAACTAGTCATACACACACAGTTGGATTACTTTGACACATGGAGGTGGGATTTTTACACACATGCTGTGGAACTACAGAGCACCTCACAGTAAAACTGGTTAGTGGCTACTGACAGTCACGTTTTGAGCACAATTATTTTCCCCTAGTCTTTGAAGGAAGTGTAAGATTTTATTAACTTTTCAAGGATTTGAGTAATCTCAATTCAAGCCTGTAGATCTGAAAGAACAATGAATACTGATTATGCTTCAGAAGGAAGCCACAATTAATATACTAGGAAATATTCTGAACACAAATGGCAATTTACTGTCAGGAACACAACAAATCGATAGCTCATGCTATCAATCATGAAAGCGGCAACAAATCAGTACTTCTGCAACAAATGAATAAAAGAACCGAGTGGAAAAAAAAAACAAAAGAAAAAACCACAACAAGACAATCTATCCCCTATACCTCTTCTTCTGCATCTGCTATGAAGAATAAGCTTCAAATTTAAGTCCTTTGTAGGGTACAAATGACATTAAATCTGGAAACATCCACCCAGCACATGCATGTGTTACTGCAAGGTCCTGTTGACAGAAACACTTCATACCCGTGTTCCCCTTTTAAATCTTGCATTTGTTACAAAATGCTGAGTAGTACCAGATTTTTTTTTTTCCAAGTGCCTTCCACCCAGTAATAGGTCACGCATAAAAAGAGTTAATACGCTGAATTCTGTGTAAAGCTTATTTCACTGAACAGAAAGCAAATCATATGCAAATTTCTTAACTGCAAGTATAGTGTAGGGCTAATAAGCACATGAATGCTTCACTATGCAAAATCCATGCAAATACCTGTGAAAGATTTTAACCTGGGAACACTGCCTGTCACACTACCTTTCCGTGTTTTATGCATATCGTAATATTTTTCATATCCATAACATCTGCACTCCTGACAATACAAAATATGAGTCAAGCGATTAGGCAAATGCTAAAAAAATGCTTTGAGAAACATCAAACAACAATAAAGGAGGTGATATTTATATAACACACAGACTGTTTGCATATGAATGTAAGTTTGCATGGGCTGGCTCAAACCGAAACACTCAGAAAGGATGCTTCCTCCACGAGGATGTACTAATGCTGGAATTGAGAGGTTTGTTAGACTGTTTTCACTGAACACATCATTTTTCTCAAAATGAAGCACATGTAGCATCACCTGAAGTCCTTGTGAACAATGCAACTTGAGTACACAGTGCAATAAGCAGCACATCAGTACAAGACAGTGCAAGAAAAAAATATGTTCCTAAAATTCCATGCAAGCCTCAAATTAGTAGGCTTATTGTGGCACCAGATAGCATTGCAGAGTTATTGAAATATCAGAGAATGAATAGTTTTCTCAAATACCACGATATTTTAGACAAATCTATTTATAATTTTTATTAGACATTTAGTATCAGAGTCCCCATATGTTAACAAATATGAAAAAATGTTCCCATTTTAAGCAATTACAAATCTGTAACTGAGACTTCTTCAGTAAATACTGAAAAAGAAGGACAGAACTATACTGAAGCAGAAGTGTTTAATGAAACTCAACACACAATAACATATTCTCACCAAAAGAGGAATAATCACCCTATGAGTAAGAAAATGGTGGACTTTGCAAGTGGTGGACTTGTTTTAACTAGCTTTCAGTAGGCGGGGGCAGGAAAGAGAATTAGAATTACAGACTTTGATTCTACTCATTTTTCCTTACACTTGCTGTGCCCCATTTTCGTCTCCTACTTCAGAGGAATAATGCAATTGCCTTCCACTGTTATTAAAAAGTCAGAAAGTGAGAGCATGTATGTTTAACATCTAATAGAACAAACCAAACAGACTGAATGAAGCTTAAAATTTGTGAAGTGATGAAAACTTAAAAATCAAAAAGATTTGTATATGAATCATTTAGACCAGTTTTTACAGATTAATACTGAAGTCGTGCATTTTCTGTTAAGGGTTTCTTACACATTTCAAATTCACTTAGCATTTGTCTTCTTCCATGACATGAGATATCTGTCATTACTGACTTTCGTTTTGCCAAGATGTGCTATGCAGGCAATGTGATGCAGTTATAAATAATGTAGGCTGCAAGTGTATCGTTGTTTTTAAAACGATGACCTACTTTTAGTCACTGGTATAAAGATCATGAAAGCTAGTATCAACTAGTACTGTGAAGTTTCAGTGCTGAAGCTAATATCGGCCTCTGCAAATGTGCACTGAACTGTAAAGTTTGAAATAAAATCTAATACTTAACTGTCCTGTAACCGATGGCTCAAAGGCTCTTCTGCTTTCCATGTCGTTCTTCACTGATTTTTGCTTATCTGCTATTGTTACAGTTCTGAATTACAGCCTTCTATCTCATTTTTAATTACCTCCTTCCTGCTAATGCATGCTGTTCCAAAATAGAAATGAGCATATTTAACTTGTTTTCACGATGCTATATGCACATACTTTTGTTTGTCTGCATATGTACTGTTTAGTATCAACTAATTAGGAATACCAGTAAAGTTTTTCTTACTTTATCATGAACACACTTGATGTATGCTTAAATGTTTTGGTTTTGGGGATTGTTTTTTTTGTTTTGAGTTTTTGGGGGTTGGTTCCCACCCCCCACCCCCCGATTTCTGCTACTGAAGAGTACAAAGCTTAGACAGCTTTGAGTCCCAACCTGCACTCAAGATAAGTTTAAGTCATTTACTATCAAAGTTTTGAACTTCTTTCATTCTTTATTTTTGATATCCAGTAGGCCCAGAGATCAATACCCTACTGACCTTCACACCAGTCAGATAAAATTTGGTCATGTCTCAATAGCAAAGCCTAAACAGTGCCATCAAAAGCAAACAAAATTTTCAATATACCCTTAGAGCCACCTACACCTCACCTGTAACTGAAAACTTTTCTGACTTGAGAAAAGGCATGAGGTGTATAAAGGAAAACATGCTTGAAGGCATCTATATCTCTGCCTGATATTTACATCATAATGAAAGATCTACATCTCCCTCAGCCACTGCTACATCGCCTATTGAGGAAGCAACAATGTTCTCACAAAAATCCTGGTGCACCAAGCAAGCCTGGTTTAGCCCTCAGAGGGCTTTCCTCTGAAAAAAAAAAATAGACGTACAGAATTAAAAACAATTGTTGCCAGAAATAACAGTGTATCTTGGTCTTCTTAACATTCCAGTAACTTGGCTTCACTGCACAAACTGAGCAGCCCAGAAGTCATAACACAGGCACGAGAGCTGCCATCCTGTAGCTGTCCCTGTTAGCCAAGTACAGCAGGTGATGCTGCAAGATTAAGTTTATACTCCTGCTTAAAGGACAAATGACTCACTAAGTCCACTACCAGGTTTCTCTTCACTTCAGCTCCTTTTACTTCACAAGAAGGTATCAGTCAAGCCTCAAAGGAGGCTTTCTCACTATTGCATAAATCTGCCTGTACTGCCCAAGACCTCTGAAACTGCAACAAATCAGTCTAGCTATGAATAACAAGGAGACTGAAACCTATGAATATGAGGAGATATTTTTATCCACTAAATGAGCTGCATTTGTGGAAGACTAAGGTAAAGAGAACAGTTTCCATTATAACAGCATGAATAGAAGCCTTTTTCTTTAGGCTGGTAACTTGCCAAGTGGAAACTGTAACCCCCATCTCTTATTAAGGATTTGGAATAAATCCAACATCTGTTGTAACTTAATGTCAAATGGCAATCTCAAAGCTGCACTTGAAACTTTTCAAACTTACTATACACCCTCTCCCATGATAACCGATTTACTGAAGGTGCCATCTCACCTTCAATGCTATTTACAAAGAATAACCAATACACAAAAGTAGATTATTGGGAATAAAGCTGTACATCAACAGGCAGCACGGACGCATTCCCCAGCTAGTGTGCCGTTACAGTTCAAGCCAGTGTTTTAACTATGTTTGCTGCAGGCAAACGCGCAGGCACATTACTATAGCTCAGCTTCCAGCGGTAAGTCATTAAAGCACAGTAACTCTAGCAGACCTTTGAGTACAAGAACCACCTCGTCGATCAGCTGGCAGGATAAGCCATTCAAATTAATTTCTATCAAGTCTGCACTAGCAAGTTGTTTACCTCATGGTACTATAAGTTTAATTTTCCTTTACTTAATAAAAAAAAAAATCTACTTAAGTTTGAAATATGTTAGCACTGAATTTGAAAATGAAACAATTTGAAACACATCGATACTGAAGCTCAACAGAAAATCTATCTTCCATTTGAAAAAAAATACAGCAACTGAAACACTTAATTTCATTAAATATCCCTTCACAAAAAAGTGAAAAGAGATCCTTACAGTGCTACGAACTATACTTTTAACGGTTTCCAAATAGAACTTTTTTTCCCCTTTTATGTTATAATCACAATATGAAATGTTCAAAAAATTCTCACTGAATGTCAGCGGAAATGTCTCAAGTTACTATTTTATTTTGAAGAAAAATTTCATTTTTCTACATCACTCCTAACTGGAACTATGAACCTCACTATCTCGCATTCCAATCTTAATGTTCTATTAATTTGGGATTAGCAGCTTGATGAAGCTGAAAAATGGCCCAAAACACATTAAAAACTTTAATGCTTCATTGAAGAAGAATGGATATTTTCCTCCTTTGACCGAAGCCTGCATTTCTCTTCCAACCAAGCTGTTACATTCGATGTAACGGAACATTTCACTCAGAACAAAAAAAAGCTAAAAATTAAATCAGTTTTTCTTTGAACAATTTTAATTTATAGTTATAGAACAGTAGCTTCTGACAAAATAGTATAAACTTCAGCACATTACCTTATGCCACCACAGAAACAGTAAAAACATCTTAACCATTACAGTCTTTCAACAACACTAGCCACAAAACATGTTACCGCTTCAACACTTGCAAACATTTAATGATATCTTTAGGATAACTCTGCTGCTTTGAAGCAGCTTTGAATATCAGCTTGGTTTGAAGAGTAAGACAGCAAAGATTCAAGGTTAAGCACAGTTTTACATAACTCTGGCTACTTGCTTTCTATTTTACCATAGTGAAAAGCACAACTTAAAAATCAAACTTCGAACTCGTGTAATAAAATAATAGCCTGCTTTAAACTTCAGTCTCAAAAGAAGTTACAACCTCTACACCAAAATCCTTCTTTGCTAACCACAAAATATACTTCTTTATATACTTAAATAGTTGTGCAACTTTAACACATGCTTTTGCAGATTCTTAATTTTCACGTTTTCATGCATTAAGAATAATCGCTAACTATTTTTGTTTACCAAGTAATTAACGGTCAACTTTTCATTTGTCATTTATGTAAATCTGTATTTCAGATGGAAACCAAAGGAAGCCAGTCAGAAGTACGCATGGAAAAACCTCCACTTCCTCCTCCCTTCACCCGAGCAGTTCTAGGAAGAGGACCTAACCCAGCTGTTGTCGCCATCTTTCATTCCTTAAGCTTTTGGCCAACGAAAAAGCATCAACAGCCTTGTTTGGCATTAACAACTTGTATTTTAAAAGTTCAGAAACTACACGTGACATTAGGGTTTTCATGCTAGATAGCACAGTCCCATTTTTCTACACTAGACCACGTGTCAGTTTGACATTACTTCTATACCAAACATAGACTACACTTAGCAGATGCACTACCTTAGGTTTTACTTAATAGTATTTTCATTCAAAGAGGTATAGGTACAGGTACAAAGAATACAATGAAAGAGATCTGCAAATCTCTTTCTCTAGCAGGCTTTGGGATCAGGCAGTGGCAATATAAGTCTACCGTATTTCACACACAGTTATATGTTTTAGGAACACAGAAGCCAAAAATTTTAGTCCAACGCCTATTTGTTGAATGAAGAAAGAAAAAGCAGTACAGTATAAAACAGAGGTTTGCATAGAGCTTGTATGCATTAAACATTATGAAGAGCTTTAACTTCTTCTCAACAGCCATGTGTTACATTTATGGAAGTTACAGAAATCATTCTGAAATTGTCCAACAAGTACTTACTCTCCATGAAGAAAATACATTTTCTTATGAGTTTTCACACACGAAAACATGGTATTTTGTTACTTAATATTATTGCTGTTTGTTAAAACCCAGTGTTTTGATAAAAGAGGCATTTCTTTGTTGTCCAACACTGAAAGCTGCAAAAATTACAAGAATATTATCTGAATAACAGATAGTCCTTACAACTTCTTCCACATACTCTCTGGACAGTTACCTGATGCAAAAAAATGGCAGTAGGATAAGCTCTTTTTACTTCGCAATTTCTTTATCACTGACACACTGGTCACAGCCAGTCTCTCTCATCTAGCAGTTTGGCAGAGGGGCACACAGGCTTTTTTAGAAGAAGGTGTCAGAAACGTAAGAGCAAGCGAGTTACAAAAGAAGCTGCTTCCAGACCCATAGGTAATGACGCCTCACCTAATTTATGAGGTGGGAAAATCCTTTGTTATTTATGAACACAGAATTCATTTCTGAATCTTTGGCTCTGAAGATTTCCAGCAATGAATTTCAGGAGCTAAGTTTACAGCACATACAAAAGCATTGTATTTTACACATTTGCTTTTCGTGGTTTTATCTTAGTTGCCTGCCACAACAGTAGCAACCCAATTGTATAACAAGTCATATTCCTTCCAATGCTTCTGCCATAGTATGAGGTGAAACCCTCATTTTTGAGCATTTTTCTCACTGATCATTCTCTACATCAAACCATTTTCACAGCTCCCTTCATCAGCTATGTCTGTTCAGCAACTCGGAAAACACTGCTCATACCACCACTTTAATAATAGGGACCACTTAAAATTAAAAAAGAGAGCATTCATAGGACCACAAAAGCGCCACAAAACACTTAATCATCTCTCACCAAGAGTGAGCCACATGCACAAATAGAAAATAACAAAATACAATCAAACTATAAATGCAAATGACTACACACAAATCACCATACTGATAAACCTGATTTTTTATTATTATTATTATTATTTTAAAAATAAGGAAAAACTAGCTTTTTAGCTTTGGTAATCCTGGTCCTTGTGATACTATTGGGGGAGGGGGGGGGAAGCAACTTTCAAGAAGGCTTTGCTCTTTTTCCTTCACAATCTTTCAAAACAGACACATTCCACACAAAAACAAGCATTTTCAGACTCTTGATCAGTGCAAAGTGAACGCTCCTCTTCAGCATGGTCCTCCCATCTCTCCTCCCTCTATGCCTCCCCAACAATCCCATAACTTTTTTTGAAGCAAAGCCCTGACATGTTGCCTATGCAACTGCTGTCTGAATATACTAAGGAAACCATCCATCAACAATAACAGTTGTTTCAAAAAAAAAAAAAAACTACCAAAAAACAAACCCACAACTCTAGAGCTTCACTCTTGGGAATTTGAATTGAAATATCTAGAATAAATTAAGATATTACTGCCTCCAACTATTCATTACTGTATCTCAGCAGGAGATCCCAGTCTTCACAGAAAGCCAATGGATCACATGTGATTTCCACCCCACCCCCCTGCTTTTGTTTTCACTCCGCACCAGGGGAAATAATATGATGACATCTAAGCCACCTTTGGTAGATGACTACTTCAGTGCTCTTACTCGCTGGTCACACACCGACACAGCAGAGAGCTCTGGCAGGAACAGAGCAGCTCTGCTCAGGCAAGGCGGCAGGTCAGGCGGACGGTCCTGAAGGCCGCCGTTGGACCACCTTGCCCAAAGAAGTGAGAATTCAAGTGTTGCTCTCCACATGCCACCCATGAGTTCTACGAACACACGTGGAAAAAAGCCTTTACACGTGCATGAGTGACAGCCACTTACCCGCTTCTAAACACAAGAACCAAGAGTATATAGATGGAAAGTGCTATTTCCTTACAGCATCCCCCCCCTTGTGCAGTCTCCCCCCTCTCTGCAGGTCAGTGTAAACACCACATATTTAACTCCTCACATTCTGTATGTTAAATTAGAAGATGCCTGCCCCACAGAAGTACACCAAGGCAGGCTGCGTGTTCCTGAAGAGCAGTGTTCCCAACACCAGCTTTTCATCTCAAAACAAGTCAGATGCGTGTGTTTCCTCCAATACAAAGCACTGCAATCCAGCAGCTGGCTATCACAGATGGCAGGCAGGGGGGCCAACTATTCTCTTGTTATTACTACTTTGTATTTGGATGCCTTAACTACGAAGAGAAGACATATTTTACCCTGTTACTCAGGGCTTATTAATCCAGAAGAAAACAAATCAAGGAAAACTCTCTTGTGCCTAGGGTACCTTGCAAGAGAAATCCTGAAGATAAACAACAGTTCTGCTTAATAACAAAAAAATTGGTAAATAATAGCAAACAAAGAGCATCTACTTACCATAGAATAAAAAGTGGGGTTTTTTTTTTTTGAGGTACACAAAATGAATTATTTTAGAACTCAAATGATTTAATACAGCAATATAAAACTGTTTTGTGCCAACCACTGGACAGACAGCACCCTCACAGTAAAATTTGTCATGTAAACAGTTAACATTCAAAGTTTCTGATTATATTAGCTATTTAGCAATTAACCTCCATCATTTTACTTGACAAACAAAGAAAACCCATCTAGCCATGGAAAAACCGGAAGATGTGCACATCTCCAAAAAACAGTAAATACTTCCTTCAAAATTCAGAGGATAGACAGAATTTCTTCAGTAATTAATAACTTCGGTAGTTTGACACAACTGAAAAACTAGAAATATGATTTTTTCCTGAACTGTTAGTGCATTAGCAAACCAGATTTTCAATATTCTATTAAGATTTATTTGATTAAACCTTAGAAAATGTGTTCAAAATTCACACAACTTAAATAGCAAATGCTTTCAGAACTGGAAACTACAAGAATGAAATGTTCGTAACAACAATCATCATCTGATTTTAGAGCCATTCATTATTTAGCTATTCAAAAGACAAAGTTCAGACAACACGCGCTAAAAATGAACGCTCCAAAATAGTAAGTTCCCCCCTGCTGCTTTGTTATTTAACTAATGGTATTTTTCAAATAAGGAAGTTAATTTATTATACATTTATAAAAAATACATTTCATCCTCTGCATGGCATTGCTAAAGACAGACTCCCCACTAAGCTGCCTAAGGCATTAACTGGAAAGAAGCAAATCCTGTGGCATAATCTAAGGTTTGGTGCATAATTGATAAAAATCGTGCAATTTCAGAAGACACGTCATATATTATATATAAATACACAAGTACAAGCTCTAAAACCAAAGTCTCCCCTCTTAAACAGTGCTCAGCTCCCACAAAAACTGCCAGTCCCAGGAAGATCTCAAATCCCAACCTACCAGTGCAGATTCCAATAACAGTGGGTTTGGGTAGGTTTTCTGTTTGGGTTTTTGTTTGGTTTAAATCTGAGCTCATACTATACAGAAGAAAAACCTGAGGCAGACGTCTTCAAGAGTTAGAAATAAAAGTGTGCAATATGTGTGTATACCTTATCTTTCAAAAAAATGCTTAAATAGGTCCCTGCAAACTTAGCTCTATGCAATCTACAGCTTCATGATCGAAACAAATCCCCTCATTAGATCACTGAAATATTTTTTTTTTTTTCCTGTCATTTATTTAGCATTCAGGGAGACAAAGAAAGGAAGACCACATTTAATTACAGTTGTCACCACCTCTGCCCTCCCAGCATGGCTGGTAAGCTTGGTAGAGTCCAAGTCAGAGGCCAAAAACTCATTGAGCTTTTTGCGTGTTGGCCTTAGGAGCTCAGCTGAAGCTATAGGGGTTATAGATTGTGAGACTGGATGGATATCAACCATGGAGTTGTGACACTGCAAAGGCCCTGTGGCAAGGTGAGTATGCAGGAGGCACAAGTCTTTCACGCTGTGTCATGCATCGCAGTGTTCTGTCTGGTACTATCGTTAACGCTTACGTACTACTTTCTGATTTTAAAGTTATACAATTGACTTTCATGTCATCTGTCTTTAAAACAAGGTGCTGAATAATCTAGTCAAAAAGGGCTAGAAGGGAATTCACACAGACAGTAACTGACTTCTCCCCCGCTGATGATGTGCTGTCAAGTACTTAAAGCACTTTTAAATCATTATGCAAGCACTTTTCAGTATTATATTACAAGCGTGACATATGGTATGAAATGAAGGATCCAGACCACAATGCTGTCATCACTGTTAAAATCCTGTATCACTCAAAACGTGAATAAATTAGTTATGCCACACTTTTTAAGAATTGGTGCATTCTGAAATGGTAGTATGTAAAGCTATGGCTTTTGGCATCATGCAGCTCACAGTTTAAGTGGAGTTCTTGTGCACTGGCAGAACTGCGCTGGCGCAAGAGCTGGTGAGGCTGACAGCACTGGGGCACTCCGAGTTACAGAAATCAAACAGCAGATCCTGCTCTTCCATTCCCTAGTCACAGCCACTTTTATCCCCCCTGCTTCCTCCTATTCCCCAATTCAGATATATGCCACTGCCCACGTACAGGGTCTGCCTGCCTCTCCTCCACATGGAGGTAGCTGTCTCTCCCCAGACAGCTCCCACAAATAGTCCACTCACAAACTGACAACCGGTACAGAGCTGCCCTCTATTTTCAACTGTGAACACCAATTTTTAAAGTCAGCACAATAAAAGATGACTTAAAAGGGGAAAGAATATTAAAAAGAAGGCGCCATTCTAAAGATTATTTCTCCATCAGTCTGCATTCCCCTCTATTCGTACACCTCTCCACCAGTCAAGTCAGGCAAGGACACGTGGTCTTTCCCTACACACACAATTCATCTTTAAGACAACTTACATCGTCATAATACTCCAGGTATACAGCAGGCTGACAGATACCATTCATTTGGAAATTACTTTCAACGGAAACTAAATTAATCAGTTGTAAAAGCAAAAACCACACTCTTCAAATTTTAATTAGTTTTATTAGCTGAAGCAGCAAATCTCAGAACAACTGCAGAAACGAGCAAACAAAGCTGAACTCAATATTGAAACTATTTAAAGGTCTCCAACACATTAAATAATGCCTGGAATGGTTAACTTCATTGCTTTGAGTGAGAAAAAGCAGACAGAAGCTTGAGCGCAGGTTTTGGCTAATTCATTAGCTTCCAATATTTTGTTTCAAAAAATGAAAAGAATACAACATAATTGGGACAGATGTGTTTAAGAAGAAACAAGCATCTAACACATGCTATTGCAGGTAAACAGACTTTCAAACCCACTACAAAAGCTTAAGAGTCCACAGCAGATCAGCTTAAAAGAAAATCTGCACCTGACCCACAACATTTTCCTCTGGCACTTAATGTTTTAATGCAGCAGACCAGAGAGAAGGACAGATTTGAAATATTGTTCTCATATCTATATGAAACAGGATCCATTGTTTCATAATGCATGGAATGTCAAGTAAATAATAAGGAAATACTAAGTGAAGATGAAATTATAGCAAAAGAAAGCATTAAGAAACACATGCAGTAGATGACGCAGGCACAACCTGTAAGGTAACTCCACAGTTAATTCAGCTTGCAAAAGCTTTATATCACTCAATCTAATTGTATAAGAATTATTAAAACATCATTAATTAAATCACCAATTTATTCATAAGTATTAACATGTAGTTAAACAGAATCTCCATAATATAAAGCACTTATATTTTTTTATATCCTAAGGAGAGTGGGTTATTTGTAGCATACCAGATGTTTGCTGATGAGGAGGAAAATATGCTAAATCTGCATTTTAAGCAAAATGTAGAAACACATCCACATAATTCATCTTGTTCGGATGATGAAGAGGTACCCACTTAAATTCTCTGGGTCACATTATCTGCACCTGATCTAACCTTACTCTTTTTACAGGGATAAGACCAGCAGTGAGCTATTTCCTACACATCCTCCACAACAAACACATGCTCTTTATATCTTCTTCTTGCAACATCCAAGAAAAGCCAGCAACTTCTACCACCTAGCAAGTGACCCATTAATTTCAGTCAAAGTCCTGTGTGGAGAACCTTACATATGAAAATCTTTCTGCAAAGTATAATATTCCACCAAGATAAGAATCAATAGAAGTATAACTAAGCCCTGACAATAAAAAGTGAAGGTCCCTATACCAAGAAGGAAAAAGGCTGTCAGGAAAAGAGGAAAACCTTCACAAACTGCAAACAGTATAAAAGAAACATCAATTGGTTTAATTAAGTGTTGCATTCAGAGTCTTGAAAGCTTATTTTTAAGAAGCATTTTATGTTCACTTTGAGTTCTTTCTCATCCCTCAATAGTATTTCACACATAATCGATATCTGAGCCTGAACTCAAAGAGTGAAAAAACTGAAGCAACTCTTCCAACCAGTATGTCATCTCTGAAGTTTTGATCATAGTTCCCATTATGGGAAATGGTAACAGAATTACATTTCCCCTTACTATTACTGGGACTTGGGCAGTTTCATTAAAAAAAAGTGATAAAGACAGCAGCACTAGGTTAGTACAGAATTCACCTTTGTAAGAACTACCTAAAAATGACTTAGAACACACTTTCCATGGGACAAAGGAAAGCGGTGTGAAATTCTTCTCTGCCTTCCCCCCCCTTCTCACAAGTGCAAGAAAACCTTCCCCCCTCCTCCATGAGAGATGAAGACACCTTGTCAAACCCTAGTAACCTGAGTGCAGACCCACAGACAGAAAAACCATATAGACAGAAACACCAAAGAAAATTTTGCTCAAGCTTTTTTTTATTTATTTGACAATTCCCTTCTTTTCCGGAAAGGTTTGAGAGCCCCTGCCTCCACTTTCTCTTCCCACATACAGACCCCAGCTTCCAGCCTGTTCCAAATCTCTGCACCTCAAACTCCAGGCATCAACACCCTCACAGAGGTAATAGCTCATAGCAACTATTCCTCCCCAAAGGAGTAATACCACGTACCCACTGGCCAACATCCACCCACGCTAAGTCTCCCCAAATGTGGCATATCACATTCCAGCAGTTAGCAAGGTGAAGGTATTGGCACCTCTTCAGTTTCCACACATCAGCACTGACTGAAGGAAATCATTACCTTCGATATAGCTACTAGAGAGGAGAGTTTGTGTGATGGAAAGGGAGACAGTCCTGGATGAGTAGCAGGCAGCTTGTCACTCTCTTCCCTCAGAACATTATTCTACGCGCTATCTTCCCAAAGAGTTCGTCCCTAGTAGCTGTTATAGACAGCTGCAGGAACCTTAGTAGCAAAAGCCTCATAACATTAACCAAAAAGTTCTAAACTCTGCATATATTTCCCTCTAAACCACTATCATAAGGAGCCAGAAAACTGACTGGTGAAAAGTTTAACTTCATTTTTAATGCAAACCTCCTCCCCATTTTCCAGTACTTCAGTCACCATAAAACCAGACACAGCAGTGACCCTAATACAGAAATTTAAACTGGAACTAGCTACTTATCGGGGCTCTAGTAACAGATGTCTGTCTTAGTCCGAACGGATCAGTTTCATTCACGCATGCAGCATGCTCTACACTAGCAGCGCTGCAGGTGGACTGGCAGCCAGGAAGACACACCTGCACCCCACCCAGCTGTAATGAGCACCCAGTGTGTGACTAACAGAGGCTCTGGAAGCCCGTCCCTACTTCCAGAGGCACTCTGTTTCTATTTCACATTTTTCCGAGGCTCTGAGACATACGTGTCAAATTAAGATCTGCTAGGGACACCTGTGGCCAGGTGAACGGTCACCAATTTTCTCTGACCATTTCTGTTCATATGGGCCCACTTATTCCGCCAAGTGACCACCTAGCTATTTCCTCCCCAGAAAATCAAACGTTTAATATCAACGCCAGTCATTCTTCAAATCTTTATCTATTTTTGCTGATTAAGCACTAATTGAAACAGCTAGTGCAGGTTTCTAAAACATGAAAAAAGTGTCAGTATTACATAAATCCATTGCAACTCATGCATATTATCTGTTTGTAGAAGTTCCAATAAATCAGAAGAAAGCTACAGAAGTTAGTCCAAAGGCAAACTCATGCTAATAAGCTACATCTGGAGTTTCAGATTAAATACATCGCTCCCCTGCTTGCCAGACTTTTACTCTAAGTCCTCCAACTTTCTAAGGCCGTTATCAACCCAAATCCAAATCGTACATATGCCTCCCTGAACGGGGCCTGCCTTTTTTTGTGGTACCTCTGTTTACACAGCTTATCCCTTATCACACTGACAACACTGGGAACCACAGCAGATGGTCCCCTCAGACACAACTCTAACAGGTTTTCTCCACTCCCCCATTCCACTTTTTTTGTGCAAACAACTGATAAGGAAGGCTGCTGCAATGATTTACTGATATCTGAAGTTGAAAATTGACAAAATGCAAACTGCTTTTGTTCCCCACCCCCCCCCCCATGAACCGCTTAACCTCTTAACTGCTAAGCAACATAGACAAAGAGTATTAATAATTGTACAAACCATACAGTCTGTTGGATTAGCATTTCAAACACAAGCAGTACTGGTTAATTTAAAGATCATTACTACCTTTAAAAGTTGTGCCAGTTACAGCAACCAGCCTCCTACTACTAAAGGAGAAAATATGAGGTGGTCTTTACTATTAAAAATACAACCCCACTGGTTTGGGAAATGCCTTTAAAATATATTCAAACCCATTTCCAACAGTCTACAGAAAACAGACTCTCAATCAGAATTCGGAATAGAGAACGGACATCTCATATGTAAATATACATTTGCTTTCATCTAACAACCCAGAGCAACCTGAAGCTCAGTGACATAAAAACCAAGATGCTCTCAATATTGCTATTAGAAAGACAGAAAGATGCTTGAAACTAAGCTCCACATAAATTCTATTAAGCAAGTCAGGCTCTTGCTACTGGAGAGCATGAATTTGCAAAACCACTATACCAAAAAGTTGCAGAAACACCTAGAGGTTGGCAAAAGCATCTCAACTAACCATCTATGAAGAAGCATCTGCAAGTAGACAGTAATGAACCAGACAGACCCAGAGGGCTTTCTTAAATGTAGGTCATGCCTGTCAGACCATAGCAAAAGGCACAGTAACGTTTGCTGAAGAGAACCCTGAGTTATTATGGCACACAAAAATTTACTCTGTAGGCAGACACTAATAGTTACATATTTGTGATGATCACTATCTGATGCTTCAGAGGAACAGGAAGGAAAAGCTGCACAGAAGATAGCTGTATTGAATTTAAGAATAGGAGTCATAAAACATTCATTGTAACTCTTCACACCTTACATGCTTTTCTCTTCATAAAGTTGTCACACAGAAGAAAAAATTCTGTTTAAATGTGATGTTTTATTTTACACCGGGTGTTGGGGGGGGCAGGGGAGAAGTAGGCACAAAAGGTGGTTTAGAAACAGTAATCTCTGCTGATTTATGCCATATTAAGCTTAAGACTTGAATTACCTAATTACTGAGAGGAGAAATAGTTAAAACCTTGAGTATTATTACTCCAGATATCTGCAGCGTTCTTTCCTTGATTCATGTTTTCAGTCTGTGATTCTGGTATTTTTTTGTTGGAACAAAAATCCCATAAAAAAAGACTGTCTAATAACTTAAGATGTGGATACAGATAGAAGAACGTGAGACAGCATAATGGAAGTACTCGTACCAATAGCCTGACCCCTGGCTGTTTTTTTAATTTTACTTGCACAAGTAACATAGCAAAAAAGATTGTAAGAATTTAAGAAAAGCCCTGACAACCAAGAGAGTCAGCAGATTAGAAATGCAGCTAGCTTTTCACCTGAAGACCTAAAAATTACATTGTTAAAAAATAAGTATTTCAAAGCATAATACAATGAAAAGGACATTACTCAAAAATACTTGACTCTGCATCTCCTGCTGTAAAATCAGGGAGACAAAGCAGTATATCTTTCTTTCTAGAGGCAGGTAAGACAAGAGGAAAAAGTGGGGAACCTCTTTTTGCCCTGCAGGTAGCTTAAGAACAGATTCATATAGTCAACCATGAAACAAGAAAAATTGCTGTGAGATTCACCACAGCTGAATCTTTCTGGAAGGAAGGTATCAGATGAACCCCTAAACACTATAAATAGGACACAGTAAAAGACTGGAACAGATCATTTAAATAATAAATCTCCATACTCAAGAAATTCTACAATTAGACAGTAAAACTTGAATTCAAGCCAGAAAGTTATCTAATGAAGGAATGATTAAGAAGTACGAGAAATCTATTTGTTCATTCTTTGTTTAGCCAGCAGTCATCAATCACACGTTCAAGAGAAGAAAGAAAAAAAAAAAATTCTTCACTGGTCAGCAGCAAAATTCCCCATTCTGAGCTCAGTTATTACAGGTTATCAGTGTTTACATTTCTTCTGTGAATCTACTAATAAGACACTTACCAAGAAAAACCAGTATCAGGATGACACCTCTTCCAGACTCAAACACAATCCACATGCAGATGCAGTCACACCAACACAAACATTTTTATACTCCTTTATAATTCTATACAGATTGGGATGGTTTTTGGGAAATGGGGTGGTCTTTTTTTGTTTGTTTGATTTTTACAAATTTACATCCTTGATAAGTTTCAGATTTAAAAACACTGTCCGCTTATCTGAACTCCTTAGAGCTGAACACAGCTCTACAGGTAACAGCTTTGGGCCTAGGTTCATTATAGTCTCAACATGAGAAATAAGATAGATGATGTACCAATAGGCTTTTCAGTCTTATAATCAGTAAGCATGACCTCCATTAAGCATCAGGGTTATTTATTAATTTTTTAACAAACAAAAATAAAAGAATCACTGAGAAGATTTTCCGTTACTGTGTTACCGCAAAAAGTAATCGACACAGCAGTATTTCAAAAGTATTTATTGTTTAGCTTTCTTGCCAATAATTGTCATTACTGCAGACACATGTATGAACCTCAGTATTACAACACTTTAAAGTCCTTTGTCCTGACTGAGCAGTACTTCAACGCTTGAACTTTACTTGACTTACAATCAAAGAAAAATTAGTATAAAAATGTTTGTGCTGTTAGAGCTGCAGCTGGCTGTAGGACTATGCTCTATTTTAAATATACAAGTTAAAATAATTTTGCTGTAGTGTGAACACGGTTGGACTGAATGGCAGTATTTAGACTAATTATCTTCTGGGAGCTTTAAGAATACACAGCTTAAATTAAGGGAGCGGGTATTGTGGTCAGAATCAAATCTCTGAAAGGTCATGATGCTGTTCATTGGAAAACATTTCTTCTGAGATAGAAGAGCAGTTTTTTGGTTGACCACAAAATCTACAATGACTTAGACCTTCCTGTAACAATAATTTCTAAGGCTAATTCCATGCATATACTCAGCTAGAAAATACGAAGTTGAAATCAATTGTTCAAGACACATGAAAAAACATACCGTGCATACTGAACCATGCAGAATCTGAACCCTGTAACTGAACCGTTTTAAAGGCTTTTAATAAATACTCTTCATGAGTAGGAGGAAAACAAGTCAACATAATTAACTTCTCTACTAATATTGCAAATTTTAGCTGTATATACTGTTAACAAAGAGTAAAAAAGCAGTATGCATTTCTATTTAAACTAGTCTGAAGATAATTATGAATGCACACTCTGGCTGAACTTCAAGCGTTCAGATTTTAAACATTAATTTACTTTGACTATGTGCATGTCAAAATGAAAGATCGCTGTCTGGATCCAGACATGCAGTATTAATACTGAACACGTGCATTCATTTCAGGTCAGCAGACGTTCCAACTCTACTTCAGCAGGTGGTAGGAGTAGCACGCTAATTAAAATCTATATTAAAAAGTTCACAATGGGCTATCTATTCTGAACAGCTCCCATACAGAAACATCGCTGCAACCTAAGTACTTAGACCCCCTTTACTCGAGTCTGAAGAAAACTGAACTGCCCCTCTTGTAAACCACCAATTATGTCCCTTTCTGAACAATTTCTGCTTTTTCATCCTACCAACAGATTTTTCAAGGCAGCCCACCAAAGATTTCACAACCTAGGGTTAGATACTAACAAAGGTACCAAAACACTTCTTCAAAATAATCTCACATTTAGATATTAAAGGAATGAAAAAAGTTAAGCTAAGCTCATTCCCTATTAGATATCTGTCTCTATAGATTCCCTATAGATACTTGCACTCACTTCAGAAACTGAGTGCTTTTCATAAGTGATACATCTGAGAACAGTGTAAACAAAGTCAAGGGAGCCTCAGCCCAGATTACCTGATAAGATACTGATTCAGTCACAGTTTTAGGGTTAACGTGAACTCGTGCGTGGTTTGTTTTTTTTAACTTAACATTTTTATATTACACTTTTGGGAGCAGGTTTTTTCATTTGTAGCCAATATGTACTAGACTGAAGCCCAGAAATAACCTGACATTTTACAATGCAAAAAGTGCTTCAGTTACAGTATTTCTGACAAAACAACAGACAGCACTGCCTATAACGCTGCACAACACACACAGTCCACCTATTAGCCTCATTCCTAGTACCTCAATTCCTACTGCTGAATGAGATGATGATGTGACCACCAGGCTGACTGCAAGTAAAAGCTTGAACTTTATGGCAACCACAGCAAATTATTTGGATAGGGAAATACTCAGGAACCCCAAAATGGAACATTTAAAACACTTTTCAACAGTGACTGCATTTTGTTCCTCAAGTGCAACTGATAATTGCATTAAATACATTCCAAGAAAACAGCAATATTGGTCTTTTAACTCAGAAGACAAATAGCTCCTTTTTCTTCTTCAGATTTGAAAGAGACTAGGGATAAAGCGAAGAACTATTCCATTACTGATAGCAAGAACAGAATCTTCTTTTTTTATTATTATTCCCGTAGAGGCACTAAACTTTCCCACAGGGAGCATCAAGATGATGACATCTCCAAAAATATTCTCTCTCCATGTTTCAGAAACCACCTGTTACTCTGCACTCACACTGAGGCCCCACGAAAGCAAATTTAAAGCGTGACCTAATCCCTACTCTCTTGAAAGCCTGCCATAGCAGACACCCTTAGACCTCTTTCACCCCTTTACTGGCCAATAAGATCAGATCAAACTGATGCACATTCTAGCCAAGGACAAATATAAAGAATGTTACATCCCACATAGAATTTATTATATTTAATGAGCCTCCCGTGTATATGTGGTACAAGTTTGAATTGTACATGCTAGCCAAACAATATTGGATGGCACCTTGATAACAGGTGCTGCTTTAGAATTATAAAATTACAACAATAAATGACACCTGAGTTTAAGCTTCTCCTACAATAGCTGTTCATCTTTAGATGCCTGTGAAGTTTTCAGCACACAGAGAAATGAGTCTTTGCAAGTGTAAACAGAAGTAAAAGGAGCATTTTGCTTCCTTGGGTACAATATCTTGTTTTTCTCATGTGTGGCACTATATCATCATACTTCATTTCAACTAAACCAGCTCAGATACTTACAACGTTGTCTACTGCAAAGCTAAGAACATATCTAAGTATATTTGACTTGCATCTTTCTCCTAGTAACATATAATCATATCATGCACTTCTATTTTAAATCTTTTTGGTTCCTATTGAGAAACATCCATTGCAAAACAGAAGGAAAATCTAAATATAATGGTTATTAACACATGTTGCATTGAGCTTTTGTTACAAAACAGCACATTTATCTTCGTCTATTCATTTAGAGTACTAAAACATCCTGTCAATATACCTCCTAACATACAGTGACATTAAGAGTATTTAAAAATCATTATATTAGGGGAAAATTTTAATAGAAATATTCTTTTCACAGGACACAAAAAGAAAGCATTTGTGAATTTTGACATCCTGGACTGAATTCAGCGAAACAGAGCACCAGCTTACCAGACAAACACGTTCGCAACTCCATCACATAGCATCACAGGAGATGAGAGTGGTGTCATCCCACCAAATGTTTCTTGCAACTTTTGTTTTGTTTTTTTTAGCATATAGGATACTACTCAGTGTATAAATATTATTACAGAACTGGACTGAATTTGTGTTTTTCCACACAAAGTATTTTAACAGCAGCTGGCAAGACAGTCCAGTAAGTAGTTACTATCTATTATCAGAAGCACGGACAGCTCTGCAGCAACAAAGTTTACAGGATGTGTCAAAGAACTGTGTACCTGCTTCTCTGCTTTAATGGTGATCTATGGATCCAAAGATAAAATTATCACACGAGGCATGTCAGAAAGGCATAGCAATTACACTTGCTAAAACAGAACTGGAACAAGGAACATTTTTATCAATTAATTCATGGTTGGCTAAGTACATTGTAGAGGCACTGAACTTGAAACAAAATCCTGAGCCCTCTCAACAAATGCAATCTCAATTAACAAGAAATACAAAACTTGGAAGTTCAACTGAACTTGAAATTATATTGTTAGCCTGACCATGTGACTTCCCATTGTAACTTATTAACGCACTTCACATGCTTACCTATACACACAAAAACCCTGAAGAACTGTAAGGCTGACTAAACATTGAAGAGATTTATGCAATTTGAGGGAAGATAAGGTGAAAAAAAAAAAAAAAAGACATGGTCTTACTGCATTAATAACTAGGGTGGAAAGAATGAAGGTATTCATACCCATGACTATGAATCTCTCCTAGGTGTCTGAGTTAGGAGCAGAACTCCCTGCATAATCAAAGGAAAACAGCCAACACTATTGAACTCCTTACCTCCAGGGGGTGCTTCAGGAAAGCAAGTCTCTTTTCACTTAGCTAATTAGACTGAACTTAGGAACCTAAATGATATATCTAAAGATTTATGGTAAAAACACTTTTTGAACACCTATTTTGATAGATATTTCAGCATTCCCTAGGTAGTCCTTTGCTTATCGTCACTTTGATGTAGCAGCTAAAACATATCTTTAAACAAGAGTGGAAAGTCCCATTTTAACAGTTGTTTGGCTGCTTGGGGTTTTTTTGTCAAGGAAGCCTCTTCATTGTTTATTCCAGAATGACACTTTAAAAGACACTTTTCTATTTTCAAGGGATAACTATGAAAACATTTGTGAAACAATGCTAGAGAAAGTGATGCCAAAAATCAGTAGACTCTGTAGAGGTTAAAAAAATGTTTTAGCATCTAGAAAGATATATGAGTAGTTCCATTTTAAACATCTTAAATCCACCTCATTCATCAGGCTTTAAATCTTTCCTTTTTGGAATCAGTTTATTGAGAATATGGTTTGCAACGTAGATGGCACATGTGTTTTCAATACTGAAATGTGTCTAATGTAATTGGGTACAACTTGGCATCAAATACCACACAGTTTGTTTATTAAGTCACACACTCCTTGATATTAGTAAGACATGAACTAGTTCCACACTTTCTATACATCAAAGTGTATTCTTGATTTAGTTCCTGGTACCTGAAGTAGGTGTTAACAGGAATGGAATTGCTTTTAACAAAAAGCTAGACTATATTAATGAAAAGAAAAAAATAAATCTATGAAAGCTTAAAACAAAGTTTTACAGGGGCGAGCTGCTCATTAGCAGGCATTTCTCAGTGTCTTGGATCTCACAAAAACAACAAACCCAATGCTAGTTCACATCAGTTTTCAACTTTTTTTACTGAAGCTTAGAAAAATGTTTCCAGTTTGTAATAATTTTCCTTCTTTGAGTGTCCATTAACAGTAAGGATGAGAAAGGCAGATCCCTTAAATGACAAATACCTTCTTGAATCACAATGTGGGCACAGGTCTCTAGAGAACAGAAAAAAAAAAGAAAAAAAAAATAACGGTCCTTCAACAGGTTGTTCTCCTGAAGGAATAAGAACCTATAAATCAGTTCATACAAAAACATTTTCATTATTAAACCATTTTCTTGCAGAACCGAATTAATCGAGATACAGGAGGAAAGACCTCAGCTTGAACCAACTACATTACTAATTCATCCTAGAAGCTGCCTTACTGCTTCAAACCAAAGGCTGTGAAAACCTGCAAAATAAGAAAAAGAGTTATATTGAACTAATTCTTTCACATTTTAAACTGAAACTTAACTACTTTAGAATCACTGCATAATGATCAGGGATTAGCAGCTATGGGTATATATACTACAGTTATGTATTTTTTTCTAAACTGAGGAAACTTTCACCTAACACAACAGATCTTCTTAGCTTTTCCATTTTTCACAGATACAAACATCTTTCTTTTGCCATCCAGCCTCACGTAACAAACTAATTCAGATCGCCGTGATTTCAATGTCTTGAAAATTATATATGGCTAGAAACTGTTTTCCATTTCCGTCTGGGATACAATCTTTGTAAGAACACTTCTTCAATACGAATGAGGTTTCCTCAAAAACTCAGTGAAAAAATTGGTTTTAATAAAGTTTTGCAGCTAAAAAAAGCAAAAGTAACTGCTCAATACTTCCTCAGAATCTTCCTGTAATAAAAGTCCCTGTGCCAATATCTGCTAATATTTTTCATTTGTTTCTTAAAAGAATCAAGTGTTACGCAAAATCTTCCATTTTCTCTTTAGTGTGTGCTAGGTAGCACACCTGGAATTCCAAGTACAAATTCATCAAGTGATTTCAATTAGTGCCAGGAAGGTGAGTCAAACTAGACATGTTGTATACACACAATGCAAATAATCACTGATACGCTAGTACAGGTGTGAACAAAGACAGTAACCAGCAAGATCTCAGGAAGTAAATGAAGACTATACCCTAGTGATTAAATAAAACCACTAATCATTAGTAAGTAAGACAACTACAACATTCAGCAACTACATCTGTTCCCCCTTTCCAAAAAACAAGTAAAATACACTTAACGATGCAAAACAAATTCATACATGCACACAGAAAACATGCAGTCTGGTAACATAAATGCCATTTTTGCACTTCACAGACCCTTTGGAGTTTGGCTTTTTTTTTTTAATGACACATAGCACATGCTGCAGCTGAAGCAAACTTTCTTCTTTTGTTGGAAGAATCCACATCTTCAAGAGATGCAAACTTTCCTCATGTACGTACCTGAGAACCATGAAAATCTGCCTTGCCAAAGTTTCTAAAATGTTTTTAACCATTAGAGTAAGGGAAACAGACTGCTTAGTATATTGTACTTCCCGCACAGTGAAAACCACTTGCTAACACTGATCATTATGAAAAAACCTTATGCCATCCTGATTGGACACAGAAAACCCTGGCTGCATCACACTGCAAGCGTCTTAGTACCACACCCATAAGCTTTATTTGGATATGATCTTTTCCATGAATGAACAACTACTATGCTTACAGTAATATGGCACAGTCACTCTGAAGACAAAAATCCAATTTTACAGAGAGAAAAAAAAGTTACAATTTTAAGCTTTCCTAGCTAAGATTCTGAAAATAAAGCGTTCATGTAACTAGCATGAACATACATGGACGATGATCAATTAAGAAAAATCATACAAATCCCTCTAATCTCCAAAGACTTTTCTACTAATCGCTGCTTCATTTCCTTTGTGACCATATTCGACCTGACAATGGATCTCATTTTTTCTGAATAATCTTCTAGGATATTTACACAAGCCTAATGTATGCAATACTTCTGCATTATTAATAATTGTGTGGGAAACACAGGAAAATTTTACCTCACTTGCTAGGGCTGCCTCTGAACTTTTGAGTCCTTTCAAACAATGCAAATAAGTCCCTGAGCCAAGAGATCACTTGTGGTGGGATAAATTAATTGACTAAATTGAAAATAAAATTCAATAAAATGCCATTTTTAACCTAAATGTTAATTTAAACAGTTCTCAAAAATAGGTCTCAATAATAATTTTGGTGAAAGCACAGTTACACAGTGCCATCTAGCAGTGACTAACAGTACAGCAGTTACTACGATACTGTTTGACACATTAAATAGTTTGTAAAGTCCTTACCCATTTAAGGAAATTCAAAGAAACCAGTGAAGTGACCCACACAATTGCTATAAGCAAACCTAAAGTTGAAACTTTAGAGATTGAATCTATACCAACTGCTATAATTCTCTTCCTGTTGACCTTATCTCTGGCCTCATAAAAGAGCGGGAAAGGTGTTTAAAACACCTTTCTTTGATAGCTTATTACTTCTGCAAGAAAGCTTTCTAAAAGCGTTCTGGAGAAGGTAAGTAAGCATTAGCAGAACTCTTATTACAATGGAGCCCTGTATAGCTCTTATTGCAAGTCTGACACCAAAACTAAATTTTGATCTAACATTTCTCTAAAGTTTTTTCTTCACTAAATTTAAATGGCCAAGATTTCTCTGCTTGTTATGACTCCAAAACTGTTGAAACATCTGAAGTTATACACCAATAAATTCAAGTTTTCTAACATACTGAGGAAGAAAAAAAAAAGGATATTTAAGGCCCAAAAGATTGGCATCAAGATGGATTCTTTACCAGATCAAGTTGCACAAGATACCTGCAGAAATCAGTCACTGCACAAAACACTAAAGTGTTCCAAGTCTAAAGCTCTAGTTTCACAAGCACGTACTTTAACTCAGCATAAGCCCTAGTGCTAAATGAAAGACAAGCCATCTCTTGAGCACTCAGTCCTATTAATGCTCTGCCCTCTTCCTTTCGCAATGTCTTAACACATATGCATAGATACTTCCAAAGATTTGTCCAGCTTTGCAATAATCAAACCAAGGAACTAATCTGGTTTTAGACTAAAATGGCCAAAAAATAAAACAAATGGTGCCAGAGTATTTTTGAAATTACAGTGGAAAAATAAAGGCAAACAACAGAAGCGTGATGTCAATCTTTGGCTTAGCAATTCAGAGTTTATATGATTTTTTAAAAAGCTAGAATACTGCCATTATGAACAACAGCAGTGTCCCTAAATGACCCACAAAAGCAAATCCTTAAAAACTGTGAAGCTCTATAAATTAGTAGCATTCAGTTCAGATACATTAAAAATGTGTGCAGAGAAGCAAGGTATTCTGTTCAGGATAGTATACAAGCTAGCAGCAAGACTTCAACTTCCCCATTTTGAGCAGTTTTATTCTAAAACCATCTCCTGTAAATATTTTTCTACATAAGTGTATTTCAGTATTTCCCGTTTTACTTTAAAAAAAAATACTATGTTAATTATGACAGTTATTCTCTAATAGACTCTGATCCAGATTTCAGCTGTCCTGGGACCTAAATTTGAAGGTTTCATAAACCATATTTTGAATAAGGCATCAAAAATCCACCTTCTACCCATTTATCAGAATTGTACACACTAGATAAACAGACTAATGCACTTGAAGATTGATGCAGCTAAACTGGATAATGTCCAGAGGAAAGGAACAAGAAAGGTCAGAGATCTAGAGAACATGACCTGTGAGAGAAGCTTTTAGGAATTAGGTCTATTTAGCCTAGACACAAGACGCCTATGGGGAGAAGTGATAACAGCATTCAAATATGTGAAAGGTTGCTACGAAGAAGAATCAGATGTTCTCCATACCCACTAAAGAAAACACAGGCAGCTACAGCCTTCAACTGTGCTAAAAGATTTAGGTTACACATTCGGAAACGCTTTTCAACCAGAAAGGTAGTTAATCACCCAAAAGGGGTTATGAATTCTCCATTGTTGGAGGCTTTCGACAACAGCTAAAACAAACGTTGGTGAACGGCCCAGCCCTGGGAAGGAAAGCTCAACCAGGCAGGTGCCTTTTGGCCTATGATCTATGACAGACTGCAGCAGTCTGAGAGGAGGCTCTGCCAGTCATGTAAACAAACTTACAACCCACTCCCTACAGGTGGTCAGGGAAAACAATCTTACTTAAAATTCCTCTCCCAGTCCCCCTCTGCATCAGTTTACACCCCAGAAATAAACTCTTCTCCCTGTACCCGGTGCCTGACTGCCTGCCAGCAGGTGAGCAGCATCACACTGAGGTGCTGTTAAAATACGAGAATTTCTCCCCAGCTCACTCAACAGCAGAGGTGAAGCTCACAGTCCCCTCCATTTAAATGTACTTCTGCCTCAGTAAAGTGAGGAACCACTGACAGCACTGAAAAGCTACAGCTGTAAGCGAACTGTCAGCCACCTACAGAAGAAAATGCTGTTTTTCCTGCTCTGCTGTGTTTGTATTTGGAAAATCGTGGATAGACCCAAAGACAATTCAGAAGACGCACTAGTTTTCCAGCAAGCCTGGGGGTTTTTTGTTGGGTTTTGTTTTGTTTTGTTTTTTTAAAGACACAAGTGTCACAGCAAAATAGTTTGTGGAGAAACTCTTCTTTCCTCCCTTAAGTTTCCCGGGTTTGGGGTTTTTTGGTTTGGTTTGTTTTGTTTTAAAAAAAAAAAAAAAACAAAACTTAAACAATAACATTTTTCTCCTTTAACAAAAAATTCTGTCAAAGTTTTTCCTATTCTACTGTCATGTTACAAAGAATATTTGGAATTGTTGAGAATACATCGATGTGACTGCCTCAGACTTAAACTTCTTAATTTTTTCTTTTCTAGTTAGTAGACTTCTAAAGCTTATTCAGCGGATAGTCTCCTTTCATCACTACCGATCGTAAGACTCAAACTTCTAGTTAAATACTGGATGCTCAAATTTACCATCATCTGACGGTCTACATCTTTACATTCACAAAGGAATATTAACATTTACCAATGGCAAGTGAATTTTTCAAAGCATGATAAAGACAAACAGAAAAATGTCAACCCATAAACAAACAACGGAATTTCAAAAGTCAACTATCACTTAGGGAATTACAGACAAGCACACTTTTACCCTTAAAGCCCGGCCAACAAAAGCTGAGGGTCCAAAATGCCTAATAAAATCAGCAGCCAAGTGATCTGTCTTCTATTAAATTGCAAGCCAAAAAACTCACTTCTCTATACACCAGTGTCTTGTACCAATCAACAGCAATTCAGTTTTGGCACGATTAACTCAAAGCCTATTTATAGTCATCCAAGACAAAGTTTCTGCTTTTCTGCTTAGTTTCTTTCTGTAAGCAAATTCCAAAGCCAGGGATTTGACACACAAGACAAATGCTAATGTCTTCTGCTTAAACAGATGAAGCCTGTTCCTCAGCCCCAACACTTAATGCCTTAACTCCAACTGGTAGCACACAAATGCTACAAGGTTCACAGAAGCGCATGCACATCCATGAAGCTTGTATTTCTGCAGACACATCGTACCCCGGTTAAGCATGACTGTTGTAAAGACTGCACCAGCTAAGTCAACTTAAGGTCCCCACGGGTGCTAGGCTGTTTGGTGACAGCATCTATCGCACTTTCCACGAGTGTTTGCAATGAGCACAAAAATCACAGAAACTGGCTAGGATGAGGTTGAAATTTCCTAAGAGCTGCAGAAATAGGTTATGCCAATATGAAACATTCTAAAACACAGTTTTATGATGCAATAAAGCCGTGTCTTTCCATCTGTGAGATGCAGAGCAGCTAATCACTTCTCTTAGAGTAAAAGGTATCTCTGTCTATAGTGTTGCTGAGACCAAATAACTACTCAGTTTCTGTGAAACATTAAGAGCCTGTGCATAACTTGCTTAATTTCAAAATAGGCTTTTGAGTGTAGCAATGCCACAGAGAAGAGCAGAAGGATCGAAGATCCGATAGTTATTCCATATTTGCCCCCAGGAGGATACAAATAGCATGGGAGTCTGCTCCAGCTTTGCTTCAGACTGCGACACAATGCCATTCCACTAACACAGAGCTCCTTCCCTGCAAACTCAGACGCTTCCCAGTGCACAGCTCTACTGCTCCCAACACATACAAGGGACAGGTTGCCCTTTGACAACTCGCTCATCTCCACTATTTTAAACATCACTCACAATAAAAGATTTTACAAAAGTAAATTAAAAAAATATTTAGCTGAAAACATGAAAAATGTATACAACCCAGAAGTTCCTGAAGATATGCTCAAGAAAATGATATATGCTTACCAATGGCAAATTAAAAAAAAAAAAAAAAAAGTATTTGCAAAAACCCTAAGTTAACCATACAAAATTCTCAAGCTAAGTATGCAGCTAGGCCTCAGCAACATTCAACTTAGGATGTCAATTCACAACAAGTGGCACTTTCCCTCAAAAAACACATTAAATCAGATCCTGTACATTGTTTAGAATTTGCTTGAACAAATGAAAAACCTAGTTTTGGAAACTTAGGATAGCGCTGCACTGACAATAGTTACCATCTACCTGCAATACTAGCCTTGACAAGCTGTAACAATTAATTACTGATGTCCAACCTGAACACCATCTGTCTTTACACTATCAGCTAAACTCATGGTTTTACTTATGCTGTAGTCATGCGTTTCAACAGATAGCATTTGTTCAGCAGTCCTTACAATTTTCAGTGTCTTGGTGTAATACACACTGTAAGACAGTCTACGTAAGATTATTAAAATAAAACAAAAATTTAAAATCATTCCGTAATGAAAATAAGCAGGAGGTCACGTGGATCATTATAAGCAAAATCCTCAATTAACGTTTCAAAGAAAAGTCCTTATGTAAATTAAGCCAACCTCCCCAGACCAACAAACATGAAGCAGAAAGGGGCTTCCAAATGGAATAGTTCCTCAAAAAGTTGAATTTAGCAATTATGCTTTATGAATCTCAAACCCATAACACAGACTCTTTGGAAGGGGAACTAATGAGTCCAACACAAAACCTAACTTAAGCTAAAAAGTGGTAACTCCAAGACAAAATAGAAGTAGGAAACACAGACCTTCCTAATATTCAATGGCAACATTGCCAACTAAATGGACATACGCTCAGAATGATAGCAAGTAACTTAAATTAAAGCCGGTTTAATTAAATGCACATGACTGCGCTTCAAATTTGAATAATAATCCAGTATCCCTAAACTGAATCGGCTCAACAGCAACGAAAAGGTTAAGTGCCTGACAGAAGGCGGAGCGCTCCCCGGGCGGGGCCCTCCCCGGGCGGGGCCGTGAGCCGCAGCGGCCCGGCCCGGCGCTGCTTAGCCGGCGCTGCCACCTGACGGCTCCGACCCGCACGGCACCCAGCCTCGGCCCGAAAGGTGCGGAGCTTTTGCCCTTGAACATACGCGAATCGTACACCGCCTTCAGCTGAAAAAGCTACGCATCTCAACTACTTCATACATGACCATATCCTGGGGTTTGCGGGTTTTTGTGTGTGTGTGTGTGTGTGTGTGTGTGTGAGTAAAACATCTTGATAGAAAGAAACCAGAAGGGTACGGCTGAACTTGCTCATGCCAACCAGGCCTGGGGAGACACAATGCTGTATCATTAAAAAAAAAAAAAAAAAAAAAAAAAGAGGAAAAAGGCATAAGTGAAAAGCACAGACAATTTAAGATGCAACAGATACACTCCAAGGATGGGATGGGACTCTGGGAGAGATGAAAAATATCTACACGCGTTTTCACTTGTTTGCTCAGTAACAGGACCTGTTTTTACACCTGGGAGCCATGGAAACGCTTACCAGGCTTACATGAACATAACCCAAGTTGGCCATGAAGAAGGAAAGAGAAATCACACTCAGGTCTGTTCGGGGGGGGGGGGGGGGGGGGGGGGGGGGGGAGGAAGAGAGAGAAAGAAGTACTTTATTTGATCCCATCAATGAGGAAAAACACCAAAACCAGTTTGTGTCTCTTATCTGCTTAGTGAATTTCTACTGTCGCCAGCCAGCCTCCATAGTCACATGGCAGCCTTGTCTCTTAACATACCCTCAGGCCTGACAGAAAAAGAACAATATAGGTTAATGCTCTGTTTTTGGAGACACAGCACAGTTCAAGATCAGTTGTGCTACATTCGAAATTCTTATCATCAAGAAGCCAGAAACTAACTCACTTAGGCTTGCCTTGCCTCTGTGGAGTAACATAAAGCAGTAGCAGCTCACACATGCACAGGCACCCACACTGCAACTGTCAAAAAAGCATTCCCAAAATACATTAACAGCATCTCAATGCAAAGTTGCACAGCAAAGGCTGACCATGGCAAGTTTACAGAACTTCATCCTAATCAGCAATTTCTCGAAAACAAGGACCTTGCAGCTAAGCTTCAGCTTTCCCAGGGCTCAGTTTTGGGGCCGGTCTTGTTCAATATCTTTATCAAAGATCTGGAGGAAGGGATCGAGTGCACCCTCAGTAAGTTTGCAGATGACACCAAGCTGGGCGGGAGTGTTGATCTGCTTGAGGGTAGGAAGGCTCTGCAGAGGGATCTGGACAGGCTGGATCGATGGGCCGAGGCCAACAGTTTGAGATTCAACAAGGCCAAGTGCCGGGTCCTGCACTTGGGTCACAACAACCCCATGCAGCGCTACAGGCTTGGGGAAGAGTGGCTGGAAAGCTGCCCAGCAGAGAAGGACCTGGGGGTGCTGGCTGACAGCCAGCTGAACATGAGCCAGCAGTGTGCCCAGGTGGCCAAGGCCAACAACATCCTGGCCTGTATCAGAAATAGTGTGGCCAGCAGGAGTAGGGATGTGATCGTGCCCCTGTACTTGGCACTGGTGAGACCGCACCTCAAATACTGTGTTCAGTTTTGGGCCCCTCACTACAAGAAGGACATTGAGGTGCTGGAGCGTGTCCAGAGAAGGGCAACAAAGCTGATGAAGGGTCTGGAGAACAAGTCTGATGAGGAGCAGCTGAGGGAACTGGGGTTGTTTAGCCTGGAGAACAGGAGGCTCAGGAGAGACCTTATTGCTCTCTACAACTACCTGAAAGGAGGCTGTAGTGAGGTGGGTGTCAGTCTCTTCTCCCAAGTAACAAGCGATAGGACAAGAGGAAATGGCCTCAAGTTGCGTCAGGGGAGGTTTAGATTGGATGTGAGGAAAAATGTCTTTACTGAAAGAGTGGTTAAACATTGGAACAGGCTGCCCAGGGAGGTGGTTGAGTCCCCATCCCTGGAGGTATTTAAAAGACGTGTAGATGAGGCGCTTAGGGACGTGGTTTAGTGGGCATGGTGGTGTTGGGTTGAGGGTTGGACTCAATGATCTTAGAGGTCTTTTCCAACCTTAATGATTCTGTGATTTCCTAGCAAATGAAACTGTAGCCAAATTATAGCAAGAGCCTGCAGTAAACATTAACCCTCCTCCACTATTCCCCAGTCACCTCAGGTAACAAACAAGTCTTTTTCAGGTGCTCCTATAAATGCTGATTAAAACATGATCTTGCTCCTACTTCTGAGAGTACATGGTCAAAAATCTCTTCAGGTTATAAAAATCTGGTCTGTTCTCCCACTATCTTTTATAAATCTTCTATAAATTATTACTTGTAGTGCAAAGAACCACGTGAAACTAATGTCTCAGTAGAGCACCCTACAAAGCTCTACATCACCTATATGTCTATGTTGAACTCACTTCATCACTGCTATTTATGCTTCATTTACTGATTGCTTAACCATCTACTACAGGAACACATTCCAGATACGAGGTTGAAATGAAGTTGAAATTTACCTTTCATGGTTCAATCTTTTTCAAACTCATTCTTCTGGATTATATGAAGTTCAGCATTGCCAGAACTAAACCCTATTGCACAACCACTAGAGCATGCAGTCAATCGCTTTGCCACTAGAATTAAACCTAAGCATGTATGCATGCTTAAATTTACCTATGTAATCTCTCTACAAGTGTCTCTGAAGATACTGTGCATGTAGGATTTATTCAGCCTCTCAGGCCTGCTCCCAACTTTCAGTTGCCAGCTCTGTGACTGTGAAAGAAAAACACTAAAAGAAAAAAAAGAAATCAATTTAATTTAGATGGACTGTAAAATAGGTGATTTTAAGTGGGATAAAGAAAACAGTACATACTTGTCAGATCAAGCTCTAATGGCAGTGATATAGGAAGCAGTTATGAGGGGAAAACACACTAGCTTTTTCTAGTTCCCCCATAAACAGGGGAAAAGTTTCCCAGTTTGAGAATTAGGAGTTCTATCTTGTAACAGAGACAACATCCTCAAAGCTAGATACTCCACTTAACAGAAAGCTGCCTAACAGGAGTTAAAAGTTGATGCTGAGAAAGCTGAGGTGGGAAAAACTCACCGCAAAGAGGTTGTGTATCTTGCACTGTGCTAGAAGTCAGAGGTGATAAGTAACAGAACTCTAGCCACACACACTAGAAAGTTTTACAGGTAACACAGGAGCAGTAATACAGTAATACACAGCTGCCAAAGGCACAATTATACATTAGTTTACAGAGACCTGGGGAACATGCACTGCTGCAGATGAGTCATGGCACGATGACTACACTGCAAGAAAGCACCCCAACAATATCCAGACCCATCATCCCACTCATTGGCTTATAGGACACTTCAGGCTGCACTGGGAACACCTGTATTCCTCCCAAAGAACTGTGAAATCTTGATCCATTCATGCAAACCCATCTGTTTCATCTCATGAGTATCACCTTTCATTTTTCCCCTATGTCCCATTTCACCTTCTCTCCTCATCCTCTTAACCATCTCACCACAAAAGTTTCAGATTTTAAATGGATGACATCTCCTTGGAAGATGGTTCTTGATATGTCCAACTGTAACAATTATTTCAGCAGCAGTGAAAGAACGAGACTAAACATAACAAAAACCACCACACCCACATCCCAAGCATTCACATACTAACTGTGCATGACAGAGCAGGGTTTTCAGGCCAGAGCACCAAGAACCAAAACACAATGCAAACCTGTGACAAGCAGCAGCAACTTAGACCTCCTGAAAGCAGAAGACCGTATCACTGAAACTGTTAAGACAATTATCTTGCTTTAACAACAGGTACAGAAATAAGTTACTTTACTGCCTTTCTCAGTATCAACAACCAAAAGCTTTTACGTCCAGATTATCAATCAGTTTGAATCTGAAAAAGAAATCTGTCACAGGAGTAGTTATGCAGGTGTGTAAGGTTATCAAGCAATGCAAAAATCATACAGGATTGTGATTTTACAAATTATACAACAGGGGAATTCTTCAGCAAGGGTACAAAACACCACAGGATTTACGCCTCGGTTCACTTTTCTCCATTGCTCAGCTGCTTCACAGAGGATGACAGTTTCATGACTGCAGTGTTGTCAGAGAAAACAGAAACGGCTCTCATCACCAGAAAAGTAGTTTGGGCTATTTTGTGCATTTAAACACCACCACCACCACCCCCCAAACAAACAAAAAGGTTGTAAAGTATCTTTTTTACTAAATTGGCACTGCAATAACAACCACTTGAAAAGTACAAATCTAAAAGCAAAGACTAAACTTGAATTCTCTGATTGATAAGGCTAAATATCAAGCATTTAATGAGCAGCTAATAAAGATTTGTCTTTTAGCTTAAAAAAGAGTACTAAAAATATCTCACAATGAGGATGGCTCAGAGCACCCCAAAATTACATGGTAATCACTACCGTTTGTTTTGCATGATACTTATGAAGCAACAGAGAAGCATTACCAGCAGGGCGTAGAGAGAAAAATGCAAAGACCAACTGCTGATTCTGAGCAACTAAAAGCATACACCAGAAACCAGCAGAAACTTTAGTCAACCACTACCCAGGCTGCAAAGAGTTAATTTTACATTAACAAATGTATAGAATACAGTAACCTGTTAAAGAGATCTCTACTTTAGGACAACAAAATAAATCAAAACCTAAAATTATTAAAATTTTATTGTGCAGTAGAAAAGTACTTTTAAAACAACCCTTAAAACAAAGCACCAGATTCTGAATTGCGATTTAGGAACCAAGAGTCAATACCTATACAATCAGTCATTTTCTTTATTTTCCTCTTGGATGAATCAAATGGATGCTGCAGCACACGTTGCTGTATCTGTATGGGGATGGCCAAAGCCTATGGAAGCATGGCTTAGGCAACACGATGAACACTAGGCAATGCCTTTGAACGCTGAAGTCTGTATTAGTTTGTAGCACCTCATCTGCTTTTTCAACAGCAGACTAAGCATGTTTCCTTTTACATCTGTCTTCTTTTCAACATGAGGTCTTAGGTAGATCAGAGCATTTGTTCTTCCTCATCTTTTTCCTTCTTCTACTCAAATTTACTGTTTCAGCAGTCTTAAGGATACCTCAGCTGTATCCACTGGTAAACAAAACTGACAAGCGTTCAGAAAAGTAACAAGTAGAAGAGGCAATAAAAAACAGAGAACTTCTTTAACAGTATTTCAAAATATTAGTTGAGATTTGCTCTAGAGAAATAAATAAGTTCTCTGCACAGTGAATTTCAGAGTTGTAAGACATATAACATGGACTATAAACATTAAGCTTCAACAGAAACTGGCAAGTCTCACCAATAAATACCATAATCACAGTAATGGAGTGAGCTCTAAGAACTACAGGAAGGAACCCATGAAAAATACAGCATCTTTCCATCCAACAAACTTGCAGAAAAATTGGGCAAGATAGTAAAGAGGATGCCTGAACAAAGACTACTCTAAAACAGCACAAGTAAAGCTGAGGGTCTATAATATAACCTAGTTTACGTACTAAACGAAAGCCAAGCTCACTGAATTAGCAACAAAAATAATTCCACCCCTTGTTGCTTCTGGAATCTCATACTACAGGAGGAAAAACATTCCATGCTAGCACTTATTTCTAAAGTAAATAAATAAATAAATAAAAATGTAGTGCAGATAAGCTGTTACTGGTTTACTTTTGCTGAATGTTTGTTAATAACAGGTTTTGCCTCCTCTTCATAAAAGGAAAAGTTACTGTTCATTCTTCTGGTATTTGTAAGTCATCAGTAATGTCTTTCCCACCCCCAGCATGTTTTACAATGACTGAGGAGAGAATGCTTTGGACCTGAACAGCCTCAAGCCAGTAACAATTATTACTAAATAACAAGCATACCTAACTGCTTGATCCATCAATATGCATGCAAGAAGGCTGGGCCAAAAACCATTCATTCCACAGAACCAGAAACCTACAGAGGCCAACAAATGCTAATACGACTATCCGCTGCAGAAGTCAATTCCTTTTATGTCTGACTATACGTGCTCGGTTCCATTTTTCAGAGAGAAAATACTGTTAAGTGGCACACATACTGAATTCCCTTCCCAAACAATCATCTGGCTCACAGTATTTGAGCGCTCCCAGCTCGCCCACTTCCCCTTTTTCACAGTAGGCATTACTTCTCTGTACCATGAGAGTTTCTTCCTCCAAGGTGTATCTCAAAGGGAGCACTCTAGTAGGTCTGCAGGCATATCTAAACTATACAGCAAGTCATGCTGCCAAGAAACCAAAACCAGTTTTAGAACCAGTAGAGCCACCATCAGCTACACTGTTTTCAGAACATGAACAAGTAACATGGTACAGCCCTACGCTGATACCAGCTGGTCCACACATTTCTGTGTGGCTCAGACTAACAAAGGAGCTTTGTGTTCCCACAGGATGGTATGCAAGATTTGTTCAGAATACTGCCTACCTTCGCATTGTAAAAGCAGATACAAAAATAGATTCAGCTCTTCTGCTGGTTTCCCTTTGCCTTTTTTTAAGCTGATGCAGTTCCTGATTTTCAATCAGTATTGCTGTTACTGCATTATCTGTATATTGCCAATTCACACTGCGCCCTCTCCCCAGACAGAGGTAGTCTTTGCTGTGAAAAACTGTAGCACAGCCCTCAGTTTTCACCTTTGGATATAGCCACTCCTGAAAGCAACAAAGGGTGCTTGTACAGAAAGAACATTTTTGAAACAGATGAAAGGCAAGAAGAAGGGGGGGGCGGGGGGGAAGACTTCTGCATCCCCTGAAGAGAGTTCAAATCAAGAACAGGGTAGAATCAAAACAGGGATAAGGAACAGAATTACAATAAGATTTTTGCAACAAGTCATAAAAATTTATTTCTGTAATTAGAAGACATCATTATATCAATGTTCAGTTTCAGCTAAGTCAACTTACAAGGCAGGTTGCATTGTTACAACTTCTGGTTAGCAATAAAAGTCTGTCTGATGCTGCTTTTCTTCCACATTTTTTCAATCTTGCAATTCCATAGAAGACAATAGAAAGAGTACTTGACCATTTCCCTTACAATGAAGCAAGAACTGCAAGTAAAGGTCACATTTTACTTTCCTAGAATCAGAACTTTATTCCAGCATCTCTTCAATAAGTGTTGTTGACTCAAAAACTTAGGAACACATAGGAAACAGGCTAATCAAAAGACTTAATTATTTAAGTACCAGCTGTCAAAGATGCTGTGACAACAGATAATCTTTCACCTTAGTGAGTATTTCTGTATTTTCTTCAAGTTTATATGTTTTACATTAAACTAACAAATTCCAGCAACAGAGAGAGGCACTGATTTAGAAATCAGCTCTTGCAAAACATTTTTTTTGGGGGGGTTGCATAATGTAAACAATATTAAGTTTAATTTCAAGAAATGTTTGAAATGTGAATTATGTTAAGCAATACTTACTAACTACTTCACTGTATAGGACAAAGAGATTAAATCCCTTCTTGACATTCTATCTGAACTTCCCAGATGGCTTACTACAAAAAAAAAAAAAGTGCTTTCTTAAAAAGGGATTGATGAGAGATACTCAAGAAATGTTGGGAAACTTTCTATATTGGCATTTCCTCTACGGAAAGAAGGACAGCGTAAGCAATTAAGTTATGTACCAGATGCCAAAAATCCTAACTGCCACTTTGTCAAGAGCAAGACTGTTGTCTTTTGTCTCACTGCACACCTTTGATAAGCAAGTGACTCCATTTTCTCTCTACCCTCCTACTGGGTATTGCTGTCTGCAACTAGGATCTTCCATGAGCCTTCTCTTCTTAAGGCTAAAGAAACCCAATCTTCCCAGTCTCTCCTCATACACCGTGTGCTCCCTAACCATCTTGGTGGCCTCCACTGGACTCGCTCCACTACATCACACTCTCTTTTCCCGGGAGCCCAAAACTGGGCCAAGGCTGGATCACTGGACACAGCACTCCAAACGCTGTCTCACAAGTACCACAAAGAGCTGAAGGACCACTTTCCCAGACCAGCTGGCTACACTCAACACAGCCCAGGATGCAGTTCGCCTTTTTTGCTACAAGAGCACATTGCTGACTCATGTTCAACTTCTTGTCTACCTCAATCCCAAAATCTTTTCCTGCAAAGCTGCTTTCTAATCAGTCTGCCCACCCCCACCTTTACCACTAGCTGGGGTTAGGCCAACCCTAGGATTTTGCGTTTGCCTTTGCTAAATGTCATATGGTTTCCGCTAGCTCTTTTTCTAGTCTGTTAAGGTGCCTCTGAACCACAGCACTGGTTTCCAGCCTATCAACCGCTTCCCCCCTAGTTTGGCACAGTCTACAAACTTGCTGAAGGTACATTATATCCCGTCTTCCAAGTCCATAAAAGACATTAAATAGGTCAGTCCCAGTGTGAAACCCCGAGAGACATTATCGGTAATCCAAGCAGTAATAGAGCACTTTCATACGCACTTGTCGCCAGAAGCATCACTATATTGAGCAGAAAGGCAGTTGCTCTCTTCACCACCTCATATTCTCACACACAGCTACCATACTTGCAATACTTGCACTCAGTTCCAGCTTCATTAACAGCCTATAAAGAACATTCAACAGATGGATTTGTTAAAATATACTTTAGCCAGAATTTGTAGCCAATATTTTTGTCCTGTTGAACAAAAATGAAATTTCCAGAGGTCCTTAAATATATCAGCTTAAAAAGTTATCTAATTTCACAAAGAAGAAACCACACTGGTAATTTCTGCCTACCACCTCAGCGTTGGGAGGTTTTTTTTGTTTGTTTGATTTAATATATGTATATACATACACACAAATAAACTAAATCTAGACATCAATTTAATAATGACCAGTCAATTTCATACACAGTTACCAAAATTACTCTGTAGGTATTCCTGTCCCAGCTACTGCAACTTTTATTCAGTTTTTAGTTCTCAATTTCAGATTCTAGATGTAGACTTATTTCTATTCTAAAGTTATGAATGCTTAATTTTCTAAACAGAGAACGTATCAAAAATTTTAGGTAGTTCCTTCCTTCGCTGCACTCCACCTTTCCCACATTTCTCCCAATAAAATTCCAAAAGCACAGGCTAGCCATCCAAATCTTGACAAGCCAGAAGTAGCTTCTAGAACACTATGCATTACAGAAATTAAGGTAAAGAGAAGTTAAATTTAAGAAAGCCATAACAAGGCAAAACTGAGAACTCATTTGTAGTCTTACACAAACAGCTGTCACAAATAAGGCTTTTTGGACCAGCACTCCACTTGTCTGTGGAAAGAGCATACCTACTCCAGAGTTGAACTACTAATTAAAGAATCACCTGGGTTCCCTAAAATAATTCAGCATCTAGTTTCTTAGATAAATACAGAAAGATCAACTGCAAAAAAGGGAAGTGAGATGTAATTGTTTAACAATATCATGAGACATTCAAGAAAAGAAACAAGCATTTTGTGAAATCAGGAATAAAATACTTCTAGCAAAGTGTCAGGAAAGACAACTTCGCCGTCTTTCAGTACAAGCAGGACGCAAGTTTAAACGCAAGACAGACCAAAACTTGAATTAATGAATAAAATTTAAATTTTTATTTTGACTAGTCATAAGCTACACAAAAGTATTCAGATGATAATTCTCCATTGAAACACGGCATCAGTCTACGTTTTCAGCTTTCTACAGCTTTTCTCTCAACAAGTTTTGCATTAAGGAGACGAAATGTGGCCAGCAAAACCACAAATTCAGGGTTTTTTGTTTAGGGTTGGGGGGTGGGGAGGGGTGGAATAAGATGACAGGGAGTATTTTAAAGTATTCGAAGGAAATGAGAAATAGCATTTTCAGCTTTTTCAAATGTACGAAATACAATCCCATATCATCCCACCTCCACCATACTGATCATGCCTCCGAAAACAAAGGATCATTCACATGTAGTTCAACTCTGCTCCAACAGCAAACATCACTAAGTGACAACACACTTCCTTCCTCTCTCTCTCACTTGGGCTTCACCAACTACAATCAGACAACCAGCTAGATTCTGCCCAAGAATTAAAATCTTTCCCTTCCACTCTTATAAAAACTTTTCAATTAAGTTTAGCAAGCAAAAAGCCCGCAAAAGGCACTGCATGACACCTATTAGATGGCTGCCCTGTCAGGAAGACCTAACTATTTTGAAAGCACTCATCTTTCAGTATAAAGAAAGCATAGCAGAAGTAATCATTCTGCTTAATCCGGGGAAAACACTTTACCTCCTCACCTTCAAATCAGAAAGAGATCAAAGAGGGATTTAAAAAAAATGTAATTAAGACTAAAACCATTTGATGACAGCTTGACAGCTCTGAACATTCACCCAAAAAACCTGAATTATGCGACTTGTCTGATATTGTTACCTGTAATTTTGTATCCATACGCAGCCAGCTGTCCAGCCATATATTCACCATCTGAATTATTGTGAGAACATCCCCATGTGCGAATCCAGATTTTCTGAGCACCAGGAATAATGCTGTTAAGTAAAAAATGAATGAAAAAGGCAAGTTAAGATGAACAAGCTTCCCCTTTAAGCCCACTGAACAAACTCAACTAGCTGTAATGCTCCAAACATAAAATAAGCAACACAAACAGTAGCAGCTCCAAAACAGCTAGGGAAGAACATCATGTATGATTTTAGTGTAATGGGTATTAGGTCTGGCTGGCATGGAGTTAACTTTCTCCACAGAAACCCATACGGTGCTATGTTTTATATTTGTGACTAAAACAGTGTTGATAACACACCTGTGTTATAGCTATTGCTGAACAGTGCTTGCACAGCACCAAAACCTCCTGTTTCCCACTGTGCTCCACCCCACCACAAGCAGGCTGGAGATGGACAACAGGTTGGGAGGTAACATGGACATTAGAGCTGACCCAAATTGACCGAAAGGATAATCCATACCAGATGATATCATGCTCAGCAATAAAAACTGGGGGTTTGGTCTTTCCAAACTAGCCATTGTTCTGAGACTGGCTGGGCATCAGTCTGCTTGTGGGAGGTGGTGAGTGATTGCTTTTGCATCACTTGGGGTTTTTTCCCTACTCTTTCCTTCACTTAAACTGTTTTTATCTCAACCCACAAGTTTTCTCGCTTTTGCTCTTCCAATTCTCTCCCCCAACCTACTGGAAGGAGGGGTGAGCAAACAAACTGTTAGAGCTAAACTGCAACCTTTTGATATTATGGCACCCATTGATTGTAGTTCCCTCCATAAAAGCCATCTTTATAAATTCTTAACTTAAGCCTGCCACCAACCACACTAACATCTGAAAGCTTGTATCCCTTTTCTCTACAGACACAGCATGGCAGATCTGCACCATGGAGCTGGCACACAATGGTTCAAGAACCAACAAAAAATTCTGCAAGAAGCTCTCACTGAAACTCCTGGGATAACTGTGCCAATGAGCTGAAGATGCCAGTACAATAATGACACACATCCTGGAAAACAATCCTTTGCCCTGCCCACATGGTTTTTTTCTCCCCCCCACCCCCTTCTTTTTTTAAAGATACTTCCCCTAGCTAGAAATAGAAATTGGTTGATGGAAAATTAATGATCATTAAGTAGACATGTGCAACACGTTGCACATGTACAATGTATTTAGACTTCCTACTATCAACATACATTCAGTGTGCTTTCTTGGGTCAAAAACACTAAAATACAGCCTGTTAGATAATATATACTACCTGAATACTTAGAAGTATGGAGTGCTAGTGTGAAGTATCTATAGACCACCAGTTCAGCTGTACATACACTCCTGGCTGAATGGGGTCAATGCACTTCTATGGGGCTTCACATAAAGGTGCATTGTTATGCTTATAGAACCTCTATTGAACACTAATGAAAAAACCAAAATTGAATCTCCTGTGCATTCCAGACATACTTTATTTTTGTCTTTATAATGCAGGGAAATTTTATCCACCAGCTTGAAATCAATGGGGGAGGGGACCAAAATCCAGATCTCTGAACTGCAGTAGAAACTAGAATCAATAACTGAGTTTACCTATACTTTAATCAATTCCACTGCAGCAGAAAGTTCATTCTGTTCTTATGGGAATCACAAGAAGGAAAAATGCAAAGACACGTTCCATAGTTATTGCATACTATTTCCACTGAAATAAAACAATATGTTCAAAAGAAGTTTCACTGTATCACTTGCAGGATGTACATACAAAAAGTATAGCCTTTGGAAATCCCAGGTTCTAGAAACCAGGTGGAAAGACTGAAGCAAGGAAGAGGTACCCTTGGTGGAAGAGGATCAGGTCAGGGAATACTTCGGCAAACTGGACATACATAAGTCCCTGGGCCCTGATGGGATGCACCCACAAGAGATATATGGACGTACTGGAGACAGTCCAACAAAAGGCCATGAAGATGATGAAGGGACTGGAGCATCTCTCATAAGAGGAAAGGCTGAGAGAGCTGGGGCTGTTCAGCCCGGAGAAGAGAAGGCTCAAATGGGGGGATCTTATCAATGTCTATAAATACCTGAAGGGAGGGTGTAAAGAAGACGGAGCCAGGCTGTTCTCAGTGGTGCCCGGTGACAGGACCAGAGGCTACGGGCACAAACTGAAACACAGGAGGTTCCCTCTGAACATCAGGAAACTTTTTCACTGTGAGGGTGACTGGCACTGGCACAGGTTATCCAGGGAGGTTGTGGAGTCTCCATCCCTAGAGATACCCAAAAACTATCTAGGCATTGTCCTGGCCAACTGGTTCTAGGTGGCCCTGCTTGAGCAGGGTGTTTGGACAAGATGACCTCCAGATGTCCCTTCCAACCTCAACCCTTTTGTGATTCTCAGAATTTTGTTTATATTTCTCATTCCAGATGTCAAAAGGCTACTCCAGGACTGCATTTTTAAGAGCTCAGCTTCTATTTAGGTAATTAGGGTGAAGCAGACAATTTTTCAGAAATATTTTACACATAAAAGCTTAAGTAACAGGAACCATTTTTCCAGTCTGATTACTCCATTAATCAATATCTCAGTCAGAACTGATTTCTACAGAAAGCTTGTCTAGGACAAGAAATTTGCTTACAATTTATTATTCATTATCACTACATTTTATAAACACTATTTTACTCATTTTTATCTTGTATTCAGATTTTACATTATGAGATAATGAGAATTCCCACCTTATTTTTAGAAGCTGACAGTGCACACAAGATATGAGAAAAGCAACAAGATAGGGTTGATGGAAGAATTTACCTGTCACTTGGGGGATCGTCATCTGTCTGAATATTTTTTTGTGAATTGCGTTTTCGCACTTTCGGAAAAACATTCTTTCTTACAAACTGCCGATCATGTGGTTTCAAATCTTCTGCTGACACAATATCTTCAATATCTTCAAGCACTGAATCACAGGCAGCAGGCATCTTCAAGAAGCATTAGAGAAGACCGGTATTAGCAAGCATTTGAATACAAAACCAAGGCCTCGTATCTACTGCATATGTTCTCACAAGAAGTCAGATATATTTCTACATACACCTGCAATATAGCATACATATGACCGATACTGAGCACATAAAAACAATCAACTACCCAGAAATATTTCCTGATGCCCTCTTCCCCTGAGGTCTCAAACACAGGTAGGGAGAAAAACACAAACCATATAGAAATTTTTTTTTTTTTTTTTTTTTTTTTTTTTTAAGTAATCTGTACCTTGTCATCTTCTAATTCAAAAACCCTGCTGCTCCTCTGACATGACATATCCAAGATACAAGTACTCTTAATCATGTCAGTCATCATGGTGAAATAATGAGTTCATGTTACGTGATAGATATGCTTCCACACACATCACAGGAGAATAATGGAAGATACAGCACTCAAGTGCCTGCTTCAGAGGCTGTTCTGGCTCTTTTATTTGTGTGCTGAAAACAAGTGCGCAGTATTTCAGTATGTCTTCATAGTCCTTTTGAAAACAAACCGAACTATTTCTAGAATTCCTGATCCCACAGGCCTTTCATTTGAATTACTTCATTCATCAGGACAGCAAAATAAGAATTCCTATCCTCACATACAAGATGTTAAACAACTATACCTAGCTAATATAAAATAGCTAGATTATCATCTGGCTCATATAATATACTAGATGATCATTAAAATCTAATTATATTTTCCACAAGAAAGTAAATATATATGCATTTATATCTCTCAGCAGATCTCAAGATCCAGATCAGTTTTCAGGAAAGGAAGAGAGTTATTTGCTAAAGGAGCCTATAAAAAAAAGTTACCGCATTAATTACACACCTCACACTGTGCTGCGTGTAATTCTTAATCAGAATAAAGTCTGATTTACCATTGGAAACTTGGTTTTGTACATGGCTCAACAGTTTACTAGGGAAATCACACAAAGGCATTTCACAGAGTTTACAGGGAAAATACAACACTTTCCTAACTGACAGTGAAGAACAAAACAAACAAGGCTTTAATTTCTTTAAAACCAGATTTCAGGAACAGAAAAGTCAGGCTACTGGCGTACAAAATACTTTCCGATGTTGCAACTGAATTATTCTTGAATATAAGAAGTTAAACACCTGTGCATTTTCCCAGTATGTGTCCTTCAGTCAATCTTGCAAAATATACTTCAAAATAAAACTTCATATAACCTGAACCATTACACAACTGCATTTAACTTAAAAAGGAATATAAGGATGTCACAAAGAGGATGCACCTGACAAAGATATTTACGCATTTAGCATTCGTCTAGATCAAAAATCCCAGGATCTATAAAAAAAATGCAGCAAAGGATGAACAAAAATAAAAAGCTGTGAAAAGTCTAGCAATAAAGAATACTGGGGTGGAGGTGACATCCCTTACATTACTTTATACCTCTAACAGTATGTACAAATAGGTAAAGTTATCAATTCAATACAAGGAAGGAAAAAAAGGTTTTCTTCTGTTGGTTTTTCTCTCTTCCAGAAAAATATCTGATATAATGGAGCAGCTGGCAAAACAAATAAGCTTACTTTATGTCAGTGGCCCACAAAAGAAAGAATACAGCCAAAATAAAATTCATACCTTTTTTAGCAAGGTCTAAATCCTCTTGGATAATAATCCTGGAGGAAAAAGAAAAAAAGACATGACATGAACAAGTAGAACTAGCAGACAGAAAACCACAAGGTCATGTTATTGTCCAACAAGCATTCATCCTCCCTTTGCAGAAATATGTTTCTTGCTCAGTTTGACCTCGTTAAGACTGGCTGACAAGCTGGAACAGTAGCTGCATTTTCCCTGTCCTTCCCTGAGCAGAGGCACTAATCTTTTTATCCTTCTTTTATAGAGTCTTCTTGGTCGAAGTCTGATGTATTTAAGTTCTTTCAGACCTCCTCCAGATTTCTGTCTTCAATCAGGTGTTTAAAATTTTGAATGAAAGAAGGGAAAGAGATTAACAGTAAATTTTAGCTAAAGACATTCACAAATTTTTTTTTTAATTACAAACACAGTAAAGTTTTTTTAGATCAGATTACCTGATATCTGCACTAGTTCCATATGCATGCACAAGATCTCTTCTTCACAAGCAAATAAATAAATATAGATTCCTGCAGCTACTCTGACAGATTGACTGAAATAAGGCAATAATAAAGTTAAAAGTTAATGTATTCCTCTTATATTGCCAAGTTGTACCTACAGAACTTCACATTTCTCTTTAAAAAATGAATGTTAATACATAAAAACTAATAAAAGTGTCTTTAATGTCTTGACACAAAGAAAACTTCCCTTGCCCCAGTCTATTTCGGTCACCCCTCCTTGATCTTCTTGTGCAGAGCAAGAGAGTACTTCTTTCCACAGAGAAAACTTCCATCCAGGTGGAAGAGGACTGCTCTTTCCTCTATTTACCAACAGGTGTCTCCGGTAAAGCCCCGGGCTTTTATCCCCAGGCTTACACAGAGCAGAAGGAAACTGTAGCGTTAATATAAAATAAGACCGACCCACCGCCCAGCTTGGCTTGCCCAGGGCAAGCTTGTTCCATCCCCGCGGGCAAGCGGCAGCCTGGCGCGCAGCCGGGCCGCCACCTGATCCGACCTGGAGCACGGACCCCCCCGGAGCCAGGCTGGGCTCGGCCCCCCACCGGGCTTCCATCCCGCTAAGGGCACCCGACCCCCGAGCAGCAACCCGGCCTCCAAAACCTCTGAAGGTTCCCGCCAGAGGGGTCATCTCCCCCTCCCGGTTTTAACGCGGAGCCCGGGGGAGGCTCCACAGGGGACGGGAGCATCGCGCGGGCGGGACACCGGCAGAGCCGGGCGGGGGAGGGGGGGACTCGGCCATAACCGTCACAACCGGGCAGGGGAAGGGGAGAGGAGGGAAGAGGAAGAGAAGGGGGCCTCAACGGAGAGCCCCGGCGCTCACCTCCGCCAAGCGCAGCACCACCTCAGCTGCACTCCGCCATCACGGCCGTGGCGCCCCGCCTCAAGCCCCCGCGCGCGCAGCAGGGCCGCGACGGCAGCCGGCAGCGGCCAAAATAGTCCGCCGAGCTCTGCGGCGAAGCCTCGCGAGAGAGCGCGAGGCTGCACCGCCCGGCGGGGCGGGACACCGGGGTGGTAGGGCGCCCGCCGGCAGGCCGGGCCTACCCGTCCCGCTCCGAGAACGCCGAGGTGTTTGACAGCCGGGCTGGCGCTCCCTCTCCTTTCGCCGGTGGACTGCCGTACGTGGAGGAAGAGCAGAGCTGAGGCCTGTCCGGAGCTGGGGACGGCGGCCGCTAGGGCCGTTGGAGCTCTAACGGCTCCTCACGCGGCCTCTGCACGGGGCCGCCCCGGCCCTCAGCGGGGACGGGGGGGAGAAACGGGGAGCGGCGTCGCTTCCTTTGCTCCCGGAAAAAATGGGGGCAGCGGGGCGCGGCCCTGCTTGACTAACCTGATCTCCTATGACAAGGTGACCTGCTTAGCAGATAAGGGAAAGGCTGTGGATGTGGTCTACCCAGACTTCAGTAAAGCCTTTGACACCGTTTACCACAGCATTCTCCTGGAGAAACTGGCTGCTCATGGCTTGGACGGGCATACTCTTCGCTGGGTAGAAAACTGGCTGGATGGCTGAGCCAAACACCAGTTGTGAATGGAGTTACATCCAGTTGGCGGCCAGTCACAAGTGGTGTTCCCCAGGGCTCAGTACTGGGGCCAGTTCTGTTCAATGTCTTTATCAATGATCTGGACGAGGGGATCGAGTGCACCCTCAGTTTGCAGACGACACCAAGTTGGGTGGAAGTGTTGGTCTGCTCGAGGGTAGGAAGGCTCTGCAGAGGGACCTGGACAGGCTGGATCGATGGGCCGAGGCCAACTGTATGAGATTCAACAAGGCCAAGTGCCGGGTCCTGCACTTCGGCCACAACAACCCCATGCAGCGCTACAGGCTTGGGGAAGAGTGGCTGGAAAGCTGCCTGGTGGAAAAGGACCTGGGGGTGCTGGTCAACAGCTGGATGAATATGAGCCGGCAGTGTGCCCAGGTGGCCAAGAAGGCCAACAACATCCTGGCCTGTATCAGAAATAGTGTGGCCAGCAGGAGTAGGGATGTGATCGTGCCCCTGTACTCGGCACTGGTAAGGCCACACCTCGAATATTGTGTTCAGTTTTGGGCCCCTCACTACAAGAAAGACATGGAGGTGCTGGAGCGTGTCCAGAGAAGGGCAACGAAGCTGCTGAAGGGTCTAGAGCACAAGTCTGATGAGGAGCGGCTAAGGGAACTGGGTTTGTTTAGCCTGGAGAACAGGAGGCTCAGGGGAGACCTTATTGCTCTCTACAACTACCTGAAAGGAGGTTGTAGTGAGGTGGGTGTCGGTCTCTTCTCCCAAGTAACAAGCAATAGGACAAGAGGAAATGGCCTCAAGTTGCGCCAAGGGAGGTTTAGATTGGATATTAGGAAAAATTTCTTCACCAAAAGTGTTGTCAAGCCTTGGACCAGGCTGCCCAGGGAGGTGGTTGAGTCCCCATCCCTGGAGGTATTTAAAAGACGTGTAGATGTAGCACTTGGGGACATGGTTTAGTGGTGGACTTGGCAGTGCTAGGTTAATTGTTGGATTCGATGATCTTAGAGGTCTTTTCCAACCTAAACAATTCTATGATTCATCCCATGGAAGCCGTAATGGGCCAGGCTGGGGTGGCCACCATGCTGCTGGCCACGGAGCCCAGAGCCGTGAGGGAGGTCATCTGGGGTTGTCTCTTCAGATGGCGGTGGTTGAAAACAGCTGCGGGCTCCCCATCCTCGCCACCCTCAGAAATAAGAGGATGGCCGATCGGTCTGTCAGCACCCCTGGGCAGAGCGCTCGAGTCACTTTTTGAGGCTGTGCTCCAGAAGCGTGGCTGTAATGACGTGGGAGCTGGGATCTGCATGGCATCGAATTGCCAGGCTGCTGCTGCTGTTGTACTGGAAGCATCAGATACTGTGAGACTGAAGGTGAAGTCGTAGAGTTGAAAATGGAATTTCCTCCAGCAGCGCACTGTGGCTGTGTTTGAAGTGCAAATAACTAGTGCCAGGGCATCTGCTGAGCACCAAGGCCACATGTCCTCTGCTCCAGTTTCCCGAATCCTTGGAGACTCACCTTTATTTTAATTGAAAATTAGGTCCAGCAATACATATCCAGTTAAAACAGTTGGATTCTGATGTATCTGATCCAAATGAATGATGAGCTATTTATTCCTGTTATGGCCACAACACTTTTTTATTTTTAATCATTAATTTCCTCAAAATACAATGCTAGTAGCAACTTTTCTGTTTAGTCTGGAAGACATTGGTCAAAATATTTAGTATTAGGTGGCTAAGGTTTCTGGCGTTGTTTTCCTCCTATTTAGGACTAGTAGCAACTTTTCTGATTAATATTTTGGAATACATTAGTCTGGGTGTTTAAACTTGGATGGCTAAAGCTAGGGCTCTAAGCAGACAGATTGTTAAGTGTATAGTTTCCTTGTTGATCGAAGTGTTATAGAGGGTGTACATAATATTATTGCTTTGTTTTTAATACACACAGTTAACCTAAAATGATTATTTATATTGCATCTTTAACATATTTATTTTGAGGTAGCCAGTTTTAGAATATAAAAATCACCATTTTTTGTAATGGCATTTTGAACGTTAAGTTACTCTCTTTAGAAGGAGCCTTTGGAATTATTATTTTATTCTCCAGATAGCAGATTATAGTCTCCCTCGAACTGGAGGGAAAGTGAATGAAAGCCCTGAGTGTATTCCATAATAGGCCTATTGGTCTGCTAGCAGATAAAACTTGGCAACTTCTACCTATGAATATCACTTGCCCTCCCTCTCCTTTTTCTTAAAAACTGGTGCTTATTTTATGTCACACTTATCTGACAATGTTCACAGGCAAAAAAAGGATAACAATGAGAACAAAGTAACAGGAGAGGTTTGAAGAGGAGAATTGGGACAGAAAGAAACAAGCACTTCATTTAAATCAGTCTTTAAGAACAAATCATTCTAGGCAGGACTGAGCACTATTAATATCGCCCTGGCCTCATGATAGAGTCATTGTTACAGCTTAAGATACATTTGCCTTTGTGATTGGTCTTTGTTGAAGCACCCAAGTACTTTTCAGAGATACTCTCTGTGAGACACTGAGTGATGTGTAATTTATTATTTTTGCAGCATTTTTAGCCCAGAAGAGAATGGAGGAAAACACTTTAAAATCAGTAGTCACATTCATCTATTTCAGGCATCCGCCTTCATAGTAGGGTGTAAGTAATCCTTAGTATGTCAGTAAGTAATGATATATATATATATAACCAATCAGTATTTTAACTGCTTCCTGATAAGGTTAGCGATTCTCTTCCTTTTTCTTTTTCAGTTTCCCGTAGTCAGTTTTCTAAGTATTTCACATGCAATCCTTGAAGTTAACTTCTCTATTCTGGGAGCACTGCAGTGCACTACCCCACAGTTATCTTGACTAGCCAAGTGTTCCCTCTCTGGTTAAACAAAACTGGGCAGACATCAGTGCTGTTTTATGGTTGACTAAAAGAGCAAAGCACAGATAGCCTGCAAGACCTATCCAGAAATCTCCAGATGGCCAAGATTGACAAAACACTACTCATTAAGGGGAGGCAGCGAGCTCCAAGAGCAGCTCCCAGGCAGGAATAACCCATGAGTCCCATACCTAGTGACATAAATAGGCCACGCTGATCAGTTTCAGCATGATCCGGCAGAGTCCTTACTTTGTCCCACTGCCAAGAATTCGTAATATCAAGCAGCTTTTGTGCCAGCACAGTCCTATTCAGTCCTAGGATGTAGCCACAACGTGGAAGGCACCCTTTAAGTGCTTTTGAAGCTCACAAATCTAAAGTGCTTTGTAGCAAATTCGTAATAACAAATAAAGCTGCACACAGACTGCTGGTAGTGCAGCAGGTAGCAAGGGAAGCAGATGATTCCTTACCACCTCCTGACCGCAGGAAGAAAGCTTATCTATACTCAGCTGGGAAAGCCACTTTTTAAGAGGCAGTGTCTGGCAGTACAAGTCCCAGTACTGGCCTTCTATAGACTGGCAATATACATGCTCCAGTTCCTTGACTGTCCAAAGAACAGCTTTAGAATACTTCCTTTCCAAGTCGCCCACATACCGTACCTCCTACTCTTCAGGGGTGGTAGACTTGAAGACACCAGCCTCAGGCTGGCTCACCATCTTAAGTCATTACAGGTTTTGCAGGAGTAGGTAGTTGGAAAATACAAAAACTACTAGGAAAATAAAATACAAATCTCAAATTTAGCTCATGGTTATTAGAAGATACATCCTTAGTTGTTTTAGAGCATCTCAACAAACATCCTTAGGGAAGGGAAACAGCCAGGGAAGTGACGGCCCAATTTTTACGTGACAACCGTATTCTCTGATAACTAACATGCAGTTCTGGGTGGAAAAGTAAGTAGGAAGGCATGCAGGAAAAAACTGGAGAGTCCTGAAGTTAGATAGAAGAAATTAGATTTCTTCCTCTATTCCTGCAATTTAGGAGAATCTGGCTGGTCACTTGTCAGCAACATTCAGCGCCACTCAGAATTGATAGCAACCCGTTTTTTCTGTTAGATATTACACTTTGTCCCTGTCAAGTTTTAGAAAGAAAAAAGTGGATAAAGAAACTCCCAAACTTAATAAAGGCAAAGCATTCTGCTGATCTTTGCTTAGCTGTAGAGTAACAGCCAGGCAGATCTTGCTTCAGCAAGAAAAGCAAAATAGGGAGATGAATTCTGTTTGTTTATTATGCTTTTGTTAATATCACTCCATTGACTTTGCTATACAGGCTCTTACTTCACTTAATCTTGAGAATTGCTGGCTCCAGGAACACTAATGGCATTGTGCATTAACTGTGTTACGTAGAGAAAAAAATGGCATATACTGCTAAATTTGGTGCTTCTAAACATGTAGCAATGTCTCATGCTACAAAAAGTTCCTTACATCTCTTTCCTACTTACTTTCTACAACAAAAACATCCATGTCTGCATCAAGACGGTGTAATTTACTCTTTCAGGTGTAAGTCAAAAAGAATAGAAAGTGATGGTGTCTGTCATTTGTAGGTGGATGAGTTCTCACTGTAGGTTCAAGGGCAGGAACCCCCCTATTTTTTTCCTTTTTTTAAACTCCTCTCCTGTGTGTAGTTGCCTATCATGCAGGCCGGTTTTGACAGATTTCTCAGAATCCTTTTCCATCTGCTGGCAGCCAAGGAATGCAGCACATACGGGCCCCAATAAAACCTCCCTGAAACTAATATTTGTATGCTGAAAAACGTTGAGGTACACTGTGCTAGCTCAGGGGAGCAGAATTAAGTATTTTAACTGGCTCGTTTTTTTCTCCTGCAACTCAGCACATCCAAAGTTTACAAAGCAGATACAGAAAACAGAAGGAAGAGAAGAGAAAATTACATGAAAACTGGCAATCGGTAGCAGATTCTAGGGGCGAATGAAAAAGTGCTTATGGCAGCCGTAGAACAGAGAAACTGAGAACAGGTCAGGGAGCTATGACAGTTAGGAGAGAAAGACAACATTTATTGTCATGTTTGCTTCAAAGGGAGATCCGAGAACACAGTCCTCTAGCCCTCCTTTATTATTTATTGGGAATGTAGAAGATCAGAGGATCTTCTCTGTAATCTTCCTTTCAGTACTGCTGTGTGCAGAAGTTAGAGTATAGACAGGTGCATAAAAAGATAAAATAGTAGCCTTCTCCTTGTGTGCAGGGAAGATGACAAGACACAGAAGTGTAACATTTAAGCAAACAACCATATTACTATGATTTTATTATCCTGATAGTTTTCTTTTCTTTTAGTAATTGATGACCATGCATCTGGAGAGGTGCAGCACCAAGACCAGAAAGGGAGTACAAGTTCGTAAATGCATGTTTGGTGCAAGAGACTGTTGGAGATGACTCAAGTAAACTCCTTTTCAAAGCTACTATTAGGAGACTTCTGGAGAATTATCAGATCCTCGACAACTGCTTTCATGTCATTTAAGCCTAGAATAACCCAATTTCTAGGAAGTTTGCAAGAAGTCTGTTCATAATTCATATGGGGGGAGGGGGATAAATAAAAAGAAACCTGTGTTATCCCCACCTCTGGATCTCCTACTATGTCTCTTTACATGTGTCTTTTACTCTTGTTTCACTCTGGCTTAAAAAAAAAAACAAAAACAAAACAAAAAAACACTGAACTTACTGTTAGCATAATAAAAAAAATGGGATCGAAACATATCTGGTGTCAAATGAGTGTGAGCACTAATAATGAAAATAGTAACAGCTAGGTTCCAAGAAGCAGCATGATAGGCACCAAGAGTAAGAAGAATTTAAATAGCTGTATACAAATTTAAACTCTTTAAAAAATGCTTTTTATTGATTCATTACCATACAAAATTTATTCAAATTACATCCATTTGAAGTGGTAAGATCACAGCTAGAGAACAGGTCATCCTTTAATAAATCTATTTACAAAACTCACCATAAAAGCTTTTTTTGTTGGTTTTGTTTGTTTTTTTTTTACAGTATTTTACAGAGTTTTTTTTTTTTTTAAACTAGCATACAATGCAAAGCTAAATTAGATTAGTATTTTGCCCACACACATTGGGACAAGTGTTTAATTTGTACAAAAAAGATGTCTGTGTTAGTCTTCATTTTCTCTTCCCCCGCAAAAGTGCCCCTTTGTCTCGCAAATCTTCATGCTCACACAACTTTTACCTTCCTCTTCCACAAGACGAAAACTTTAAATACTACAATTTTATGTACAGATCCACATCTAAAAAAACTCTTAAAAAATTACAAACCAGCTAGAAAATATTCTGGCAGTGTTTACAAATTAATTCTATTGTACAAAACTGCTAGATAACTAAAGTGTGAGTTGAGAACATATATCAACTTAAATACAACTGCTGAATGATCTATGCACACATTTGTACATATAAACACACACTTAACACTGTTTAACAGTTCTTTATGTGTTGCCCTTTATACATCTGTTATATTCCAAAACTCACACAGTCATACAGTTTTCTTATTAGTACTGTGACTTCTTGCCTTTTCGTGTGTGAGCTTTCATAGCAGCAACTCAATGGTACCAGAAAACCTGCATACGTAATATTCTACTACAGTACAAATCGTACTAATTTTCTGAGTATGTCAGATAAGCACAACAGTAATGCAAACAAAAGGATTATATGGGCTTCATCTAATCAACATTACATTAATTTAGCCCAGAACATGGCAACGTATTTTACACTCAAAAAAAAATTATTTAAGACTTCTTAGAATTCCTCTCACGTTCAAAAAATAAATATTGGTACTATACTATACTACCAAAGGTCTTCAAAAAAATAAATGCAATTCAGTTGATGTGGTACTTACAGTTATGTACTTCGGAAAAAAATTAGTTCCATTTTGCTGGCGAAGAGAATTATAAAAAGCTGTAAGCAGAGGAAGCTAACCCACTGAGATAAATATGATATATTGAACAAACAAAGCTTGGCATAAGTGTTTTCCATAGAGGGAAAAACCCACAGTGCATCTCTAGTAGGCACTTAACACAAAGCCCCACTTAGTACCACAAAAATTTATGTACCAGTTCTAATGCACACTGGGGGCAGTAAAATTGAACTGTGCATCTTCGTTCTAGTTTAAAAAAAACAACCAACAAAAACCTATGTTCACACACACACACACAAGCTTTTTTTTTTTAAATCTGTGATTACTACAAGAAGTGGCAGAACTTTATACTTTTCAATATTTGCAATATACACTATATTTACAGTGTATTTTTTTATTAAAAGCTTTTAAGGACATAAGTATTTGACCTCATAATGAGACACATACACAGCTCAAAATGAGCATTATGACAGCAATTTAAACATTCCCACAAGTAGCTGAAGAATCCCATTTCACGCTTTTGCATTACTTCATATTTATGTTCACTGCAGGTACAATCCATGTTGTGACACTCAAGAGACATGCATTCTCTGCAGAAGGCACGACCTGAAATACTATTATAAAATTGTTATTTAGGACTAACCCAGTTCATTGAGCCCTTCTCCGTAAGCCCACTTGTCACGGTAAGCAGAGACTGGGGGAGTGCGAAGACAAAACATTTATGGTCACCTGCTTGCGCTTGCTGACTCACAAGGCGCTGGAGCTCAGGGTCAAGGAGAAGGCCTTGCTGTAAAAGCCTTCACTTGTTTACAGTATTTTAGGGAGTATTCAATTAAAATATCAGCACTGTTCGAGAGCCTAGTTTATTTAATAATGCTATTTTATAGTAAGTAGGGGACAACTCTGGCAGGTTTTTTGATTCCATTAAAAACATGATTTAGATACGGACAGCATTTAAGAGAATCAGCTGTATATAAATTCATCCACCAATGAAGGAAGCTTCTCTAAATCGTAAGCATCAAAGAGGTCACTGATGCCTTCTTCATCCCCAAGGCTCAGCAAATAATCTTCCTGAAGCAGAGGAGGCAGCAAATTCACAAATGGTCCTTCAAAGTTTGAGGGAATTTGGTCCTCTGTCTGCTGGAGAAGGTTGGCTGGAGAAGCCAATGGAGAGATTGTTGCCATATTTACTGAGCAGTCACCTTGTCCTGAGTTAGTAGAAGCCACTTCTGTAGGAGGAGGGAGAGAAAAAAATAAAAGATGACACATTTAATCTCATTAGAAATATTAGACACAGATCAAACAAAGTAACCACTGCATAAAGGGCCTTTCATAAAGCATCATTTCAACAAAAAATGGCCTCCATGTAATTTCTAGCTTGTTTTTGGTATGTTACAAAGGGCTGCTCAAAAATACACATGTTGCTATCGCCACTGGCTTTTCTACTAAAAAATTATTTTACAAGGTTTAAACAACTACGGGGGGGGGGGACGGGACGCGGAAATCAAGTGTAGTGAGAGATGCCCATTTTTCGGTGGAATTCATAGTCAAAGTGAAAACCACCTAGGCAACAGATGTCATCAGTGACACTGCGTAGCTGCATATACCCATACACAGAGATTTTTGCCTCTTGTGTTGAAGCAAATCTACAGAGATTTCTGCCTCTTGTGTTGAAGCGAATCTTTGCTGCTACTGTCCTATTTGAAAACCCAAAAGGAACAAAATTGTTTCTTTCTTCAATATTGCATAAACTTAGGTTACATAGTTCCATATGACATGCAAATATCAAACTCATTTTTAACAACTGATGCAGAAGAAAACATATTTTCCCCTATATAAACCAGAAAGGCACAGTGGAAAATGGATACCTTAGCTTTTCACTTCTTAGAAAAAGAAAGCCAAAAAATAAGAGCTGGATATCTGAAGTTCAGAATGAAATCTTGCATGAGAGCACGAAGAAATGACCATTAGTATTACAAAGAAATATTTTTACCTTTGGAAATGGTTTTGGAAATATTTCCGTTGTGGTCCTGACTATAGGTTTTCATTGGACTGAGGGCATCGTTTTCCTCTGGGCACAGATAAACTTCAATAGGTCCTTGAGTACTAGATAAATGTATCAATGCACTCTGCTAACAAAACAAACGTCAGTAAGGTGTTATACCAATGAACGCAACAGAATATTGACGATACAGAGTAAATTCTTATTGGGGTGTGAGTGTTTGAATACAGTTTTTCCTAATCAAAAGAACCTGAAATCCCCCATGCATTTTTCTGAAGATGTGAAAGGCTTGGCTGATGTATCTCATAGACCCGAAAAGAACATAAAAGCTTTTCCCACTGTCTGCAGTGCAGGCATCTCAGAAGCCCACGATTTTGTGTGTTGTATCATAACCAGAGAGGTATAAAGGATTGAACTCCTAACATTTTCTTACAACCATAACAACCTGGAGCATTCTGATTTAATGGAACTATGGGATGCAAGTCACAGGTTTTGTTATTATTCATAACAATGTTATTGGATGTATTTGTGTAAATGTTTCTGCTTTAAAGAATGCCAAAACATCCTTCTCACCCACCCAAAAACCTTCAGCACTAATTCACACTGAACTCAAATAGCTGCATGGAAGTTCCCCTGTTTATCAGGGATGTTTTTCCAAATAACCAGAAAAGAAAAAAAGAGATTACATTTTCTTCACCCAAACTTATATAAGACATATATAAGTCCTTCTGCCCCCTCAAGACAGCAACTCTGATTTTGATGGTGTTTCTGAATAACAGGAACTCCTAATTCATCTCAAGAAATTATCTTTTCTTAATTTTCACACACTGATGCAATACAAGATGACATATATAGACAGAAAATCTGCAAAGTTGCTCTTAGTGTTATGACAGAAAATCATAAATGACTCCAGTTAAAAATAAACCTGCTCCAGCTGTATTGCATTAATAGCTTTAAAAAGCATGAATACAGGCATTATATACCTCTTTGCAGACTTCTTTCAAATACATTTTGTTGTGTCCTTTGACAAAAAGTTCCTCATATTATTTGTGTTCTGACAGTTATGTAGCACAATAGACAGCATTTACAAATACAGAGAACAACAACCGAACAGGGATACCCCAGGGCGCAGAAAACAGTTAAGAGTACTTAGGGCAATGCTATAGATAATTAGAAAAGAGGAGATGGGAAGAGCAGGAGTTGGGGAAGGTACTGTTGAGTGACTGAGGTATGCAAAGAAAGACACTGAAATGTAACTGCAAATGAGAGAAAGAAATAGGACTTCTACTGCCTGAAGCTGAAAATTAAATGAGTAAGTTGGGTAGAGGGGATAAGGGAGGTCTAGGCGCTAGTTATAACGATTGTGTGCATCTCTCTCTACCTGCCTGATTTCACTGAATTAAAAATCAAAGCGTAATGCCTAGGGGAAAGAAACAGGAAAGCAAGCAACAATAACAGTATATATTTATGGATACTGACAAAAGATATCCCTTCCTCACTGCAGCAAAATGATTTATTCTTCCAAAACCTGCACCTAGGTTCAAAGGGGAAATTAAGGACCAAGGCAGGGAAAAAAAAAGGATGGAAACTGTAATGGGCCTAAGCAAGTGGAGAATAATCTTCGGAAAAGAAGTGACAGGGAATCTGGAGTCTGTTCCTGCCTGCCCCGCAGCAGGTGGCCCTAGGCTCAGTGGAACCACCCCAACAATAGGGATGAAGGAATAACGTAGAGGTATGAACACAGCACGGAGGTTTCTGGGGTTTAGTCCTATGTCTAAATGCTCCTTGAGAGAAGAAATTAGGTACATTTCTGAATCTCTAAAGCGATTGCTCGTGCAAATTATTTACGTTTGTCCAACGTACTTGGGTCTGTCATAACAACTGGGAATTGAAAAGCAGCTCACTTTTGCCACCAAGAGATAAAATCCTAGGAACAGCTGAACCACGTGGTTCATAAACCGTGAGAGGAATGAAGAAAAATAAAGCTACTCCCTGAGGATATCTTCAAAGGAAAGCCACCCGAAGCATTTTTCTCTGCAACTGTGACATCAGGTAAGGGAAGGGAGAAGCAGCTATGTTACCCTAGACATCTACCTGAGATAAGGAAAAGAAACAAAATGAGGACGAAAGAATGAGAGCCAGGTATCTCATATACAAAAACTGGCACTCAGAGATAGAGAGAGACTGTGGCTTGAGCAGCAAGGGGCAACAGAAGAGGGACACAGATGAACACAGACAGCTTCAGAAAACAGAAGTACCTATAACAAAATAGGAAAGGAAATCCCCATCCCCTACAGACTTCACGATGGCAAACAAAAAGTGCACTAGCAAAATGTACGAAGTTTTACACAGATGTGTAAAATCACTGTCAATGAAGCAAAGATGATGATGGAAGAAGGAAGGGCAAGAATGGATTCTAGGAATAAAACACAAGTTTCTACAGTAACTCAGTAACTGTAATACTTCAGAAAAGAAAATCCTACATGAAAACATACTTCTCAGTAAATTAGGATACCAGTAATATGAGTCCTCAAGATGCTTAAGGCATTGAGTTATCCATGAACTTTATAACTAAAACTACATAAAGCTAAAAAAAAAAAAAAAAAAAAAAAAAAAGGGAGCTGAATCTCTTAAGAGAAAGATTTTACATGGTTACAGAATTTCAACTGTCAAGGAAGAGCTCTTCTTTACATGAAGTATGGCAGAAGAGAACAATCTGTAAATAGTGTGGATTACTTTGAAGGAAAGCTGGACTTTACAGAAAAGGAAGAAATAAGGATTGCTTTGTGTAAAATGATTTTTAAAGATTCCCCTTCCTTTTTTAAAAAAACACCTCCAAAGTTTGTAAGACAGATGAATATAGGATTGCATGCCACTATAATCCAACTTGGGCATCAGTTACCACAGTTAAGACTCACAACACACTTGCTCCATCTATAGAGAAATGATGTATAACCTGGCAGGAAAAGCCAGGTTCTCCTTACCTCCACTGGGTCAGGCACTTCGAGTCTTGTTTCCGGAGGAGCTTTCACAACTATAACAGTTTGGTCTTTAAGGCCACTAATTTTTCGAATATCTTGATACGTCACATAAGCTAATGTAATCACTGTTAAGGAATTTTCCAACACAGGTTATAATATATTCAGACTATTAGAAGATGCAGAATTCTTTCAATTATTTTTCCATTTTCCATGGCTACGTTGCTCTTAGCCTAAAGTTTCCTATTCTCTACACTGGTTGTGATTGCAGTGAAACTGTGTGAGAATTTCCCTTTGATCTAACAGCTGAGGTCACCTCCGAGTGACAAAAGGCATTCTTCGTGCTGAGTCCTTCTCCTTTACACGCGTAAAGCTACATAAGCTAAAGCTCAAGAACCCGCAATTACTCACAGACTGCGCAAAGCAAAAATTTTTTTTTTTTTTTTTTTACACCCTTGCTATGAAAATGCAGAGAATTGGAAATCACAGAAAAAATGTAAAGGAATTTACAGACGCATGTTATAGACGTGCATACACAATATATTTTTTAAGTCATCAATAAAATAATTACAATTTTCATTTGAGTTTTTTTAACATTTATATATTCATATATTTATTTATTCATTTATATTATATGAAATTACTTCAAAAAACTGCTTAAACAACTACTTTAAACAACTTGACAGTGCAGAAAGCTGATTTCTACATAAGCACGGAATGAACATAAATATTTTGCTGTTCAACATGAATTTGTCAAATCATCATGAGTGTTTTGGTGGGTTACTGCACAGTGGGGCCTCACTTACTGACCTGTGTAACCGAGGTGTCACAGAGCTTTTGGTCGCGAACTGTGAAACAGCCGCGATTACATGCAAGTGCTTCCAGCTCTTTAGTTTTGTCATCCGTGAGGTATCTAGCATAATACTTATGCCATAGAAGTAAAAAGCCTAATTTATTATTATGCTTTTGGGGGATGTAAAAGTGAACAATTTTGGTAAATGTCTACTGCTACCGTACAGCAAGACAAACTGCCCAAGCTCAAAAAACCAATACGTCTCACATCTGACTTGGACCAAATGCAAAGTAACAGGTCGGGGGCAAAACGACAGGTCAGCTTTCAGGCAGATGGCTTTTATCAAGGCTTCTACCACGCCTTGAGTAAGGTTTAGCAAGGTTTGCAAAGGCAGAGTACAAATTACAGCAACAGTGGCTGTCGCTATATGAACAAAGGAAAGGGTTGCAAGGCTTTCAAATAAAACAACAATCTTCATTGCTGTAGCTAAAAGCTCCCCACGCTAATGCTGGGCAGATCCCAAAACATTCAAGGTAGCGATCAGTTACTGTCTGATTCTATTTATAAGGTCGACAAGGAAGCACACAGCCGGGGCACAAACAATATTTTGGCACTACCTAAACATGAGGGAAAAGAAAAACATTTTCAAAAGCAGAAGCTTCGTCTTCAGAGATTAAGCAAAGGAAGAGGCTTCTCAGCTCCCTGAGTGTTCAGTAGGTCACCTCAGGTCAGGCTTCAGTGAGGTGAGCAAAAGACTATACTGGGATGCACGCAGATTCCTCCCCAGGTTTCACACTTCCACGTTCCTTCCTCAATAATCACTAGTGTTATCAGTAAACTTAGAGTGACAGAAGGGTTTGGGGAATACGCTCTCCTAAATACAAAAGCACGAGGCCAAGACGCTGCTAGTGCTGATCCCTCCTCGCCCATCGACTGCAGGGCAGGGATCTCTACCACAGCAAACAGCACTAGAAAAATACAGAATTGTAATGCTCAATTTTGCTTTGCTTAAATCTCTTCGTGGATCAAGGCAGCGCTGACCCTGCTCCCTATGCCACTCGGTGGTCTTGCTTTCATACTCATTTTGCTTGCTTTCATAGGCATTTTGATACAAGCACAATCAAAAGACAATATTTACATAGTTCACATGACTTGTTACTGACACACTCCTGTAGTTATTTCTTATCCTTCAAAACGGAGAATAAGTCCACCTTATTACATGTTCTTTAAGAACTACTGACTATTAAAGTAATAAAAGTTTTTACATCAGCATTTAATAAAATGCTCTCTTCTGTTGCTAATAGGTGGGAAATCTAGTGAAAATGAGAACTGGTTACTTGCAAGGGGTATTAGCAGCCAAAATACCAGAAGTCATATGAACCTTATGCATTCAAGCATTGCTATTACATTAAATAATTAAGTCTAAAATAGACATTTTGAGAGCTCATAAAACCTTTATCTATTATATTCTAACTTAGATTCTCTAGCCAGAAGCAGCTAAAAATTTGTTGCAAGTTTCAGCCTAAACTGACTCCCAACTTTATTTTCCTCTCTGTGTCTGTAATCTATATACACATCAGTTTAATGTAAAAAAAAAAAAAAAAAAAATTAAGCAATGACTAGACACACACAAGTATTTGTTACCTTAGCAAAGGCTTTGTCTGCATACCTTTATAATTTCTGCACACATACAAATGGGGTTTGCTCTGGGCTCAAGAGTCGAAAAAGCACAGTGTTTTGGATGTTGTCACTCATTAATCAGCTAAATTCTTGGTTCTGCTCTACGTGAACATGGATATTAATGGGCTCCTTCATACACCCACCTTTTTCTCTTTTTTTTTTTTTTGACATTCCAGAAGCATTACAGGTGCAAGTGGCTTAAGTAACTTTTATATAGAACTGCATTAAAACCCGTTACCCAACTTCTGGAAATTTCTGATGCTTCTTATGACATCACTTAGAGGAATTCTCTTAGTATTACAGAGCACAGCAAGGAGACTGACCACCTTTGAGGTTTTGAGAAAAAGGATATCTCTGATTCTCCGAGTCCTCTGTTAGCAGCTTGAGGTCCAGGGTGCAGCTTTGGATTAGCTCATCCAGTTTCTTCTCTTCCTGAGTCAGTTCGGTCACCTCCTTCGTGAGGCCTTGACGCTGTGCCAGCATGCCACCATCCTCTGACAGACTGCAACCCCTGCGGATACAGGGGAGGAAGACACCTTTTCAGCATTTGTAAAACTTGACCCTGTGCTATGGGAAAGGGAAGAGGCAGGCTTTTACAGTGCAGATCAAGTCACAGAATCATAGAATAGTTTGGGTTGGAAGGGACCGCTAAAGGTCATCTAGTCCAACCCCCCTGCCGTGGGCAGGGACATCTTCAACTAGATCAGGTTGCTCAGAGCCCCGTCCAACTTGACCTTGAATGTTTCCAGGGATGGGGCATCCACCACCTCTCTGGGCAACCTGTTCCAGTCTTTCACCACCCTCAGCGTAAAAAATTTCTTCCTTATATCTAGTCTAAATCTACCCTCCTTTAGTTTAAAGCCATTCCCTCTTGTCCTGTCGCAACAGGCCCTGCTAAAAAGTTTGTCGCCATCTCTTTTATAAGCTCCCTTTAAGTACTGACAGGCTGCAATAAGGTCTCCCCAAAGCCTTCTCTTCTCTAGGCTGAACAACCCCAACTCTCTCAGCCTGTCCTCATAGGAGAGGTGTTCCATCCCTCTGATCATTTTTGTGGCCCTCTTCTGAACCCGCTCCAACAGGTCCATGTCTTTCTTATGCTGAGGGCTCCAGAGCTGGACACAGTACTCCAGCTGGGGTCTCACCAGAGCAGAGGGGCAGAATCACCTCCCTCGACCTGCTGGCCACGCTTCTTTTGATGCAGCCCAGGATACGGCTGGCCTTCTGGGCTGCAAGCGCACATTGCCGGCTCATAGAATCATAGAATCATTAAGGTTGGAAAAGACCTCTAAGATCATCGAGTCCAACCGTCAACCCAACACCACCATGCCCACTAAACCATGTCCCTAAGCGCCTCATCTACACATCTTTTAAATACCTCCAGGGGTGGGGACTCAACCACCTCCCTGGGCAGCCGGGTCCAATGTTTAACCACTCTTTCAGTAAAGACATTTTTCCTCACGTCCAATCTAAACCTCCCCTGGCGCAACATGAGCCCATCTCCTCTCGTCCTATCACTAGTTACTTGGGAGAAGAGACCGACACCCACCTCGCTACAACCTCCTTTCAGGTAGTTGTAGAGCGCAATAAGGTCTCCCCCGAGCCTCCTGTTCTCCAGGCTAAACAACCCCAGTTCCCTCAGCTGTTCCTCATAAGACTTGTTCTCCAGACCCTTCACCATCTTCGTTGCCCTTCTCTGGACACGCTCCAGCACCTCAACGTCCTTCTTGTAGTGAGGGGCCCAAAACTGAACACAGTATTTGAGGTGCGGTCTCACCAGTGCCGAGTACAGGGGCACGATCACTTCCCTACTCCTGCTGGCCACACTATTTCTGATACAGGCCAGGATGCCATTGGCCTTCTTGGCCGCCTGGGCACACTGCCGGCTCATGTTCAGCCGGCTGTCAACCAGCACCCCCAGGTCCTTTTCCGACAGGCAGCTTTCCAGCCACTCTTCCCCAAGCCTGTAGCGCTGCATGGGGTTGTTGTGACCCAAGTGCAGGACCCGGCACTTGGCCTTGTTGAATCTCAAACTGTTGGCCTTGGCCCATCGATCCAGCCTGTCCAGGTCCCTCTGCAGAGCCTTCCTTCCCTCGAGCAGATCAACACTCCCACCCAACTTGGTGTTGTCTGCAAACTTACTGAGGGTGCACTCGATCCCCTCGTCCAGATCATTGATAAAGATATTGAACAGAACTGGCCCCAATACTAGCCCTGGGGAGCACCACTTGTGACCAGCCACCAACTGGATGTAACTCCATTCACCACAACTGGTGTTGGGCTCGGCCATCCAGCCAGTTTTCTACCCAGCAAAGAGTACACCTGTCTGAGCCGTGAGCCGCCAGTGTCCAGCTTTTCATCCACCAGTACCCCCAAGTCCTTCTCGGCAGGGCTGCTCTCAATCCCTTCACCCCCCAGCCTGTATTGATACCGGCAGTTGCCCCAACCCAGCTGCAGGACCTTGCACTTGGCCTTGTTGAACCTCATGAGGTTCACACGGGCCCACTTCTCAAGCTTGTCCAGGTCCCTCTGGATGGCATCCCATCCCTCTGGCATGTCAACCACACCACTCAGCTTGGCGTCATCTGCAAACCTGCTGAGGGTGCACTCAATCCCCCTGTCTACGTCATTGATGAAGATATTAAACAGTACCAGTGCCAATATGGACCCCTGCGGGATGCGACTCGTCACCAATCTCCATCTGGACATTGAGCCGTTGACCACTACCCTCTGGATGCAACCATCTAACCAATTCCTCACCCACCAGACAGTCCACCCATCAAATCCATACCTCTCCAGTTTAGAGAGAAGGATGTTGTGGGGGACCGTGTCAAAGGCCTTACAGAGGGCCAGACAAATGATATCTGTAGCCCTTCCCATGTCCACTGGTGTAGTCACTCCATCACAGAAGGCCACTAGGTTGGTCAGGCAGGACTTGCCCCTGGTGAAGCCATGCTGGCTGTCTCGAATCACCTCCCTGTCCTCCATGTGCTTTAGCGTAGCTTCCAGCAGGACCTGTTCCATGATCTTCCCAGGCACAGACGTGAGACTGACTGGCCTGTAGTTCCCCGGGTCTTCCTTTTTTCCCCTTTTAGAAATGGGGGTGATGTTTCCCCTTTTCCAGTCAGTGGGAACTTCACCAGACTGCCACGACTTCTCAAATACGATGGCTAGTGGCTTAGCAACTTCATCCACCAGTTCCTTCAGGACCCGTGGATGGATCTCATCAGGTCCCATGGACTTGTGCACCTTCAGGTGCCTTAGATGGTCTTGAACCTGATCTTCTCCCACAGTGAGCAGCTCTTCATTCTCCCAGTCCCCGCCTTTGCCTTCTGCAGCTTGGGCAGTGAGGCTCGAGCACTTGCCAGTGAAGACTGAGGCAAAAAAGTCATTGAGTACCTCAGCCTTCTCCATATCGTGGGTAACCAGGTCTCCAGTTTTGTTCTGGAGAGGGCCCACATTTTTCCTTGTCTTCCTTTTATCCCCAACATACCTATAGAAGCTTTTCTTGTTGCCCTTGACGTCCCTGGCCAGATTTAATTCTATCAGGGCTTTAGCTTTCCTAACCTGATCCCTGGCTGCTCGGACTTCTCTGTATTCCTCCCAGGCTACCTGTCCTTGCTTCCACCCTCTGTAGGCTTCCTTTTTGTGTTTGAGTTTGTCCAGGAGCTCCTTGTTCATCCATGCAGGATGAACAGGCATTTTTGCCTGACTTCCTCTTTATTGGGATGCATCGCTCCTGAGCTTGGAGGAGGTGATCCTTGAATATTACCCAGCTTTCTTGGGCCCCTCTTCCCTCCAGGGCTTTGTCCCATGGCACTCCACCAAGCAGATCCCTGAAGAGGCCAAAGTCTGCTCTCCTGAAGTCCAGGGTAGTGAGCTTGCTGTGCGCCCTCCTCGGTGCCTTAAGGATCTTGAACTCTACCATTTCATGGTCACTGCGGCCAAGGCTGCCCTTGAGCTTCACATTCCCCACCAGCCCCTCCTTGTTGGTGAGAACAAGGTCCAGCATAGCACCTCTCCTTGGTGGCTCCTCTGCCACTTGAGAAGGAAGTTATCATTGACACACTCCAGGAACCTGCCGGATTGCTTACGCCCTACCGTGTTGTCCCTCCAACAGATGTCGGGGTGGCTGAAGTCCCCCATGAGGACCAGGGCTTGTGAGCGTGAGGCTGCTCCTATCTGTCTATAGAGGGCCTCATCTGCTCGGTCTTCCTGGTCAGGTGGCCTGTAGCAGACCCCCACTGTAATGTCACCTGTCCCTGCCTTCCCTTTAATCCTGACCCATAAGCTCTCTGTCAGCTCCTCATCCATCCCCAGGAGGAGCTCCATGCACTCCAGCTGGTCATTGACATAGAGGGCAACACCCCCTCCTCATCTCCCCTGCCTGTCCTTCCTAAAGAGCCTGTATTCCTCCATCCCAACACTCCAGTCATAGGAACCATCCCACCACATCTCCGTGATGCCAATAAGGTCGTAGCCCTGCAGGCGTGCGCATGTCTCTAGCTCATCTGGTTTATTCCCCATGCCATATGCATTTGCATAGAGGCATTTAAGTTGGGCCCCCAGTGAAGCCGTCTTACTGGCTGGAGTTCCTTTGTGCTGCTCTTCAGGCGCTCTCCTGCTGACCTGCGTTCCCTCTCCAGGCTCTGGGCATCTATTGCTGGCCCTGGCATCAAACTGGTAGGAGTGGGATGGATTGAGGTTCCCCTCCCTCGGCATCTCTAGTTTAAAGCCCTCTTCACCAGCTTGGCAAGCCTATGACTGAAGATGCTCCTCCCCTTCTCTGACAGATGGACCCCGTCAGCCCCCAGTAGACCAGGTTTCTCAAAGCGAGTCCCATGGTCTAAGTAGCTGAACCCCTGGCTGTGGCACCAGTCCCGTAACCATTTGTTGACTCGCCAGATTCGACTGGCCCTTTCAAACCCCTTCCCTTTGACCGGCAGGATTGATGAAAAAACTACCTGCGCTCCTGAGTCCCTTACCGCTGCTCCCAGGGCTCTGCAGTCCTTCTTGATAGTCCTCAGACAGCTCTTGGCTGTGTCACTGGTGCCCACGTGAAACAGTCCTTAGCTCCTTCTCCCTCAACCTGCCCATAGCGAATCAACATAAACTACGCTTTCCAGAAAAAGCATCTTTTTATCATGACAACACATTTTGGAACTAGCATCAAGATGGAGAAGTCGAATATTTTTAAGTACTTCCAAAATCTTTTTTCTAACGCCCCTCTCCTCTAACCACACCCTGAAAAAGACCGAGGAAGGCAGTAGGTAGAGATGTGTACCTAAAATCTTACTCCACTTGCGAAAGCAAATGAGTTAATCCAGTATTCAGACAAAATGCTGGTTTCTAACTTCCCTGACAAATGCTATTTATACACTGAAAACCTGTCTTAACAGAAAAAGAAAGCTTTTTCCTGATAGAAGGCGTTTTGGATGATTACTTGGAGCAAAGTGTTAGAATGGAAGGTGGGAGAAGAAAAACACTGCTGCTCTGTGACAGTGAAATCAGCCAGCAGGAATGGAAAAGGATAACGAATACTCACATCCACTGAATGTTGTTTTTGGATTTTTTCTTAATGAGATGGATGCCTTCCAGTACATTGGTGATATCGTAAATCCTCCTTTTTTGCACCTTGAGGACCTCTGCCGCTCTGTTCAAATCTAAGACCCCATCAGGAGATTGGCTCAGCAACTGAATGAACTTCTTTGTAAGAAGGCCAAGTGATGTATCATACCGAGTCTTTTCTGAAGGAGATTTTGGAGCTTGGAAAGAAAAGAGAAAAAAACCCAGATAAATCGGTTTTCTCATTTTGGTTCCGAAAGCAGCATCCAGAAATGAAAGGATACATATTACAGATATTTCTTTCATTTTTACTAAAGAAATCTCTCAAACCTCTGCATTAAGACACAACTTACCACTGGGTATTTATTTGTATTTCAAGATGTACTTTTCCAAAAGTCACAGGTACATGAGCAAATACATACATTTTTTTAAATGCAAATATTTCCATTAGTCTGACGGATACACGTAGCAATATTCTACTTAGGCTTTCACTATGTGAATTCTTCATAGTAATTTTAGTATCTATTTATCCTGGCAGCAATACCAAAAATTCCCCTATGACTCTCCTTCATCAGGCTGATAGCCAGCTTTCATCAGGGTTTGATTTTCCCCTCTTGTAAGATAAGTGTTTCACATGCAATTAAGCAGGACTTAGGTGTACTTCAGTGGGTGAACACAATGACAGATTCCATCAGTGCCAGGCCCCATGGCTTACAGAACACTCAAGTGAATTAGGGAGATTGACGCAAGGTACAATTTATAATCATCATTTCTCCATAACCAAACAATGCGCAAACTGGGCAAGAGTATCCACTTCTTTTAAATTAGAAGTCAGCAAACGGCTCGGATCTTACTAGACAATTCGCTGCTCTAACGCACAAATGTAGCTTCTATGTACTTGATAGATGAGCTTTTAAGAGTTTAAATACGTAGATCAGAATAATTTCTAATTCTAAATGTTCAAGGCCTTTGTGTCAAGGGAAATGAGCCAGCCTTTATTAGAAGTCTGCTGGTCTAGTGCATCTCAAACCTTTCATTTGCTTCAAGTATTATGCAGGATGGATCTTAGGCTGATGTGGTGGTCATTTTCATGTTTTCAAGGTTCAGGTCCCACACTTAATTGCAGAAGTCAGTCAAAACTGAAATTCTACCTGAAAGCGAACCTTTAGACTACCCCGAAATATTTTGAAGGATATGATGGCTTTTCAATAAAAACCAATTCATTGCCTGTTTGCAAAGAAAACCTGCTGTATCTCGTTCTTTGATAGATTCAGGGCTTGTCTGCACTGGGAAATGGAGGAAAATTCATATCAATTAGGTGACCTTATGAATTTAGAGCAGGGTGGGTTTTGTTTGTTTGTTTGAATTTGGGGTTTGGAAAAGAATAAGAGGATCAGAGTGAGAAGGGCAAGAGAATACTTGATCCCCACCTAAAATGGCATATGCTCCTGGTCATGCAGCAAGGAAGTTCTCTATACAGCCTTATCAACACTGCAGCAGCATCCTATGCTCCGAATGGTACTGAACTTCCGTGAGAACACACTTCAATTTAAAACGGACTTCATTTAGCTTAATGAAGTTTAGTTTAATTAAAACAACTGTGGTGGTTTAATTTGTCTGCTTTAAGTTCATATCTTCAGCTAATTTCACTTCTCCCATCTGCCTCAATAGAAACAAGACTTAGACTAGTGAGGAGGGACAAGTACCCCTTCACATCTCTTGCTCTTCCATCACTACCACTGCTGACCCAGTCCTCCTTTTTCCCCATTCCCCTCTCTCTGCAAGCCTAATTCTCCTGCTGAAATCCCCCAAACAAGATGGCAAGGCTACACCCCCAGCTCCTGTTGCAAGAAACCTACTGCCCAAGGCCATACAGATGTGCAAAAATTAATACTTGCAGTAACTAAACAGTGGCAGTAATAATCTAGTCATATTGCCGGGGGAGGAGGCAGCTCAGAGCCCACAAAAAACATTTAAGTGCAACGCTGCTGGGGCACAGCAGCTCTTTGCAAACCCCTGCCTGGGGGAAGAAGCCCTGCCAATCAGCTACTGTAACTTTAGCGAGGAAGGAGGAGGCTGGCCTGATTAGCCTTGCCTGAAAACTGTGCGTTTGATCCCGTCGTATCATCTTGATTCCTCAGCATCTACCTCTCCTAAGCATCCCCAACTTCACGTCCTTGGCTGAAGAGGAGGTCCTGGACGGAGAGGCTGCAGGCTGCCCAGCAGGCAGAGGGACAGACCTAACAGCCAGGAGCCTCTGCGGCCTCTCAGCAGCTCTGCACCAGCAATTGATGCACACTGCAAACACGTTGTGCGCCGCTTGGCTGTGGGGTCGAGTATGTTGCACACACATCCAGGTGAGGACAGTAACAAACACACTTTTTTAGCAAGGTAACGCAGCCTGTTGTACTGGTTTACTCTGATCTCAAGCTAGCGAAATCAAAAAACTGTGCCATACAGCGTGTTACAAGTTCCCTTACTTTTTGGACTATCTGGACTTCTTGTGGCAGCTCTTCCTTTCCCCTTTGGAGTCTTTAGTCCTTCAGCAAGATACTGGTGGCCACTTTCTCCTAGCTCCAGCCTTCGTTTTGCCTGTTAAAAAAAACAGTTGGTTTTTTTTAATTGATGGATTGTTAAGAAGTGTATTTCACTTTATCAAACACAATATTGGGATTACAGGAAAGGCAGACAGCAGTGAACTTTTCACAGCAAGGTTCTGTATCAGTACAGGTTCATACCCCATATTGATCACAAGGCAATCTGAATATTTGTGGGAATCCAAAGGTGGACTTCAATGTTTCACTCTCAAAGGCTAGGTTGATGGTTTTGTTTGGAAAATTCAGCAATGTTTTTTAATTTGAAAAGTTGAGTGACGGTTGTATGACCTGCTTCAGTCTAGTCTGGACCTTTTTAAATACATATGAAAGATTTCTACCTCCATTTGAGTTGAGAACGTTTCAGTTAAGAAAACCAAAGACAAATGCTCAAGCACACAGGTATGCACACACAAAGCTACATTTCTTTTGAAAAACTCCTTATATTCGTGTAAGTTTGTGCACAAGTAGTATTAGTGCAAGTTACATTTTTCCTTCCCCATTTGAAAGGATGGCTTTGAGAGGGCCAGTAACTTCCACTACTGTAAGCTTTCCATCGATGAAATACGAGACACAACATCAAGAGCAGCATTGGACAACTGTTCTCCTCTGCTTGTCAACAGTTTGTCCTCATTGAAAGCACAACCACTACATTTATTTCACATTAACTAGCATGTTTGCATTAAAGCTGCCTACATAAAAGCAAGGTGGAGCAAAAGTAGTATCAGAAAGATGATGCCTGAAAATCAGCTAAACGTTGCATTTAGCTCAAAGGAAAGCTGTGTACATCCTGAATTATAAAAATCATGAATGAAACTGTTGAACTATGCAACACAAAGACAAACTGCAACGAAAACCACCACCAATATGAATTTTGTTCCTAGACAGAAATACAATCTACTATCTTTGGAAACAATTCTATACCCTGCCATGCTAGTCAGGTTACTGAAATTAAATCTGGGGATACTTGTTATCCTAACAATAGAAAGAACATTACCTGGGAAGACACAGAAAAAAAGAAAAAAGTTTTACATCTAGTGAAGTTTAGCCAAATAACTGTTTCTGAAGAATGTTGTTTATTCAATTAGGTAGGATAATTCAGAGTATTTTATTTGCTTGCTCTTTAGACTTGCCCCAGAGGGTTGGATCGTATTCTGCTCCTCAGGGAAACAAGATAAAATAATACATTCTGCTATGGAGCTATAGACAGATATTTCTGTATTGTGGATTTAGCCTATGCTTTTTACTTCGGGTCTGTGACCAACAGAAGGCTCTAAATAAATTCATTTATATGCATTTATTTATGGATAGCTAACATCTTTGTACTGGACTCCATTTGCAAACCTCAAACTTATTAAAAGGCGAGTTAAAGTACATGAAAATCATATAAGCCCACAGCGTAACAGCGTGTGCAGAGTGCTCAAGCCACTCTTCTCCGTATTTTGTGCAAAGGGGCAATGCACTAATTCATCAGTGACAGAGCAAAACTGAACTAACTGCATCCTTCTAACCAATGCAGGCACCGGGCTCCCGGCGGCCCATTGGTGGCAGCTTCTAATGGCGTGAAAGACCTCTGCTCCTCTCCCTGAGACATCCGCTCTGTAATCCAAGGACACAGATTTTAAAAAGGTCAACAGTTAACAAAAGCATCCAGCTAATATGTTTAGCCACCATAATTGGATTAAATTAAGATTACAGCTATTCCAGAGGGAGAAATACATTTCACACTTTTTATAAGTAAGTGTTTTACCACCCTGAGAACTATAAGAGAAAAGGATGGAGGTGTGAAAAGGGAACAATTCAGGGTGTGGGAAGACTAGGCCAAAGGGGTACAATTAAAGATAAAAGAGAATCTCAAAACCAGGTGTGAGAAGGAGGGGAAATGCTAAAGACTCAAAATCCAGAGATTTGCAGCAGCTCTCTCCATCAGAAGAGAAACTACACATCATTGGGCTACACATCAAAACTTTTTGTCTCAACTTGTTTGCAAGACATGAACAACGTTATTTTGCCCCTACTTTTGTGGTTAAACACTTACAACTTGCTCCTGTGAACTTCAAATAATCAGGTTTTGTAGTGAGAGAACATAAACAGCATCCTTTGGCTGCGCACAGCAGCGCAAGCCCATCCGTGTGTGTCGGGGGGTGTTACAAACAACACACTCTTGTTGGTCTCACCAGCGTACCGTACCTACAGGCAGCACAGGACTGTTGACTAGCTTCTGGAAAAATACCAAACGGCAGAGATAGCACTACAAGGTAGTTATTTTGTAGGGCACGAAGCATACAGAAAACCTGAGCAAGAGATACAGAGCAAAATATTTTAGAAGAGTTTAAAAGAGCTTGGTGAAGTTACCAAGAGGCAATTTTAGCAAACCCTGGGGGATGTTTAATTTCTGGCCAGATGTTACACATCACTCAGCAAGTGCTTTCTTCCCCTTCCTGTTTTACAAACTTCATAACAAGATGCAGGTTTGAAGTGGTATATTCTCTCAATTTCTTCTTCCCTGACTTACAGACCAAAGATTTTCTAGTGCCTTTTTCTTTGCACTAGAGATCCTGGGGGACTCACGGTTTCTCTCTCCTATCTCCAAAATTATTCATAGTGCTTTCTGATAACAGACTTCCATTGAGAAATCTCAAGATCTGCATTCAGCAATCAGCAGAATCAGTAACCCTTTAAAAAAAAAAAAAAAAAAAAAATCTTGATTTGCATAACTTATTTCTGCTACAGCACTGTATTTGTTATTTGCAGTATTTCTACAAGTTTTTGTACAAATTTTGTATTGTCTTTATTTGCATTGTTTGATCAATCATAGCATGCAGAATCTTCTGACACAGTATGTGGGACCTGCTAAGAAGTATCAAGCCAAAAGACACCAGCACAAAGCATCCCAATGGTAGGGAAAGATAGGAAGCATAGGGACTAAGAACTTCTCAGCAACATGAAACTTGAGTGCAATAAATGGAAGTCAGATTCCTCAGGGGGATCGTGAAAGGAGCATAAAGCACATGGGGCAATGAGACAGGTAAAGCCACAAATTGATACATCCAGCGAGAAACATAAAAGTAACAGGAAAGCATCCTATTGATCTGAACCAGACACCTACCTAACCCCTTGGTGGAGACCTGAAAAGTTTGGCATCAACTTTTTTTTACTCCATTTTCTCTTTCAATACTACAAGCAACTGCTGATATAGATACAACTATGGATCCACTGTTCAGTGCAGACCACTAAGAACCGGCGGCACCTCGACTCCTACGTAGTTATGCCCTTTTAGCTTCAATCCCTTTTTTTTTTAAAAAAAAAAAAAAAAAAAGAAACCCAGGTAGCTACCACAATTAACATCAGAGGCAAACCCACAAGAACGTCTTCATAAGAACACTTGTGTCTATAGGAAAATAGTTTAAAATCTACTAGGACAAGCTAAGTATTTTCAATTAGGCAGGACCTGATGAAATTCACTTTACAATACTCAGTCTCAGGGATTAACTTTTAAGAAGAGGTTGGAGGCAGGTATGCTTACAGAAGACTAGAAAAAGAGCAAACGTAGCTTATCACGAATTGAAAAAAGGGATGGAAAAGGTGCAATCGGGAAATTATAGCCCATCCCTCCTTAATGGGCTGCTCTGACCTCACAGCTACCTGGGTCTAACAGGTTGCTGCCACCACCACTTCTCCTGCGTCCTCCCTCCAACCCTGAGCTACCACTGCTCCCCCGCTGCGGGCAGCACCCGACCGATGGGTCCTCATCAGACCCCGCAGGGAGCTGGCTCAAGGGATCACAACCAGCAGAAACCTAACCCTCCTCCAAAACAGAAGTGAGGAGTTTTCTGCTGGGTTAGCCCTTGCCAGGCGACTTGTCTGCACTGAGGGCTGCCGAGCAGGAGTGGTGGGACACCTTCCATCCTCCTTGGGGCATCAGCTTGGCATTCGAGTGGCTTTGCTTTCGTGTCACACAGCAATCAACTTCAGTTCTTGGGGAAAGAAACTGGCACCAATTAAAAAGAAAAAAAAAAGTCAGAGTGTTACCTTGTAAGAACATAACAGATAGAGTGCTAAGCATGATGTAACAGCCAGCACGGGGTTTTGTCAAGATAGCAGAGGGGGAAGTACCGTGGGGGGGGACAGCCAGCATCAGTTTTTGAAGACCGCACCGTGTCAAACCAAAGCCTCATTTTCTGTGAGGCTTATATTTTTAAGTTCGAGGGAAGCAGCAGTAAAACGTCCTCTAACTCTTTCCAATGATAAAACCATGGAGCATAACTTTGCCAAACTATGCGCATTTGAAATTTTTCCTGCTAGATGTCTCCCTCAGCTTTATTACTGGACGCAAGACAGTTGCTCTGTCTGGAAGAGACAGACCTAAGAAAAACTACGTTACCTGTGCTACCTTCTGAAACCCCTTGGTCTGAAATATTGCTGCACCCACTATGCTTTAGCAGGCACATAAAATTTGACAGAAGGATTATCTGAGTCGGGCATGTGCCTTTCTATTCCCTCCAAATCCTAAATTTAAAAACACTTGGAAAAGCACAGCTGGTACATTTTCAGTATAAACATTAACAGCCAAATTCCATTTCAAACTGCAAGCGCCACAGCTCTTGGGCCTGCCCAGGCTATGCACATGCTATCTCCTGGGAGGTCCCATCCAGGATGAGACACATCTAAGTCCCCTGCCCCCGTAGCAGGCATTCAGGGCATATTAGAGCAGCAGTAGTCTGATTTAAATACAAAGGGACAAAAGTTGAACTCAGGATGAGAGCAAAAGTAAACTGGGACAAAGTCTGCTGAGATGGGGACAGAAGATAAAATAACTTATTCCAAAAAAATGGGATGAGGAGTTGGAAAGCAACTCCCATTTAGGGTTGACTGAGCAGGGAAAATAGGAAGATTGGAAATGACCAAGCATAGCAAGGAATAAATTGTGTGTATTAAGTGATAGCTGACGGTGAACCAAGCAGCAAGCCAGAGAAATGTGTCTTAGCGCTCAACTGTGTCTCCGTCAGTGTCTCAGAGTGAGGACTAAGTTGGGCAAGTTAAGCAAGGGCAGATGACTAAGTCTGGCGTAGTCTCTAGAAGATATTACAATTGCTAGGGGCAGATAAAAGGGCAGCTTTTCTGTATGTCACCACAATGGTGATATTACTGGGGAGGGGATGCAAGCCTATCCAGAGAGTACAGATAACTTTTGAAAGCAGAGAGGAAGCCATAGCACAGGCACTTTAACAATCCCTACACACTTTCCACAGGTATTCCTCCATGTTTTCAAAATTAAGCAGTCACTCAAAAATACAATTTAAAAGCCGAGGTTCTGAGGCATGAACTCTGGAAAGCTGTTCTGGAGGTCAAGAGCTGCAGAGAAGAAAGCAAACACCTTACATGAAAGGGTAAATTAAGCTGGAGCTTGATGAGGGAGGAATACAAGTGAAGAAGCAAAGAAAAAAGACACCTTGGGGTGAATGCACAGAAAAATTCATATGCTAGGGAGATTTCTCCACTGAACAAGGTGATACAGGCTGTGCCTTTTGAACGCGCTCAAATGAACAAACTCTGGTATGTGGAGTTTGTGTGCCTGCCAGAGGGCTGTACCCAGCTGAGGGCATGGCAAACACTACAGCTAATGCCAGGAGAGACCGAAAAATGGGGAGAGGTGCAGAGAGGAAAGCAGAGGAGCTCTCAGCAGGGAAAGGGCTGAGCTCTGCAGGTCAGCTCACAAGTGAGGAAACACCTGAGGTCAGCAAAAAGATGCAAGAGGACTCTCCGAGTTGCTGCCTTCGGACTCCTAGTGACAACTCCTCGTTTCGTGCCTATTTCTGTTGAGCAACGAGGAAATAAATTTGCAGTCCACGCTCCTGGAAGGGAGACAGAGTTCAGTTTTCCATGAAGAAATATTTACCCCAGTGGTCTACACACAGATACCAATAATTTGTACTATACTACCCTTGGTTTTAAGTAGTTAATTCTGACAGTATAAAACCATAAAAAGGGTGTTTAAGAAAAGAATAGGAAGATAAAGAAATAGCTGGGAATTAAACTACTTGCACATAAAAGACAATAAACTAAGTATGTTCTTAAAACGGAGGTTTCTAAAAGCCCTCTCAACTCTTCCCAAAAATATTACTTCTCTGTCAAAAGCAGGCATTCCCCTACTACCCTACACAGAGGAACAAGACCAGGAATGGCACTTTAATGAAAACATGACCTTGAAATTAAGTTTTACACGTAGCTCATTCATTAGACTGAGGTAAAAGCATATAAAGAATACACAAAAAATAGTGCCTTGAAAATTGAATAAATTGTAAAAGCAAGAAAAAGAACAGGAGTCTGAAACATCGCTACTTATTAGTCAGGATTATTAGTTGAGTGACAAGCAGCTGGTATATAAAGTAACATTTAAAGAAGCATTTTAAAGCAAATGAAAACACAGCTTACAGAAATCATCCTGATCAATCTACTCCAACACAAAAGCCCCAAATTTTCTTCTCAGAAAATGGCAACTGTAGTAAAAAGGGGACAAAAAAATCATTTCCACTATACCAATTTGTGTTTCCTAAACTATCAGCTTATTTTTCAGCTTATCAGGTATCAGCTTATTACAGTTTTGACTGAGGGAAATTCTTCTTTAGCTCCTATATTGAAATTATTCATTCAGCTACAGTCAAATTCAAATTGCTTGTTTTTAATGTAGATGAATATTAAAAGAAAATCCCCTTTGTATGTCTTAATTGGGTTTATCATTCAATAAGAGGCACCTCACAATTATCAAATTAAACTACATTCTGATCATTTGCATCTCCTCATTAGGCATTTGACCCTGAGAGCTGAAGGCTGATAGCGTTACTCTGGTGAAGTTTCTTTCAAGGCCTAATTAAACCATCCTATTTCCATCGATTTTCCATTTTCACAATTCCCTCAGAAGTATCGGGAGTGTCAAGGAAGCCACGAACTGTAAGCTCTTAAATATCAAACCGTAAGACTCACATTTAGCTCAAAAAAGTTAAAATGTGGGTGGCCAAGTTTCATCAGCAGATTCTTGTTTGAAAGTAGGACCCAAGCCAGAGGAACCCAGCGATGGCTTTCCCTGCTCAGGTTGAATATGCAGAAAGAAGTAATGCAAGTGTCATGAGTGCCTCCCAGTCATTACTGCAGAACATCACACAATGCCATTTCTAACACCCACTGAAAGGAATACATTAGCTTTCAGACATGTTAACAGATAGAGCGTGGATAGCTCGTTCCCGCATTAGCAGCGCTGTGCATCGATGCCCGGCACCTCACCCCCATGTGGCAGTTCACACTTCTCTCATCTCAGTCCTGTCCGAAGAGAAGAACGTTTTCAACCACTTTTAAATGAAACACGATGACCTGAACCAAACCAAGAAATTAGCGAAACGTAGCAATGAAAAATGGTGGTTTCTTCCTAGACCTACAGCAGGTCATTTTTTCTGAAGGAGGATTATAATCTCAAGGTACTAATTCCCTTTGATTTTCATCCTGATATCTTGTGGAGAGGTGACCTGCCAGAAGGTCAGAGTGCCTCGGAGTCACCACCACCAATGTAACTCGGGCACTGAGGTAAGCGGACAACCCATTTTCTGCTCATCAGTCTACTCGGATGCCATGGGATCAGCCTACACCCCATCAGGCTTGTGCTCAGTATAGTAGCCACTGCTAAAATGTGCAGCTTATCTTGTTCTCCTACACCGGTGCAGTACTTCGTATTTTCTTTGCACCAGAAGGGGAAGGACATGACAACGGTTGTGCAAGAAATAAACCAAAGCATAAGCCACGTTTCAGGCCTCAAACCAACAGAATTACACCTATGCTGCATAGGAAATGAATCATCTGAGATCTTTCTATTGCAATTTTTTCCACGAAATATGAAACAATTACTTCTTACTGGAAGCAATGGCTTTGCACTGTACTAAGCTTGAAGGCTCCAGTTACCACTTCATGTTGAAATATGAAAAGTTATTTTCAGGAAACTGCACCCAGTTTTCATCTCAACTGCTAAACTGCCCAAGGTGAGGAGCACATGTCTCTGAGCAGTCCTGAAAACGGCTCCATGTAACAGCTACTCCCTCATCCCAACAGCTGCTGGAGGCTGAGCTGCACCTGCCCGGTGGTTAAGGCGGAAGCTCTGGAGACAAAACTTCCAGACAATATACTGACAGACAGCCAAGACCCGCATGCAGAAGCACAAACAGACCAACCAGCATTTGGGGGCAAATCCTGACTGCAGGTTTTTGGGGTGGCTGGGTGCAGCAAGACAGTTTCCCACCCCGGTGAGCATGGCCAGCACCGTGGTGGCAAGGCTAGCCCTGCCACCAGCAGGCTTTATCACCAGCCTGGTCCCACAAACTGATGGCAAAGCTACTGGCCATTCGCCCAATCCCAAAGATACCACTTCAGCAAGGCTGCTGCCTCTAGAGCAAAGCTCGGGGGTTTTCAGTTGCAGTTCACGTCAGTAATTTCTCACCACAGACATCCTTTGAAGAAAACAAGGCTGTCATAAAACAGGCCTGACACTGAGCTTTCAAACTGATGGCAAGAGGGCGGGGGGGCAGGACGTGACGACAGACCGGCCGCATAAGAGCCTTCTTGGTGTAATTTCTTTGCATTGCATATACATGTAACAATTACACCAACACAGGTCCGCTTTTAACATTACGCATCGAGATCAAAGTAAGCCAAATAAGAAAGTGATAGTTTAAATTCGCATGGTGTGTGATAGGGTACCACATCTTCATGTGGCGGCAGAGCTGCTTGCAATGCTTCAGCCCTTCAGGAGACTTCAGTCTCCTGACTGGTGAAGCTAAAACTGAACTGGACCAAGGGAAATAAATCTTCTGTATCATTTTAAGGTTGGTCCCAAAGAAAAACCAATTGCAAAGCAGTCAGTCTCAAAAGATATCCTGGAGATTATTTTGGTTTTTGTATTTAAGGACTATTTTTAAAAAAGTCATTAACTTCAAAATAAGATTGTGACTGGATTAGTTCCACTGAGTGGCTTCCACTCTGTGTGGAAATTAGCACAGCTACTTAAAAAAGAAAAACTTTCAAACACTGTCAGTTGTCTGCCAAATTGTCTTCTAAACAAACCAGCCCTGAGAGGGGGAGGAAAGACATTGAGGGAGCTGGAGAATAGGGTAGGATGAACTTCCTCAGAGGAAATTCCAGTAAATGCCATAAAGTATCAGATACACAGGTTAAAAACTAAAGTAGTAGTATACTGGGCGTATATATCAACATAGGAATCGGGAGGAGAGTCATTCCTTACTTACAGAACGTGTAGAATATCGTCATAAAACTCTCTAGGAAGATGGAATTAATAAGGTTTGATATGTACGAAGTGAAAAGGAAGGAGAAGGAGAAGCACTTGCAAAGCCACGCCAGTGCTATCTCAGTGTAGGTGCACTGCAATGATGCAAGATCGGGCTTGCATCACAAAGTTTGCTCACCAAATTGCCAGCCTAAGCCACAGCATCTCTAGCTTTGTTTTCCTTGGATACAGGACACCTACAAGAAAGGATGGCATCTGTGGAATTACACCAATGAATTTTCTGGAGTGCAAGTTTTCTTGTCTGCACAGGTCTGCGGTTCAAGATTTCCCACCCTGGCACCCCAAATTTTCCTGCACTCCGCGCAAAACACCCATACGGAGTTATACCAGTGCAGTGCCAAAGGACTGCATCACTTTACTTACTGATGGGTGATTCACAGGGAACCAACTAACTTGTACATTCTTTCAAAAATTAAAGTAATAAATGTACTTTGAATCCATTTAGGGTGATAAAAATATTATATAGATTCCAAAGGACATTGTGAAAGTTGACAAAAAACTTTCAGGAGACAATCAGACCCAGATGAGATGCAATGATTTGCACTTATAGAGCCAGACGATGAGAACTAACATAGGGTCCTAAGCGTTTACTGTAATACAGGATAGTTTTGTAAGTTATGTAAACTGTGGGGGGTTCTTTAGTTTACTTTAAGGAAGTCCCAACATTGTCCCAACAGATTAACCCTGATAAGTTATATTTGCACCTACAAGTAACTATAATGCTGACTTTGCATGGAGAGATCGATTTATCATTCACAAGAAGTTAATTAGGTACAGTTTTGAAAATGAAATTACTAGTATCACATAAAAAAAATAATCTTAAGTAACCTTGAAGACGTTAACACAATAACCTCCTCCACATACCAAGCCTCAGACTAACAAAAATAAATAACAAGTGCCCAAGAACCAGGAAACACAGTTTATGTATCCAAAAGCAACTATTCCTAGAAGCAGTTGGAAAGGAGGCTCCAAATCAGCAGATAAAAGCATGTAAGGAGAGAGAGAGATAATCGCAGATAGCAGGGACCTAGAGACCCCACGTGTGGCTGACAGCCCCAACATCCTAGATCAGGAGCCGGTACTGCCATCAGAAGGTTTCTTCACAGCACATTTCTGACTACAAACTGAACTTGATTTTCACCTAGCCTGGGTTACTAAACTCTAAGGACCAATGATTTCCTCCCTCCCCACATCAAGGTAGGCAGCTATTGCATATATTCTTATTTCACCCATGGGTTTGGCAGCAGACAGCTTACATGGCTGAAATGGCACAAAGATAGCCGAGTTCTTAATGTTTTAAATTCTGTGTAATGTCACAAAGAACAACTAATCCACTGAGCTTTTGCTGTGATGCACGTCCTACCTCGGCAGTATTTTACCACTCCATCAGCCACACCAAGGAACAGAACAACCTGGGAGTACTGGCAAAATGAAGATATATTATTTGGTTCAAATGGCAAGATTTACTTATTCCTAGTGACAGAGGGGGAGTGAAAACAAGACAAGAAGACAAACAACAGTTCATTAAAAAAGCAAACGAGCCTTGGTAGACTAATTTTCTTTTTCACATCTAGGTAAATTCTGTCATGCCACGGACAGGGCAATCTAAAAAGCTGATGTGATAGCCTAATTCACAAGACAACATTCAAAACAGACGTGCCATCAGAGAATAAATTTCTAGGGGAAGAGAAGAGAAAGTTGCTCTTCTCTCTCATATTATGAAGTGTATTTTGAAAAAGTATCCCTTTTGGCTCTGGTGAAGCAGAACATCTCAGGTCATAGAGTCAAGCAAGGACTTGACTCTATGTCAAAATTGACCCACAACAGACACAATCTGTCCATTCCACTTTGTCTTCTTTACTACGTATTCCCTAAACTAAATACCTTGAGATGACTTCTCCAGAAAAATAATACTACCTTTAAGTCTCAAATTTTAAAATGAAATAAATTCACATTTTCTCTCTAACCCACCCTTTGATCAAAGAAAAAAATCCAACTTTCTAATGTGACCTCCTACATATCACAGACCACTACATTTCCCCTAGTTGTTAGCAGTTAGTAACATTAAACTATCTTGCAGCCAAGGATAGGAAGACATTGCCATGCAATTTTAGAATCTCTGTTATGAGAAAGTTAAACAAGCAAGAACCTGTCAAGAAGCACCATAAACACAGTTGCTCCCACCCACCAAAAAGCAGGTAGATGGACTTGCTGACCTCAAGGCTGTTCAGAGCTGAAACTACAGAGCATAACTCTGCAGAGAAATTACAGAGCAAAACATTCATTCTGTCAAAACTTGAAGGTACCAACTCATTATTATTTTCTGCTCACTTAAAAGAAAAAAAAAAAAGTCTAATTTCCACTTTGAGTTTGCATTGTTTCAGCTTTCAGTAGTAAGTTCTTGATGTGCTCAAGTTCAACAATTTAAGAAGTCCTTTAACACCAGAATCATCTCACAGAGTGGCTGAGGTGGGAAAGGACCTCCGGAGATCATGTAGTCCACCCCACACTGCTCAAAGCAGGGGCAGCTAGATGAGGATGCTCGGGGCTGTGTCCAACTGGGTTTTTAATATCTCCAATGATGGAGATTCCACAACCTAAGAGACCTATTCCAGCGTTTGATCGTCCTCCCTGTAAAAAAATCTTATGTTTAAATGGGATTTCTTGCATTTCAATTTGTGCCCATTGCCTTTTGTCCTGTCACTGGCTACCACTGAGAAGAGCCTGGCTCCATCTTCTTCACTCCCTCCCATGAGTTGCTTCCTCCAGCCTCAACAGTCCCAGCTCTCTCAGCCTCTCCTTGTGTATGAGATGCTCCGAGGCCTTAACCACCTTCGTGGCCCTTCACGGGACCTGCTCCAATATGTCCATGTCTCTCTCACACTGGGGAGCCCAAAACTAGACCCAACACGCCAGATGTGTCTCACCAGGGCTGAGCAGAGGGGAAGAATCATCTCCTCCAACCTGCTGGTAATGCAATGCTTAATGCAGCCCAGGAGGTCATTGGTGGTCTTTGCCATAAGAGTGTGTTGCTGGCTCGTGGTCAACTTGGTGTCCACCAGGACCCCCAGGGCTTTTTCTGCAGAGCTGCTTTCCAGCAGGTTGGCCCTAGCCTGTTCTGGTGCCTGGAGTGATTCCTCCCCAGGTGCAGGACTTCACACGTCCCTTTGCTGAACTTCATGAGGCTCCTGTCAGCCCATTTCTCCAGCCCATCAAGGTCCCTCTGGATGGCAGTGCAACCATCAGCTATATTAACCACCCCTCCCAATTCTGTATCTTCTATATCAGTCAAGTTATCCCTTAATACTAATTTCATAAGCAAAATCTTGCTTGGTAGGGCACTTCCTTCAGACCTCAAATTTTTGCTGCCCTATTTAACATCATCTTCCATTTTCAACATTTTCCCTTTACAAGCACTAGCACTGAATTGCGTATGTTATTTTAAGTATCAGCTGCCCCAAAACCATTCACTGAGGCAGAAGTATCCCCTGTCCTGTTCCCTTTTTTGTACGTGGCAGGATGCAAGCCTCAGTGCCATCGCTCCTCAGCATTGCGCTGGAAGCTGGTGTGCGTTGCTTGTCCACTACAGACTTCTCAGAAGTGCTGCTTTCCAGGATACAGGCCCTCTTTCATAAGGCATAGCTTGCATTCCCTGTTCTCTGGCATACAACTTTGCCTTTGGCTGTATTAAAGATGCAGTGTGTTTGAATGTGCCTACAGAGCAAGTTGTGAGAGCTCCATTATCATTTACTATTCTGCTAGCAATTACTATCAGTAACAGTTTTTTTGTTTAGTTCTGGGACAATGATGAAAGCACTCCATAGTATTGGGATCAGTGCAAATACTCACTGGAATCAATCAGAAGGACCCTTTTCCTGTCACTTAGCCAATTTTTAATCCAATGCCATACTGACAGTTACTTTTTTTAAATCAAAATGCTTTACAAAATTAAACATCTTTTCTATCAGCCTCATTCACATGTCGGACAGCTACATCTTTGTTATGTGTCAGCTTTTGGTTGGTGGGGAGGAAAGGCAGGAAAACAAGAAGGGTGAAGGTGGGAAAAGCTGGCTGTTGGATACTGCTGGTAAACATTTTAGGAAACACCACAAGGACTTTTTGCAGCGCTGTATACAGAAGAACTCCACCCTTATAATTGCACACTACTTAAACTCTACAGAAAGGGTTATTTCAAGACTGTTGGACATCCCAAGTTCTAGGGAAGTTTTGTGATGCCAGAATGAAACCAGAAGAGCAGAACATTAGCAGAGAGGTAAAAGAGAGAACACCCAGGATTAAAGCAGAAACTCAGGTGTCTATTCATGAGCTTTAATTTCTATTCATTACAGCCTAAAAGTTCAGAGAAAGCCCATTTGGCTTCTTGCACTGCTGCCTTCCCCCTCTTTCCCTCTCTGCTACCTGCCTTGCTGCATGATCGTGCAGTTATTAGAACTATCCCATAGGCAATGGACAGCTAAATGGGATTTTCCAGAAGCCTGGAGAAGTCTTCCAGTGGAATCTAGCACTAAAATATCACCTATTAAAGACTGCACTAAAAATTCCTTTCTTTAAATAGATTTCTTCTCTCTTCAAAATTATCTACTCAATTCAGGCTCATGTGTTCTTCCACAAATGTACCTTAATCTGTTCAGAAGATAAATGACCATATGATTTAATTGTGCCTTCTTCACAAAAACCGTAACTTTCGCTCTCATGATCAGTACACCTTGATCCTTTTAATTTTCAAATGCAGTCCCACTTATGAGTCATCATTCCCTTCTCTCACACACAGACTTTTCAGTCTCTCCTTTTCATCCTTTTCCTCTTGTTTTAGTAAAAGCTATAGGTAGGGCAAACTAAAATAGCAAGTTTCACAACTGGACATGAGACATCCTTAAATTTAGATCAAATGAGCCCTTTCAAAGTACATGGGATCTTTCCATCCAGACAGATTTATAAAAGCTACATATAATTAGGAAAAGGAATAGGATCAAAAATAGCCTGTGTATGATGGCCTTTCTCAACAGTATGTGGATAGGAAAGACAGCCTTATTCTCTTAGCAGCAGGAGGAAGGGTAAGCCATGGGAAGCCCCCACCAGCCTGTAGGCTTCCTTGATTGCTAAAAAGCCTAGAGTGTGGTAGATTCTCAAAAAAAAAAAATCCTCATTTTCTACACTAATTTTTTTCCCAACCCTAATTCTAAACTATATTAAACTGTACAGTCAAGATTACCCAAGAAAACTCAACTACATTTCACTATCTGAGGTTGCAGGTTCTTATCCAAGGTGAAGCAAAAGCTCTTTAAAGACAGTCTTGGAAGAAACCTGCTTTGCCAGTCATTGGTTTGTCTTGGAAGTATAAAACTCAAAAGACCCAAAAACCTGTCGTCTTGCCTTGACATCCATAACTTCTACCCTTTCAACAGGCGCCTGTTGATGATAGCAGTGAGACTCTTCTTATTCCTGACTTTCCTCCCACGCTTCACACTGGCAAGAAGCCCTCACACACTCTGCACTAACTTGGAACAAGTTGTGCAGTGCAGCCCTATGCCTTCCACAGAGAACTGGAAATTTCGTGTCCGCTTCAGGTAAATACATTTTATTGAATTAAATACAAGAAAGTAAATATGGCAGAGTTACAGCATTCCTTGTGTAAAAAACTGAATTCCAAAATAAATAGGAATGCTACACAGCTTTCACATTTTACTATCCTGCAAATGTTTCAATGCACAATGGTGCTAAAGAAAGTATCGGGAGAAAGACGGAAAATTTGGCAGCTGCTGCGGGGAGAGCTGAGGCTTCTGGCAGTGGGCAATGTGTGGAAGGATTGCGAGATAAACACATCTGAATTTTTTTGCTGAAGTAATCAATAACAAAATAGTTATGTTCAAAATTAGGCAACAGATTAAAGTGATAACTCTTATTTTGCAGCCCTATTAGTTACAGGCTGTCTCCGGAGTTAGTTAGTACCGCACTAGTTTAGTTTGTATGTGGAGGTTTCCTTACAACCACAATGATATACCTCCTTTTAAGCTGAAGTCGACGTTCAGTGGTGTATTTTGGTCACAAGATCCAAATTCTGCAGCGGCGTGGAATAAGCAGGGCCCTGGGTGCTCTCGCCTCCAGGCAGGCTGGCTTTACCTTGCCACTTGAGGGGCAGAAAGGAGACTTTGCTATGAGTGCAGTCATGAAACAACCTTCCTTGATGAACTTTCCATATGACTAGCGTTCATTACCACTCATCTGACCAGAAGCTCTAGGAGCCTTCCCATGTTCATCACCCATGCAAGATAAGCCCCTCAGCTGTGGCTATTGGCAGTAAAAGCCATCCCAATTGCTGTCTCCAGGGATTCCACGACCTCTCGTGCAAGACCACGACACCTTTACTTTCATCTGTTAAAAATCAGTCATGTTAAAGCCCTGCTAAGAGTGACTGTACCTGTCAAAGCAGCATAGCCAGTCTTTCCTCAGGAAGTATTTCCTGATAGCAATGACTTTGGAGAAGGCCTCCAGTATTACAAGCTCACTCTACATACATAACTTCTAGGTGCAAATTACATTTATATCTTTACCTACTTCAGTGCCAGTCATCAGACTGTAATTAAATTACATGTAGCCTGGGAGCCTTGGTCAGGGACTGGAAGCTGAGTGTACGAGGCACGGTACAAACACAGCGCTGAGAAAACGCAGATTCTCAGTTTAAGCAACTGTGGATTTCCTCTGCGAATTGAGAACACTTTCAGCCATGTTTTCTCCTCCATGTGCTCACAAAACCTCTAAACTGCCCCCAAGCCTTTAAAAGCTGAAAGCCAGAGATGGGGAGAGCATGCGAGTTCCCTTCAGCCCTTGGGCACTGCCGGCAAGGCACCGGCAGCTGCACACGCTCGGTAACCTAAGCAGTAAGTAACAGCACAAAAGCTGCCTATTTCTTTACAGAGCCATCTGTTAGGTTTTCGTTACGCACAACTCCACCCGCTTCTAAGAGATGTTAAGGTTGCGCAGGGAGCGAGGCGCTCTGTCTGCTGCAGCACCAAGCGAGGCATCCCACGTGTGGGGAGAGTGCACGGCCGGAGGGCATTGTGCCGGCATTTGCAGCCGAGGGTGCATCTCAGCGCCCAGCTGCCAAGGGGGCAGCCCCCGCCGGCCGCCTCCGCCCCAGCCACGCTGACAGCCAGGCCAGGGAGCTTGCTGGGCTGAAAGCTAATCGCTCACCCAGCATTAGCTTTCAGCTGGAGCGAGTCCCCAGTCTGGCCAAGCATGGGGCATATGAGCCTGGACACCAACGCAGGGAGGCGGTGGGACTGCATGAGCGGGGAGGGAGGGCAGCATGACCCCATTCGTGGCGGCACCGACTTGGATCACCTTAAGCTGACTGTTAAACCACATCCCCAAAGCGTCTCCCAGGATGGTTCCAGGAAATCCCCTCCATCAGGACAAGCGCTCCTAGTAGCACAGACCTGATGCCCAATTCATCTTTTCCTTTCTACCCCAGCAGGCAATTAAGGTTATCCTGACTATGAGAGGATTACAGTTCATTTCCGAGAACATGCAGATAGGGAGCAGGAAGATATTTTAGTTTCCAAGACAGACAGCCATTCCTGTGCTGCTGAATCAAATGGAGCTAACACATTGGTCTGGGGCACGATGGTGAAGAGCAACGGGAAGACCTTTGTCTCTCACTCACCCACTGCAGATACCTGTCATGACTGGATTACTAAGTGCTTCAGTCCCTGCATGAAGCTGGTGACCATCTGAAGGATCTTTACATGGTATTTAATCCTCTTCTATATCATCTTCAGTTATAGTGAATCGTTTACCAAGCAGCACAACTGTTTAATAATAGCACATGACTATTAAATTTAATATGCTGAAAGCAAGTCTTGTTATATCTGCCCCAAAGTACCCCTACACATCTTCAGAGTGTAACAAGGAAGAAGCTGGAACCATCAGTCAGCAATATTATCACTCTGCTCTCACAGCTGGAGCTGCATCCAACAAGACAGACTACAGAAAACAGGGAGAACAAAGCTAATCAAATACTACCACCTTTCTTCCTCTCCGTTATTGCCTCTCCTAAGATTGACCACATTTGTGGTTAAATGCAGGGAGGCAAACTTCCTATAAGCAGTGTTGTTACGGTTCCAGATTTCCACTGTGGTTCAGCTGTATCACAGCTCTGGAAAAGTATACTGGCATATGCTCAAACCACTGCCTTCGCTCGTTAAGGTGAAAAAATTCCATATTGCAACTATAAAAGGTTCTTACCCAAATCACCTCACTGGCCTGCCTTCTTAAAGATCTTAATACCGAACTTTAAATTTTTTTTTAAAAAGATCACTTTGTTGAAATTGGTAGTCTGGATAAAAAACACTTAGTGAAGGGACTGATGCGATTTCACCATGCCAGGGGAGATACAAGCAGCTAGTTAAACCAGAGAAGCAGAAGGCCAGCTCCTCAGGATCCCCAGTGCATGCCTCGTTCCACTGCTCCTGAGAAGGACTTCTGCTCAGCCCTCACAAGCCCCGAGGCTGTATATGTATATGTCCTGCCTTTCTGTCCGTACAATCAAAAGCCTTCTTTGGTTCTTTTGCAATTGTAAGCTCACATCACCATGATCAATAGTCCAATCTCAGCCGTTACCAAGATTCTAGATGCAGGTGGCTGATCCGGTAGCAGGCCTAGCAACTTGTCCCCTCAGAGGCTCTCAGAAAGCAAGTTTGAAAAAGCCACAATCTCCAAAGTCACAGGTACTCCAAGCATCTGCTGGTAAATGCAGTTCCTCACAGCAAGAGAAGCTCCTAAGTTTGTCTTGAAAAAAGGATCAGCTCATTGCAAAATGGACAGTGAAGCATGCTGATTTTTGGACCATTTTTCTGAAGAGAAAAATTGTATCAGGATACCACAACCATGTGATGGTAGTCAAAGTAGACCTAAGAAGTTCAAAGTTTCAACTGTACCTCTGAAAGCAATAGGAAGCTAAATGAAAGCTGAAGTTTCTCCACTCTATGCAGTTACACACAAGAACAAGGAAGGGCCTAGTCATGGCCCTGATCAACATTACTATCAAAAAAATTCCAGTCTTACATGCGTGGGGTGCAGATGCACAAACAGGTGGACCTGTAGTGACATGTGCACAGAGATCTTCCCCCATGTAAGCGTGCTGCTGCATCAGTCCCGACCTGCCTGCCTACCTGAGTTCAGACTAATACACCTACTAAGCTACACTCCACATTTTTCCTCAGAGAAGAGCGGGCCATGTACCTTCCCACACTCTTAATTCAAGACACTCTTAATTCAAGGTTCTAGCTGGGAAGTTCACTGTACCTGCTCCACGCTGGGGCTCACACCCCACAGCCCATGCAGTCATGGAGAGGCACTCAAACAGGAGGCAGAGCAAAGAAAAAGCATTGTCTCTGGCATTCATGGAGAGGTGAAATACTTGCAGAAGGTGTCCAGCATTACTTTGCAGCAGAAGGAAAGATACATTTCTGTGCGATTTGCACAACATTAACCAAAGCGTCTGGGGCTGAAGCTAGACAAAGTATCTGACAGCAGCTTTCCAGGAGGAAAGCAACCCTTCCAGGACCACTACAGCTGCTGGCAGGCGGGCTGTCCCTAATCTTCTAGGCATGCCACGCTTGCACAACCAGCGAAAGAGCTGGGGCTGCCCTGGTGGGCAAGTATGTTTGCTGGGATCTTTATGCCACCCCTCGTGTCATTGCATTATTATGCAAAGTTCAAGAAGTTTAAAACTGTTCCAGATCTGTTGGCTTTTTCCATTTCAACAAGGCATCGCCATCGAACAAGCCAATAGGCAAGCCAAAGTATCTGATATTTTTAGCTAGATATACTATAGCACCTCACAGCACCTGGAGTTTTCTCCCTGCAAGGTCTTACAGAGATTCCTCCCTTCTCTGTTGCCAGTTGAGCAGAGTTTGGAGGCTGCTCTTCACATGCTGAGGCAACCGAGCTCTTCAAACGACTGGGAAAGCCACGTTTCTCCACTTCAAATGAAGTACTGGCAACAGATATAATGCCTGCCTGGTACAGCTGCTGCTTTCCCCCCCTTGGAGGAAGTAGGGAAATGTGTTCAAAATGGCATTGAGGCCATTGAAAGAGCTAAAGGGTAGTCAAGAAAACAAGAACTAGGCAAATGTGAAGGGGAAAACAAAAAGGCTGAAATTCAGATCCTTTCTTACTAAACATGAAATGATTCAATAACTCCTGATTCACTTTGAGGCAGAAATACCCGATTTGGGCCTTAAAGAAAGAGTCCGTCTTAGTCTCTGCATTGCAGATGAGAACAATCACATTTTTGCTTGCTCTGACTTATTGCTGAATTGATTATTCTCCATGACTGGGAAAGAGGGAGAAAGGAAGGAGATGGTAGTCGCCCTTATAAAATTCTTCAAGAGGGTGAAAGAATTGAATGCATCTCACTTTTCCTAGCAACCCTCTTTCCTAATTCTGAAGCAAGTAAATCACACTAAGGATAGTATCCTGAACATATGGCTTTCTCTGAATAAGGGGAATTTGCCTGCCTACAAGCTTGCTTTTCTTTTCTCTTTTTTTTTTTATTAAATATGTCAGTATCTGGAATTCCCTACACATTCCTCTTCACAGCAAAGTGTGTTTCCCCCCCCCCCCCCAAAAAAACCCACAAAAAAAGCTTTAAGTATTAACTTATTTCTGTCCACAGAAGGCTGTATGGCTGTACCTAAGCTTAACATCTATCCAACAGCATGCAACCTCTTCACTACTGTTGCATTCACTTCCCACATATTCAGCAAAAGCATGACGTTACCAAGACAAGAAAAGGGAAAGACTTCAGCGCCCCAAGGGCAGCAACAGCGTCTTTAGAGAACGGGTCACAGGCAAACATTGTTGGAGGTCTCCAGATGATCTTGCACCTTTCTTTACGACCTTTCTTGTAAACACCTACAAAGCACACTGCTCCAAGTGCAGCAACTCATGGGATGTGTTTTTATTTTGCCGTTTCCTTCTCCGTGCACAAGACACCCTGTTTCGCACAGTCTGGACTTTGAATGTTCCCTGGTCTTTCTGTAGAGCAGCTGTAGCAGAGACCCACTAGGAGGGATGCTGCTAACCTCTAGATCTGGAAGAGCCTTCCTGCAGGGGCCTTGCAGACTCTTGGTTGTGAAGCGGTTGTTGCGAGGGCCCTGAGAAGGGGGAAATACCCCCTGAAGTTCCTTACTCCCCTGCCTGCAATCCAAGAAAGCAGCTGGTGGTAACACACAGAAGACGATCAGAGAAGTTTGCCAACAGGAATGAAAGGGTAGCAAGGATGCCAAAAGGCAATGGTCTGCATTTTTTTTTTTTAAGTAACAAATAAAAACAAGCAACAAAAATGTGACTAGCAATTGAAATCAGAAAGGAAATTGAAGTGATTTTATAGAAAGAAACGTGAACCAAAGTCATACCAAAAGCCACCTGAATTTTTCTCTATCATACACAATTTCCCATGTTCATTTATGTCATCTTCACGGTGTCAGTTTTCGAGAGAACAATTCTCAGCTCAGCACGACAGAACAGTAATACTGATGGGCATGCAGAACATTAGCATGTTATAAATAAACTGCTAACTTGAGGTGGGGAAAAAATCATCAAGGCAGCTCTTACGATTAAGAACCAGAGAAAGAAAATGAGCAACTTGCTTATGCTTTCAGGACGCTGTCTTTTACAAAAAGAACTTTTTCTAACCCCCAATTCCTGAGGGAAAAAAATAAACCCAGTGAAATACCCACTGTCAAGACAAAGCAGCCAGTGAAAATGCTATTATAATTTTTAAAGCCCTCCCCGCCCCCACCTCAAGTAGTAAGCTGTCTTCTCAAGAAGCTCAAGAGGTTTGTGCTTGAAAAGAGTACTACAGCAGAGTTGTGAAGTTTCGGTTTCCTCTCACCCGACTGGCAGTTTTACATAACTCCCAAGAGGTGGTTTTAGGCTACAGATACCGTGCAGCCGAAAAAAGAAAAAAAAAGAATGAGGTGCAGAACTATTATACAGCAATTTGGATCTGGGTTACTTGGAGACACTCGATAAAAGTCTTACCATGAAAAGTAAAACTTTATTCTGCTGAGCCGACGGCCAGGATTATTCGTGCTTGCGATAGCCCTGATCACCACCCTCCGTCTGCACCACACAGGGTTCCCTTCCCACCCCATCCTCGGTCTGCAAGGACAGATAACGCCCCGCTGCGGCACGGCCGCCACCTCGGGTATTATTTCTGTACCACTCCAGCATTGTCGCTCTTTACCAGCATGCCACTTACTAAGCAATACTATAAAAATTTCTGCGAATATCTATGTTCACCACGAGCAGGGATAATGGCCTCATTGCAATAGCCTTGATAAAAGCTCTAACAAGACAGCTTTCAGATATCGCCACACAAAAGCCTTCTGTGAGAGCTGTAACCAACATCAATTCCCGCTATGCGAAGACATTAGACAAAGTGTGAACTAGCTTACTGTACAGGGACAAAAAACTGACTGTCAATGTGTGGGACCAACACTGTCTAAAAACACGATGCTGGCAAGGCAAAATAACACCAGCATACATACATGGTAATTGCCATTTAATTCCAGAGTTAGCAGCACAAGAAAACAAGTACTGAAGGCACTATCAGGTTACTAGCATCACTCAAGACATTCTAATTCCATATAATTCCATTTCTAGCGCCTCTGGTTGGAAAAATGACCTTAAAACCAGCAGATGTTAAAAAAGCCCAAGCAGAGGGTGAAGGAAAGCCCAGTTAGAGAACACAGCAAACCCTTCAGACCTGCTCCTTAAAGCATGTATTTTCCAGTACACTGTAGACAACCTGATATATGGGAACCACCATTCCATGTATGGTACAAGATGAGACCCTTTCTGCACATCATGTTATATTTTTACATACTTACCTACTTACACTATGGTAGCACCCAAAAAGCCAGAAGCCTACTGTCAACATAAATGGACCATACTAATATAAATGCGGGGCCGAAAGGTTACTTTTTTACTTCCAGACCTGAAATTTGCCAGATGACACCTCTTAAATGGGAGTCTAGGTAGGAGGGATGCAAGTAATTCTACATGCCAGTTTGTTTCTGAACAACATGCAAGGCAGATTTGAAAGCTAAGTTTTACAGAGAGCATAGTACACTCGCTCTGCGGAGAAGTGTTTCACTCTAAAATTACATCTGTACTTCAAAATGTGTAAAAATCATTAAATCCTATAGTGCAGATTCAGTGGCTTGCAGAAAAAAAAATTATATGTGTTACTGCACTCCAATTTTAGTAAGATTTTATAACTAACGGGTAGAACCAAAATTGAGAAAGTCATATTTAGAAAGAACTAGTACAGTGGATTGATAAGCCTGACACAATATATAAGAATTCAACTCTTGCACTACATGGTAACAGCCACCTTTGAGTTCTAAACCAGAGACTTTTAATGTCACCTTAATTAACAAGGAAGGAAATTTGCCAATGAGCTTCCTCCCCCACCCCGCTTTTTAGCAGTAAGTTATGCAATATGCAACAACCTTTGAACCAACAGCTGTACACCAACCAAAAAAAAACCCAAACAAAACCAGAATAGCATTGTAAAGAGGAGAAAGTCCTTCAAGAAGTTCATTAATGAAAATTACTTCTAGAATCTATGCATACATTAACCAACACACACACCACAACTTGGAGCAGGAACGCTGGAGCTGAAGCAGCCAAGACTAAGCAGACCTCTTGTTATCCAGTTTCCCAATACAATTTATTTTTACCAAAAATTGTTGTTTACATGTTTTCTATGAGTTTTCATGGATCTTTGCAAAACAACTAGTGGCTTGCAATGTCTACGTGATGAGACTCTAAAATCCTGTTGTAAGCCAAAGTAATAGCAGCCTCTGCTTTTAACAGCGGCTTGTTCATATAAAGCTTGAGATACCAAGGACCCAACGTCTGCAGTATTGCAACTGAACATCACAGGAAGCACGCAGTATCTTCCTAAAAAAAGCTGGTCCTAGACCCTTGAAGTAGAGCACCTGAAAACGCCATCAGCCTTAGGTAGTGGTCACTTCTGGGCCTAGATGCAGCCACATACAAGTTGGATGAAATCTTGAAAGTAGATGCAGGTGATCAAATTAAGTCTCCTACTTAAATGAAGTGACAAAACAGGGTACTGGTTTTACTTCTAGAGGTAGGAACAAACAAAAGCCATACTTGCCCACATAACTCAGCGCAGTCGCAGAAGAGATGGCAACTGATTCCGAAAAGGTGATCTTCAATGCTCCACCTTTCCTTCCTAGCTTAGTCCTAGGCAAAAGACCTTTGGCGCAAAAGCCTGAAAGCTGCAGGACACACACGTGCAGCGGTGACAGAGCTAGCGTGTTAGTTTTCACACTATAGCAGGTGAACAACTGTTCACATTCATAAGGAGGGCAGGAGAGGCACAACACATACCATTAACCTTGGGCAAGTTCAGCTTGCAAACAACTATCAACACGTTTGCGATGTATTCATATATGTATAGAAGGAAGGCTAAAATGCATGAAGTAGAGCGCTCCTACCACATAGCAGAGGCCATTTTCAGTATGCTCCGGCTTCATCAACATCTAGTCAAACTCTTGTCTTCTCCCTTCACAGGGCTTGCAGACGGAAATATTTATCACAACTCACGCTGAGCCCACAAGGCATTTAGAACTCCACGAATGCCACGAGATCCAGCAAATAGCAGCACCATCCAAGCAGACAGCGTAGTACTTCAGGAGACACCCATGCCAGGCATAGCACTTCCAAGTGTGGTTTTGGACCAACTTACTTGAGGAAAACAGAAGTGAAATAGTTCCCTTTTAAAGATGTGATAAATTGGGCAATTTTGCCAAGTCTGTCTTCAAACAGAAGACAGAACTGGAATTGAAACCGAGTCCAAATACTTCATCAGCAGCACCTCAAGCACTGCAACAGCCCGGTCCTGGAGGTACCTCACTCCCACTGCACACCACTGCCCCGGACACATGAAGGGGGTTTCTTCTCCCCGCAGCAGCAAACACAATTCTGCTCTCGAAAAATAATGCAGGAAGTGATTAACTCTGCCAGCCAAAACAAAAGCCTGAAGTCCAGCTTCGTCATTTGTAAGGAGGAGAGTTGCCGCCATATATACACACTCAGTGCTGCCAGCTGTAAATGAGACTATTTGCAGAGACTGTAAAACCCGGAGATTTAGTTACACCAAGAGCAGCTTTCCATCTGCTGAAGCCTCCCTCTGGGCATGGCTGGCTCTACCTTACCACCATCGGTGCAAGAAGCCCATCTGAACTGAAGTCACGGTCTCCAACCCATCCTTAGTGGGCAGCTCCTCCACAAGGCAGGATTGAAGCCTGAGCCACCCTCCCACCCCTCCACACCAGCACCAGGACCAACCCTGCCACCAGAGCCATGGCCATCAGCCCAGCACCCACCTTCAGAAGTGAAGCTTGAAGGTTTGAAAGGCGTCATACTTGAAGCTCCTAAGAAAAGCTCACAGCTTCGTTTCTTGCCCCATTCCCCGCTTGGTGCTCTGGATGGGAGGGGTGGGCTGAATTCCCCTCCCACAGCCGCAGCAGAGCTACGGGCCCTGCACAGGACAGGGGCTCCGGAGAGGAACGGTGCTACTTTGTTTTCTTTTTTGCAACCTACGCGTGGTAATGAGCCATTTCCAGGGCAGTCAGGCACACTTGGCCCCTCTGCTCCACACCTCCTGTTTTCCCACCCAGGGCCAGGTTAAGACCTTGTGAAACAAGCTGGCTCTGAAACGGTCTCTGGCTCCTGCTAGGCCCGCAAAGTGGGTCCACCATGTCTTCAAAACATCTTTTGAAGCCACCAATCCCCAAAAGCCTGGCAAGTAAAAACTCACAACTAATAGACATGTTTGTTTTAAAGAACCGTGTGATTCTTTTCTAAAAAGGACACTTCTATTTTAACATTAATGGCTTTAATTTCAGGAGAAATTAAACAGGTCTATCACTCTTCAGCTTGGAAAAGACAACTGAGGACAGAATATAATGTATCATAAACCATGTTGAGAAGCATATGAGGAAATCATTTTCCCCTACCGCAATATCTAGGACCACCCAATAACACTATAGACAGCAAGTTCAAAAAGAAAAAAAGAGGGCAGAAACAAAATTATTTTTTCTTCCATACAAGATAATTAAATCATAGATAGAACTTGTTGCTACGTAAGGTCAGAACTACAACTAGATTCAAACAGGGATTAGGCAGAAAATCACAGGCCATTAGTAGCTGTAAAACTCACTGTAACCCCTGACCAAGGAAGTACTCTCTCAAAGCAAGCAGAAGGGCTGTCCTGTGCAAGCCCTCTTCTTGTGTTCCTTCCTCAAACATTTGCCAGTCATAGTCAGAGAAGTAGTAGGAGAACCTTTCATCTTGCAAAATACAACGGTTCCTACATTTAAAGATTTTTTTTTTTTAAATGCTTGCACATACTCACAAATGAGCACACTGTAAAAATTAACAGAGCAGCACCAACATATCTGGAATAAAATGAGGGGAAAGAAAATGCCTTTAATTGCTCAATCAGTTGAAGCAGCCTCTACAGAAGAATAAACTGGCCCTAAAGTGACCCATATCCAGCTTTTGGCAAGCAGGCTGGTGGCACAAGGAAGATGCCTTCATGGTGAGAACAGGCAAGACCAACTTCTGAAAACTGAGGCTCGGTGAGCTGATTTAACACCTCAACACCACTGCATGGGAAAGCTCCCGTCTCCTTCCTTCATCTCAGGCCAGGTACGCCCAATATCTACTGCATGCCAGACCTAATTGCTCATTAGACCCAGCTATTTTACCTTGTTAAAGCAGCAGAAAACCAACCCACCAGCACAGCTGGATGCTCCCCAAGCGCAGAGAGGGGGGAAGACCACTACCAGGCCAGCAGTAGGGTGAAGGAAGTGCTACGGAGGAGATGGTGAGGGAGAAGCAAGCCTACTGCTTCCAGCAACAGTAAAGCCTTTGAGTGGCTCAGCTGCTCATGGAAACCTGCCAGAAGCCCTTATCATCTTGGGGAAAGAAACCTACTGTACTTCAGTAGTTCTGGTGCAGATGGAGCCACACCAGCATAGCTGGACTCTGTGTGAGGATAGCAGAGCCACCATCAGCAAGCACAGCAAGCTACAGGCTATTCCTGTACGTTTTTAGTAGGATACCTGCTTTCCACTAGATGCTTGTTGGCATGGTTAGGGCAATCAGGACTTAGACCTCTTTGAACTGTCCTCAGACAGCTGTGCCAAAGGACCATGTGGTACCTCCTTGGGCTCAGAAGCAGTCTGTCACTGAAGGAGATGGATTTAAACCAAAGAAACTCCCTTAAATGCTATTCAAAAAGCAAAGGCCCCAGACTCATGCTAGCATTCATTCCTATTAACACAAATTATCAGGCAAAGAAATATGAAAACAGCTCTGAATATGAAAACACCCATGTCTTCTACACACACAAAACTTTTTATTCCTGCAAAATAAAGAAAAGCTACTAGTTAACTACCTACTTCTTTTATGCAACTTACAGGTTTTTCTCCCATACCTTAAATCCTTGTTCAGTATTTATGTCCTATTTGGCCTGCTCCTTTACCTAACACCTAGGAGAAAGATTGTGCGTTACCCCATTTTTCTCCCCTTCCAGCTGTGACTTGCTGAGAAGGAGGGAGGAAGAGGTGCTTTCTAAACTACCAGAAAAATGAGCGAGGTGCTAAGTATTCAGTTTGGAAATGTAAATCCTCCCACCCCCTTCTGAAGTATGCCGAACCAGCCTCTCCACAGCTCATGTCATCTAAAGGCCACAGGAGTTCTCTAAAGATATTCTTGTTAAGAGGATTTAGCCCCTTTTAAAAAGGACTTAACATGTGGGTGGTGTCTCCATTTAAGCATTTTCTCATGGCTAAGAAAATGGCCTTCTTCTTAAAGGCTTATCTTTATAACCCAAAGACAGTAAGAAATTCTCCTCTATTTGAATTAGAAACATTTTGAGCAGCTTGCTTCTATAGCAGCCCCATTTTTAAGTACTGGGATTTGCAAATGGTAGTGACTTTCTCACACCAAGCGAGAAGCCAACACCAGTGAGAACGCTTTTGGGGTACCTCGCTGAACATTAATTTCTCCCACGTTTTCATGAGGAGCCGAGTTGATTCGCAAGCTCGCTGCCACCAAAACAGCATGGTGTCACCACCCCTGTGCCCTCTCCCTGGCCACCGCCTTCCCTTGGTGGTCCCTAGCACTTACCAGACCTTCCGTTAGCTGGTTCAACCTGCCTGCCCAGCAGAAAAACTTTATTTATTTATTTTGGTCAGGGTTAGTTTTCCACCCTGGGAAGCCTGAGCTTCCAGAAGGGAAGAAGGGGAGTGGCACCAGCCCCCGGCAGGGCGCAGGAGGGCAGGGGAAGATGCAGGACCGCCTGCCCCTCGCAGCAGCACTGACCCCATCTCTGGAGGCTCAGGCTTTCCCCAGGAGCACAAGCTGATGGTTGCTTTGCAAGGGTTAATTCTTCATTACCGCTTGTGTTTAAGCCATGGCAGGGGTTCAGATCTGCCCGGTAACACCTTCTATTAACTCCACGGGAATCGTGAAAAAGCTCCTCAAGTTGAAAGGGTGGGCAGCCTGGGTCACAGCCTCCCAGAGCCTGGGCTCACCAGCGTACCAAAGCCCGGTTAGCAACCCTCAGCCGCAGGAGCCGCCACGACAGAGCAAGGAACAGGTTTTGGACAGTATCGAGACACCTGCTTGGGAGATGGAGGAGTGTGCAAACTCTCATCTCTCTGGGGCTGGAGCCGCCTGTTGTTATGGACTAGGCCACCTTTCAAGGCTTTTCCAGCACGGTTACGCTTACACAACCATAGATAAAGTAACTAATGAATTCCCAGGGGGGAAGCAGCTTACTTCGGCAAAAGAAACTTTTTCATTTGCCAGTATAGTCAAACACCTCCCTGAACGGCCTAAACTATACTGCTGTACTGACTCTTTTCCAGTCATACCGTAGTTTATATTTGGAAGTGATGGGTGGGTTGCCAAGTGCATTACATCTGCAAAGATAGAGTATTTTCATAACCCTAACCAGCGCAGGTGTGCTGGCCAAATTTTAGACTTGGCCCTACAGTCTTTTGCATAGCAGGACCTTGTTTTCAGCTGGGGGTCTCGGTCTCCATGCACTACTTGCAACTCAACTAATCAAGCGCTAAATTTGTATTGGTGCTGCTCGCCTGAGCTTTCTGCCTCAACTACCCAGCATTTTCTTGCTCCTCTCACCAGTCTCCGATATCAGTTTCTCAAAAGAGCTCAGCCAGGAGCCAACCAGGAAAATACCCTCGCCTCCCAGTCCCAGAAAACCCTCTGCGAGTTTTGGGGAAAACGAGGTGGGAGCCAGAGAACTGCGAAAGGGCTGGATCGGCTCCCTGCCAAGCGGTTTGCGGAGCAGAAAGACAAGGCAGAGCACTAGGGCGCTTCAGCCTTGCTTCCCGAAAGACGGGTCTGCAGCAAACCAGCGCGGCTCCAAGAGGGGCACTCACGTGAGCACGGCTGTCAGGGCAGAGCAGGATGCGCAGCCCCTTTCCTGGCGCGTGCCATGGATGGCTTATCACCCTGGGAGGGTGCCAGCCCGAGCCTACAGATACGGCCGGCCTGACCACTCTCTTCCTCCCCCATCCCACGTCTCTCCCCAAAGTAAACATGGGGGCTGAGGGTAAACAACAAACTCGCTCACAACAACTTTTATGGGGACTTTTTTGCAGGCGGAGCCCAAAATTGCCTTCCTGCTTCCAAACCTTTAAGGGGGGAAGAAGCCTTCCTAGACTATTATGGCCAGGAGTTTCTCCCATTAGAGAGGTGAACGCTGCACCGAAAAAAATACACTAAATCTATATTTAATGGTCTTGTAGCACCCACTAAGGAGAAATTTTAGGAGTCCCCTATGACACCAACATCCCTCCCACAAAGCCGAGAAAACCCGTACACTTATTCTCCCAGAATCATCCCGTTACACACACTCCTCTTTGTATTTGCTTAACACCACCTTCTAGGAATCAAACCTTCGCATAGGACAGCCAAATATTTACAAAGCGACTTGAGCCAGCCTGCTTGACACCCATCGCCATTAGGATATGCTGAAGACCAGGAGCACTGGAAAAATCAAGTATCTTTTACAGCAAAGATACTTATTTTAAAGAAAAAAAAGCTTTGGATGGGATTTGACGAGCCTTGAAACTTCCATCACTACCTCGGCAACCAACACCTGCAAAAAACCCCGCAAAAGGCAGCTCCTGCCATCCCCACGGTCTCCCAGCTGCACGAAGACGCAAACGCTGCTCCCAACCTCTTGCAAAAGTATTTTCAGAATTACAGCAGCATCTGATACCTGGACCATCACCGACTGGATGGGGGGGGGGGGGGGGGAAGGGGTTGGGCGGTGTTAAAAACCCCTTTTGCCCGGGCAGGGGCGCACCGGGGTGGGATGGGAAACGGTGGGAGGGAGTTTAGCGATCCCACGACGCCGGGCGAGGGTCGTGGGCGCCGGCGAGGCAGGTGAGCCCCGCCGGCGCCCACGACCCCCGCCCGGCGGGGATGCCCCGCGCCCTCCCCCGCCCTCCAACTCGGCGGAGCCCACGAGGGCCAAGCGCGCACCCGAAAACAGCGAGGACAAAGAAAACCGCACGAGTGGGGGGAGGCGGAATTTTTTTGGGGGGGGCCGAAATATGGGGAGGGGGCGGAATTTGGGGGGTGGGGGTGGTGGGGTGTCGGTGCGCGCCGCCACCCCACGAGTCACTGACCTGCTGCAGGGGCATTTCCGAGAGCGGCGGGGGCCGGGGGCGGCCGGCCGGCGGTCGGGCTGTCCCAGGCCAGAGGGAGGAGGAGGAGGAGGAGGAGGAGGAGGAAGCGGCGTCCCCCTCCCCGCCCGCCCCGGCTCCCAGTCACAGCCGCGGCCTCCGCGCACGTGTGCCAGACGTCACCGGCGGCTCCGGGGGTGAAGCGGAGACACCGGCGGGGCACGGCCCGGCCCGGCCCCCCGCCCCGAGGGAAGCGGGGCCCTTCCCCGCCGCCGGCTTCTCGCTCTTTGCACCCGTGCGGCGGGACGTGGCAGGGGATTTTTTTTTTCCCCCCGTTTTTTTTTTCTCCTCCTTTTTTTTTTTTTTCCTTTTAAATAAGACCCGGCAGCGGGGGGTGGGAAGGAGGCAGGAAAGTTTATTGCAACAAAGCGCTGCCTCCGCCTTTCCTGCCCTCCCCCCCCCCCCGCCCGCCCCCGGGCCCGGACGGCGGCGGGGAGAGGGCCTGCCTGGCGCTGATTCCCCGCCGTCCCCTTCACCCTCCCGCGGGGACGGGGGAAAAAAAAAATTACCGGGGGGCGGCCTCCGCCTCCGCCGAGAGCGGGCTGCAGCAGCGCCGTCCTGCCGGCGGGTCCGTGGGGGGTGCAGTACAGCGAGCTGCCAGCGGGCTGGCCCCCATCCGCCGCCGGGGCAAAGGCACCGGGAGCCTGGGAAGCGGCGGCGGCGGAGGAGGAGACAACACAGGGTGCCCCCGCCGCCGCGCCGGTGCTGCGGATCTGGATGAAGGTGCCGGCGGCAAAGCGGGCCGGGAAGCCGGCGGGGGCTGCTCTGGAGTCCGTGGATGGTGCGGGCGGCGGCGCTGCCGGGGCCGGCGGCTGGAGTCCCCTTCTCATCCTTCCCTCCGGGTCTGTCCCCGCAGCCGCGTCTCCTCCTCCCCCCGTCCCTCCCCCCCCGGCCTTCCCAGCTCCTTTCCTCCTCGATGCCGAGGCCCCGCGCAAAATACTGGGGGCTGCGGGTGCCGGGGGGGCCCCGGCTGCAGGATGCGGGGCGCCGGGGGGGGACGGAGGCGGCGGGGCGGGCAGATGCGGCGGATGGAGCGGGGCCGCTCCCGCTGTGTGGGGCCGGCTGGAAAATGGCTCCAGGAAGCGGCGGCTGCTGACAATGAATGAAGGGAAAGGAGACGGGTTACGCGCCAAGGGCCTCCCGCGAAACTCGGATTTCCCGCCCTCTTTTCAAACCAAATTTGCATGGCCCCGCCCCCGGGGCGCGCCCCGCCCGCCTCGCCGCCTCATTGGCCCCCGCCGCCCTCCCCGCCGTCCAACGGGGCGCCGCCTCCCCGCCCCTCTCCCTTCCCACTGGCCCGCCGCCGCCCGGCGCGGCCGCGATTTGCATGCCGCCCGCCGATTGGCTGCGGGGGCGAGGCTGGGGGATTCCCCCTCCGAGGAGCCGGGATCCCGGTTCGCCGGCTCCCTGACAGTGACAGCTGCGGCGGCGCCCGCCGCAACGTGCCCGCCGGAGGGGCCACCCCGGCGGGGGGGCGGGCGGGAGCGCGCCCCGGCCCCGCCCCGCCCCGCCCCCGCCCCGCCCCTCGGCCCGGGCGGGCAGGGCCCGCCGGGCTCCCCCCGGGGCGGGGCGGGGGGTGCCGGTTTGCAGCCCCGGGAAGGCGCTGGCCCGGCCGGCGTGCGGAAACCCCGCCGCCGCCGCCGCCGCCGCTCCGGAGGGGCTGGGAGGTGCGTGCGGCGCGGGGCTGCCGCCCCCGTTCCGCTGGGCCGGGTTCCCGCCCGGCACCGCTGCTGCTCGGAAGGGGTCACCTGAGTTCTCGCCCTGGTTTGCTCGGAAAGGCACCAGCCTGCGCGGGTGAAGTTTTTAGGGAGCCGTTTGAAGGCGTCCCGGCGCGGGACTTCACGCTCCGGTAGCTGGAGAAGGGCTTCCCGTCGTCTTCCTGCTTCTGCACCCGTGCATCTTCAAACCAGCCTCTCTGAGGCATCTCGTTTATTTTTTTTTCACGACGAGAGCACCCTCCAAAATACTCCCTTCCCTTACGATCTGTATTACCTCCAAGAAGTAAAACAGTGGATCTATGTCCACCGGCCGTTTCCACTTTCTGGGCAGCATCTTCACTTATTAAATGCCGCCTAAACTTAAATGCCCCCTTAACTTATTAAATCCCCCCACACACACTGCCCAGCACCCCCTGGCCGTGCCCAATTTTCCCACGTTTTGTTTCCCCGCCCTCACCCCCTGCCACCGGTGCTCCTAACAGACACGCTGCAGGCTGCACGTCCAGGCCGACGCTGCTGCATCTGGCGGATGAAGATCCTTTCCCCTGGTAACGTTCCCCACTTCCAACACTAGCAGGTATACGAACAAGTTGCTCCGTCAAGTCTGCAACCCTGCTTATAGTTCCCCCTGGTCTGACCCTAGCTCAAACAGAGCGGATGCCTACGGTGTGATGCTGCGGCACATAAAACGGGGGCATCTTCCATTCTGGGCACGTTTTCCATCAAAGGAGGAAATTCTGCTCCATTTGCCACTGGAGAGGCCTTGATTAAGCTACTGCATACAATTTTGGGCACTGCACGTTAGGGAAGGTACAGCCTGGAGAGAATCCGGAGGAAAACAAGAACAATAAAACATGGTCGGAAAAACGTGTCCTGCTACAAAGGTTGGCTTTTGTTTTGTCGGGGTGAAAAGTAGGGGAAGAGGACATGGCAGTGGTGATCTGATACACAAAAGGTCACAAAGAGGTTGCTCTTCCTCCGCAGGGAAGGTAATGGACTTTTTAAGCAATATTGGATTTAATCTCCATAATTGGGGATCAATAGATGTTGAAGTGAGGAAACCCTGCAGCAGCCTACCCAGGGATACTGGAGGTTTTTTAATAGATGAGGAAGACTTCTTTTAGGGGTGATGCAAGTTTGGGCTGGGCATCCAGGAGCTTTCCAAGTCTAAAAGCCTTTCCAAGTCTTCCTTATGGCCCTTCTGGACCAGGCAGGAGCAGGGCTTGGCTGAAAAATTTCATGTTCTTCTGCAGAACCTTAGCATTGTTTAAAATTTTATCAAAATCTGCAGTTCTGCTACCGTGGACCGCTCTTAAGGAGTCAGCCAGCAATGTCCAACTCTGTGCCCGTGCACAGTGTGAAGCAGCTGAGAGCTGTGCTCAGCGTGCCTTGGCCATGGCAGGTATAGCAGCACCTTGCTGGCCGGGTGAGGCGTATCCTCGGCGGACGCGGGGAGAAACACAAATCTCTCCCTACTGCAAGAGTTCATCTTCAGTCTTCTTCTGGAGCGTCTTTTATGGTTTTCCTCTGCCATGGTCTCTGCCATCTTCAGCTGACTACCCATCATGCGAGGGTGTCCTACGCCAGGACTCGCTGCCTCGTAGCAGGGGAAGGTTGCTGGGGCACAACCGAGGGCCAAAGCAGGGCAGAAGCTGACGAGTGAGGACAGCAGGTGAAGGGGGAGGGAAAAGTCCGGATACAGAGAAATGTGTGGGCAGGCAGGCAGTAAGCTTGCTTATAGTTCAAAATAAAGATTTTTTTTCCATGTATGGAAATGGTGACACTACATCGCTTTTGCATATCCTAGAGGAAAGGGAATGGAAATAACAGGAAAGAACGGTAACGGTGGGCAGCTGTGAAAGGAGTAATGGGGACTCTTCAGGAAAGAGAGGAGAGGAAAAAAGGTATCTAGGAAACAATGTGGATAGAGACAACAGTATAAAAAAAAGAAAAAAGGGGGAAAAAAGGAAACAATCAAGGATCCTGCAAGATGAAGAGAAGAAACATGGGCCATGATGTTACATCATAAGGAAAGAAAAGCAATAAAGAAAGAAACAAGGTACAAACATAGCAAAGTGACAGCAGCAAAAATAGAGAGTCCTTAGAGCAGATCTTTAAAGAGAAAGAACAGAGGAAGACTAAAGTATAAAAAGAGCCATGTAGATACAGTAGAAATAGCCGGGATCCCAGGAGGAGAAACAAAACACAGTCAAACGGAGCAAAAGAGGCAGTGCACAGGCCAAGGCACAGTACACTTCAGAATTCACTTTCATATATTGGTTCTTTCATTATCTAAGTTTCTAATAGCTCATTACTCTGTAAAGGGCGTAAGTCAAGTGGCTGAAATAAAGTAAAGCTAAACTATTAACAGTTAAATCCTATATTGTTTCTTTGTGTGTTGTTTTTCATTGTGAAGGAAAAGGGTCTGGCTTAATGCATAAGGTTAAAAGTTTTCAAGAAACAAGCAAAACCCTGTTACACTCAGAAGGACACTTTAACTGAACTGCAATAAATCCAGAAAGACAACATCTATTTTTACAAAAGAAAAAGAATAGAAAGTAAATCCTTACGCCAGCGGGCGAAGAAACTCTGCAAGGTAGCATTTCCCTGTAACCAGATGTAAAAAGCTAGTCCCAGAAATGCGCACCAGCCGAATGGGATGGCCAGGAGACGCAGCCCATATCGTCTGAATGGGAAGGTCGCATGTTCCTGTCTTCTGGAAGTGGAGTTGTGCTGTGACTGTGGTGGGGCTGGTGGAGAAACTTCAGAGAAAAGCATGGGGTTCATCTGAAAAGCAACTTCGCTGTCCATAAACTGACTTGTGCAGAGAACACTGCGGCAGAAGAGGTGCGCTTTCTTTTCTTTAAACACAATTCTGTGGCAGATATTTCAGTTTGCAGCAGGACCTATTAAACATGTAATTCACTTGCTAGAGCTAATGGAAGGAACCTAAAGAAAGTGGAAAGTAAAACATACATAAGAAGTGTACAGACAGCTACATAAAGGAAGCTAATTGCAGGCCCAAGGACCTCTGTTGGTCTTTAAAAAAAATTGCTGTCTACTGGGATGTCATCATCCAGCTATCTATTCCAGAGAAAATACACTGCAGAACTCAAAGGCTTAGGAGATACTATAATTAAGACTGATGTGCAGCTGCAATTTATCTTTCCTTGTGAGTATGGTACTATGGTACTATACTACTATCCTTGTGAGTATGGTCTTTATCTGTATGATGATATGCAATTTTACCCACACAGTGTCATTTAGGGAAAAGGCTGCGTTTGTCCTGAAAATGGATGGACATGGGTAATGAGGATTGCTTTCTTTGGGATTCTGACCGTTGTTGCAGGTAATGGAAGCAACAACGGAGATTAAGCTTTGCCTCAATGTTAAAATGGTTAAAAGCTGCCTTGGAGACCTGGACTCTAATACAACTTCTCCCATGAAGAAGATGTTGGACAATGTAAAAATGAAGACTGCAAAAAAAGTTCCCGAGTTAAAAAAACTGTCTCTAAGAAAGGTTTGAATAGACAGTAAACAAATGTATAGCCCCACATATGGAATAATTATAAGGACAGAAAATACTGAACAGCTACTTACTACATGAGACCTGCCCATCCTTCATACTGAATAAGAATTGTGCAGGAATAATGTTCACATAACAAAAGACTGCATCATTATGCATACATGCAAGGGGCAGAACTGAGATTGTACAAAAAAACACTTTCCTAATTATTAACCTTTAAGAACTCAGTTTCTTAAATTTTGGAGCTTGACTTCACAAGCATCTAGGAAGAGTTGAGAAGGGAGGGATGGGATTATGTACTCGTGATCACACATCTGGAACACAACTTGCCTGAGAGCAAATGGACATCTGGAGGGAGTACTGAGAGTGGTGGGATATGTGCTTCCTGCTGTCACTGATAGTGTGACATCCTATCATCCAGGTCATTAAAGAAGATGTTAAACACTGTGGGCCCCAGTATTGACCCCTACCAGACACCATTAATGACTGGCCTCCAGCTGGATTTAGTGCTGTTGATGGGAACCCTCTGGGCCTCACAGTTCAGCCAGTTTTCAATCCACTTCACTGTACACTTAACATAGCACACACTTCATCCATTTGTCTATGAGGATGTTACAGGAGACACTGTCAAAAGCCTTACTGAAGTCAAGATAAACATCACCCACTGAACCAGTCAATCTCACTGTAGAAGGCTATCAGGTTGGTCAAGCATATCTTTGTCTTTGTAAATCCAAGCTGACTACTCCCAATCACCTTCCTGTCCTTCATGTGCTTGGAAATGGTTTCCAGGATAGCATGTTCCATCACCTTCTTAGGGTCTGAGGTGAGGCTGACAGATCTGTAGTTCCCCAGTCCTCCTTCTTGCCCTTCTTGAAGACAGGATTGACATTTGCTTTCTTCTAGTCGTCAGGAATCTCTCCCAGTCGCCATGACCTTTCACAGATTATCAAGAGTGGTCTCACAGTGACATTGGCCGGCTCCCTCAGCACTCGTGGGTACATCCCGTCAGGTCCCATGAACTTGTGTACGTCCAGTTTGTTTAAATTTTCCCCAACTCGATCCTCCTCTACCTAGGGTAAATCCTCCTTTCTCTAGACCTTCCCACTGGTCTCTCAGGAACCTGGGATTACTGAAGGCAAATCTTACCAGTAAAGACTGAGGCAAGGAAGGCATTCAGTACTTCAGGCTTTCCCATGTCCTTTGTCACCAAGTCCCTTTCCCCATTCAGCAGTGGGGCCACATTTTCCCTCACCTTCCTTTTGCTGTTGATGTACCTAGAGAAGCTCCTCTTCTTGCCTTTCACACCCCTCTCCAGATTTAACTTCAGGTGGGCTTTGGCTTTCCTAACCCCATCCATGCATGCTTGGACAGCATCTCCATATTATTGCCGGGTCACTTGTCCCTGCTTCCACCTCTTACATGCTTCCTTCTTACGTCTGAGTTTTGTCAGGAGCTCCTTGTTCACCTACGCCAGCCTTTTGCTGCCTTTGCTTGATTTCCAGCTTGTTGGGATGGACCAATCTTTAGTGTGGAGGACGTCATCCCTGAAAAGCAACTGATCTTCTGGTCTCCTCTTCTCTCCAGGACAATCTCCCACAGGATTCTTCCAGGCAGATACCTGAAAAAGCCAAAGTCTGCTCTTTTCCAGTCTGGGTTGTGATCCTACTTTTTGCCTTGCTCCCTCCACTCATGATTGCCATCTTAGGATGACGTCTTCTGAACCAGCTACTAAGCATTAGTGAAGCTGTGATGCTTAGTATGTCTCACTTTTCAGAAAAAAATCATTTTCAGAAAAATTGTATTAGAGCTATCCTTGACCAAATTTCAAGGCTTTGCTTCAAAGAAAAGCCTGCCAGATTTTTTAAAGACAGCTTGTGTTCCTTTGCCTTGTTTCTCAAGTAGTTTAACAGTTCTGGCTAAAAATGTCAGGCTGAGGCCATCATTTTTGTGAAATTTCAGACCAAATGATTTGGCTTTTAGAAGGCGACAGGTGATTGAAAACCTGTGTCTCAGAATGAGAAATGCTGGATAACCTTAAGTATAGGCCTACCTTCCCAGAGAATAATATATAGACATCCCTTCTGGAGACCAATTTGAGAATAACTATGATGGAGCTGCAGTAAAGTAACAGCAGATTCTGCGTTTGTGCAGGGGGCTAGATATTTGGGACATTACTGGAAATAATCTAATGCGAGTCCACAACCTTTGAACACAGTTTATGTCATTAGACCCTTTTTCCTCTTAGTTGGAACTCAGAGTTAAAAACAAACATCCAACTAACCAACTAAAAATATGAACCCTTGTGAAGTAAATGCCTAAAACCTGGGCAAATTCATTAACCACATTTACACTTACAAAATTTACAGGAATTATAATAATATTTTCTAGGATAGAGACCAAATTTTAAAAAAACAGAGAAATGAAACTAAACAAACTAAACTGACTGCCTTATTCTGTAAACTAAGAAGGTGATCTGAGAATTTAGGAGTGAAATGACACCTATGAGAAGCATGTGATCTAGTTACTGGGTGCATTTACTTAACAGTTTCTGGAAACTTTTACAGGACTATCATCCCTTAATTTTTAAAAGGCATCAACCTTGAAATGTCACTTTGCTGTAAAAAAATAGACATGGGCACAACCCTTTTTACCGATGAGCCATCCCTCCTATTTCAGTGGTTTCAGGGAAAGCAGCAGACTACTTAACTAGAGCGAGGGCATACAGTAACACAGCATCATTTGGTAGCATCTCCTCTTTATACCTGTGTAACATCCATTAATCCTATTTATCAAAAGACCTTTGTGGTGGAGAAATGATTGCTTGGTTCATATGAGTTTATTATTCAGGGTTAATGATTTTTTTTTTTTAAACTGTTGGCAAGGTCATCACAGTCTGCTGATATTCCATAAGAATCTTAATTCTTTGCATGTAGTCATGTATTTATGTTCAAAAAACCTCCTGTATATATCTATAAACTTGCTAATGTCTTCCATTGCTATACTTCACTACCTACATACATTGGTAAACATATAATTTTGATTTGCAGCAAATGATACTTATGAAAATACAACAAAAATCATGCATGCATTATAAATTCTGTATGTCAGCGTAGTTCTGCCTTAGGGAGGATTTTAGCGAGGAGTGTCGAGTCTGACTATCTGCTTGAGGAGATGGAAGGGTGCTACGTCCCTATCACGGAAAGACAGAAACATGTACTTGACCTTATGCAGGCTAGTTATCACAGGGTGACTTTAAGTGTTTGTGTATTGCAGGATTAGGGGATCAGCTACTTGCTGGACTGTTGGTCCTTCTGTTGCAACTTTCTGCCTTTCCTTTTGTGGGATTACAGCACACCTCACAGCTCTCACCCTCTGAGAACATGGCCCAGTGCAAGGGGTTTCACTAGGAGGGAGAAGAGACATGGGGTCTGTTCGTCTACGGCCAGTTCCGATCCCTTTTGTCAATTCAGTCCAACTTTACATAAAGAGTTAATGTCCATAGTAGCCTCCTGCACCGTGTCCTCACACAGCCATCAATTGCATCCTTGTTCATCTTGATCAAGTGCTGTTTAAAACACAAAGCAACCTAAAATAAAGCTGCTCTCAAGCCATCTAACCCTCTTAAGTCTACTACTCAGACCTTCAATCTTTAAGTTCTTTCAGCCTTTGTATAACTGAACCGATTGCCTTCCAAAAGACCAAACAAGCCCCTTGTAATAATCAAGCCTAAACAACTGTTTGTGAAGAGACTCTGCACCCAGAGGGGATTGCTTCGCCTCAGCTTCTGGCCTCTGGAGCATGCAGAAGCCTGTGGGACAGCTATCCATGCAGGCCCTGAACCTCACATGCTCTTAACTTCAGGAGAAGAACTGGCTTCAAAAGGTTATTAAGATCAGGTATATAATATTGATAATGTATGTTTTGTTCATTTTTGTGTATTTTTATCTTCAAGGTTTTCTTTTTAAAGAGCAACTTATTTAGGGACTTTTTGGGTGAGAGGCAGTTCCAGGGCATTCTGATAGGAATCTGTTTCAGTTTCATCTTCTGGAGTTTTCTCCAGTTTTCTTCGCTGGAGCAAGGGCTGCAATCCAGGTCTCTGGATCGATCACTTGAAATCATTTGCTGAGGAGTTGTTCTGACAGTGGCCCGGCTGGCAGTGGCACAGCTCCGTTGGAGGGTGCCCACAGCCCGCGCAGTCTCCTAGGACAGAGATATATGTTCAAACCCATTTTGCAAAGCAGGCAGAAGATAAATTTGAATCCAGGCCTCCAATATCCCTTGTCGTGGGCAAACACGGAGGGAAAATTTCAACTTCTGCTCAGTAAGTAACTTGCTGTGAAGAGCTGGAGTAAGGACCCCTCTGAAGCTTCCTGCTCATTTTGGGGTTTTTTTTTGAGGTGCCTGTTTCTCTCCATGCACTGGATAGGAAGAGCTCGGGTGTTTGGTTCAGACCCGTAGGTTTCCCTAGGTGGCACAGCAACGGCTGCTGAGCACACAGCTACACCGGGATGGGGTTAGGCGGGTGGCAGGGAGCGAGGAAGAATATTGATGGCTGAGTGGCTGGGGGGACTGTTTCCTTCCCTGGGTCAGGGCCTACAAGACAGGCACCACAGTGCTCAGCTTATATCCCCTCCATCAACCCAGCTCGAAATTATCTCCTATTAGAGGAGACAGGAGCAGGACTACTTTATTAGGGCACTGTCTCTTCTGTAACTAGAAGATTTTCATCTCTGTGTACACAAGGTCTCCTTTATCCTTCTTTAACTAGTGGTCTTGTTGTAGGAAAGTTATACTAGTGGAATGTCTTAATTCAATCCAGGTTTGTTAGGTTTCTTTTCCACATTCATCCAGATCAGATAAATCGCATGCTGTATTTACTTTTTTGAATGCTTGCCTAAAGAGTCTATGCACTGAGGCTGTTTCTCATAATGTGCTGACTTTTGGAACCAACTCTTTATTTACAGGCTTTGGCAAAATGGCTAGATTTATTATTTATTAACCAGAAAACCAACAGCCCTTTCTTTTAGAAAGGTACAGAGTTGCGCAAAGTATACTGTGCTACCAAAATTACAAGTTTCATTCCAGATTTTTTCGTAATTCCTGTTATCTATGGTTTGATAGCTACAGTCATTACCATTTTTGGAGATGGAAATCCTTTTCTTCCTTCTCTTTCACTTTCAAACTTCCCTAAGATTTCATGAACTCTTGTTGCATCAAGAATTTTTGTAAAGTTTGCTTTGAGATCATAGTTAGATTTTTCTGTGCCTTGTGAAGAGGCATTTACTGTGCTTTTTAAATTTTTCTTAAATAAATCCACCTTTCACCTCGCAGTGGGTTCCTACAAGTAGAGTTATATTCATCCTTATCTTCCTCTGTATTATGCCTGGATATAGCATCAGTTAGCATTTTTCTTTGGTTTGTTTTGTCAATATAGCTTTTGCAGGAATACGGCCTTACTTCTCCAATACCTGGCAGCTTGTCCAAAATCTCATACTTCATCATCACAGGAGTGTAATTGCGAGGCATGCATTTTGGAGGCATCAGAAGTATTTACAAGAAATAACAATACTTTCAAATAATGCTTGAATATTATTTCAGCATATAAAGGCTTCAGACACCTGTTCTATTTAGACTACAGTGGAAACCATGTTAGCAAGAGCCCAAGGTTTCCACACGTGGTCAGAACTATCCCTGTGGGACTATCTTCTGCCTTCCCTGTCAGAAGCCAGGTGCTAACAGAACATGATGCTAATGAAGACATTTGGGGAATTCCTGTTTTCTGACTTCTGGCCTTCTGTTTTCAAGAGCTGTTCAAATTAGGTACCTTTTGGAGACACATGAACATGGGGTACAGGAAGAGCAATCCAACATTGCTCCAACATCATCTGTAGCTGATTCAGGTTTGAGCACTGACCCTAAGAGCCTCCGCTCTTAGGCTGTAGTTGCATGCACAACTTGAGCAGGCAGGAGCTGTCACTGCCACCAGAAGAAGCAGTCCTGCCTTTCACTTATCATTTGTTCCTGTTCCTGTGCTACCCCTCCCTTTGCTTGTGGCTGGGGAACTCTGAGTTAGAGCCAACTATTATTTGGGCTGGGTTACTCTTAGCTTGTATTGGTTCCTGATCTGTTTCACTGCAGGGCTGCACAGAATTTTTTTGTGCCAGCACAACAGAGGGGACAACATGGAGGCAGGGATGATCCAGGTGCCTGGAAAAAAGGGAGCTGAGATGCCACCAGCTCAAAGAGTTCAAGAAACTCCAGCCTTTTTCTTGATTGTACTTTGCAGGAGCTCAGTTAATGAGGCCAGTTGAATTTTTGCTGTTTTGCCATGTTTCAATTGTTCCTCATCCATCTCTGCATAACAGGTGATCTACACTACTTCCCATTCCTCTGGGCTTTTCTTACCACTCCTGCTTTCCAAGGTGGGACGCTGGGAGCACCGAGTTCAGTGAACACGTGGCTGTCACAGCTGCCTACATTCCAGGCAGGACAGTGGAGTCTGGTGGTCAAAGAGAAAATTGCAACCAACGAGATCTCACCTTCCACCTTTGAGATCTTCAGCAAGCAGCTTTGGCCTTACAGCTTCTGCTCCATCTGCACGACAGCCCCACACAGGCTTCCTCTTGGCTGAACCACAGCTGGACAAAGTGCTTAACACTGCACGTTCCTAACAGCAGTCTCTGTACTGTGTTGACTGTAGAAGGAATCTTAACTGGGCTGATGCTTTCCCTTGTTGCTGTGGCTCTGGGCTGTGTTTGGTTTGTTGGAGTGAAGCTGCAGATCCAAGTTTCCTCAGACCTGGCAGTAAAAGCTGATACAGTAGAGACCAGCTGGCATTGTCCCATGCTTCAGGAGTCTTCTACATAAAATGCTTGTAGGGGTGATACCATCTGCCCCCAAACTCGAGGGAAGAACCAGCTGCAGATGCAGCTGGGACAAACAGCTACAGGAGCAGCTGTTGATCAGCCTCTTAATCTCAGTTTTAATGTACACCTATCCTTGGCAAGGTCCCATTTGCCTACTTTTCTTATTATTTACTTAGGTTGGCCTTTCTCAGAACCTCCTCCCACCAAACCATGCCATTTCCTGCCACCACTTCATTGTGGAGTTGAGATCAAAGTTGACTTTGATCTCACCAGTCTTTGTCTCTTCAAAATAAAAATAGTCTCTTTATAACCAAGTGTCATTGCACTCCATGGGTACTGTTGCAAGGACAAGGATTATAAATATTAGAATAGCTGGCTGTTGAGGTTGTGAGTGATAGTGGTGAGATGGGAGGGACTCTGAGAAATATCACAAAGATGAGCAACTTTCTCCCTTCCTCTGGAGAACTTCTGTATGCAAAAGTGGGGGTGCTATGATGTGGCTGTCAAAGTCTTAGAAAATGATGAAGCTTGTGGAATGGACAGTTGTGAGATAAGACACTAATGTAAATTGCTCTGTACTTCTAGTAGGGACTAGTGTCAGTTGTGATGCAGTCCTTGCCCACAAGGAAAACCTCTTGTCAGGTTTTCTGGTCCCTATGTGTCCCCAGGTTTGAGCACAATCTGGTCATGCATAAAGATTTTAGGATTCAGTTCTCAAAATGATCAGTCTTGCTATGCATCTTTTACAAAAACAAAAAGATTCAAGTCCATGAAAATCCTTATTAGCCAGACATCAATATTCTGAGACTAAAGAGAGTAGCTGTAGGAAAAAAGCATATACTTGCAAAGCATATTATTATTTATCAAGGTGAACAGAAGGGAAATGCGTCTCTGATTCTAGCTTTTTTAATTTTAATTTTGTGTAAAATATCTTTCTTATTATAATCAGAACAAAGATAATTCATGTCTCAGATTTAAATTCCAAACTTAGCAGAATAGAAAATAGAGGCTTGTGCTCTGTTTTTCATAAAAAATCTAGCATTTCAATTTCAGAAAATGTATGATGCAAGTTGAGTTAGCTGTGCTGGGGTATAAATGCATTCTTGGTTTGGTCCTCAATTCACTTTTATGTCTGATTCATCTGGGAAGATCTTGTCTTTCTGGGAAAGAGATGGCAGCAAATCAGTTGGGAGACAGCAGATTTCTTCAGATCTCACATTCATCTGATCCTGCAGTATGCCATTTCTAAGCTTGTGAGACAGATGGGAAACCTTAGGAGCTTGGAAACTTTGGAGACTGTTGCACTGAGATTAGTGAGATCTTCATGAACTAGTCAACAACTTCATCAATGTTGTATCAAATGTTATGCCTCTTTGCATTCCAGGAAACACCATGGGCAAATATGCAATCTCTCAGAGATACAAGAAATCTCATTTTTGAGGTAAAGGGCAGCAAGGACAGCAAGATAATGGCATACTCCTGATTTACCCAATGGGGCAGCACTACTGAAATACACAGAAAACCTGAGGAGTGTTATAAAATGTGCTGCCTGAAGATTGCTTTCTTGATCTAAGGACTGCCAAAAGCCTCTGAAGGGGTGCCATGCTGCAGAACAAAGAGTCAAGCATCGTGTGCATGTACTCGACAAGTTCACATGCTGCTGATGGAGGATACTGGCGTTAACTCAGCAGAGTCGCAGAAGCAGAGAAGGCTGCCAGGACATGTGGTGGTTATGCAGGTCAGTCTCCTGCTTGAAGCTGAACTATTGCCTGACTAGATCAAGTCAGATGTGATCCTGAAATGGAAGTGTCATGACAGACAGCAAGAACAATCCCCTGATTATGAGCTCCCCAATAACAAATTGTAGATTTTGTTTTTCTTCCAGATGCACTTGTCACAACCTTACCCCCACGCGCTTCCTCTGACAACTCTCTGTTCTCTTCCAATTTATAAAGCCCTACTCACCTACCAAAAAACCCCCATGCAAAATGACAACAAACAAAAAGATACATATCCAAGTCTTCTCAACTGCTGCTCAGAATCCCTTTCCACCCACCACCAGTTTACAATTGTTTTACATTGTTGTGTACTTAGGGAAGCAAGGATTGCTACTGAGAAAATACTTACAAACCTAATAACTAAGTGCAGTCAAGCTTTTTTAATAGCTAGGTTTCCTTGGTGGTGCCTGTTGAGGCTGATTGTGATTTAAGGTTAAAAAAAATCGGCTGTGCTAGTACAAATATGAGGTCAATGAGTAATTAATGAATACTGATTTTACAGGAATGCCAGCAGAGTATGTTAATAAAGCCAATGGTGAGCAATACAGCTTGCTGCCTGCCATTGAGGCTCTTTGTCTAAAGCAGGACTGTCTGTTTAAAGAGCACCTTTTTGTGCTTATTGAAATTATAACAACAACTTAAAACTGTTATTGTACGTGCTCACTCCCAGGCATCTGAAGATAGTCTCCGACAATGTTAAAATGAAGTTACCCTTCATACAGAGTTAACTGGTTACATGAAACTGATGTACAAGCATTAACGGTTTAAATTGGGATGTAAGTGAAAGGAATAGCAGAAGTAACTCTGCTGTTAACAGGCAGGGAATGGGGTGCAGGCTAAGGAACAAAAATTGTCCTCTGTTTCTGAGTTTCAATATTTCCTCATCTTTTGTTTCAACAAGACCCACTTAGGTTCAGATGATGCATATCTTGAGATCTTTTGGCACCAGGTGTGCAACATTAACCATCTGAGCAGGGTACGTTTAGAAAGCAAGGGTTGGAAGGTGTTGGGAAGGGAGGTGGTTTTTCTTCTTCCTCTTCCTTTCCTGTGTAGGGGTGGTTGGCTGGAGGTGGGCCCAAAGAGGCTAGGACGAGGTGTGTGAGTGGCTTAATTCAGTGTTTTGTACTCATAAACTGTTCTGCTGAGTAATTCTTTCCCCTGATTTTTGTCTAACTTACAGTTTTGCTGAGGAAGAGCTTAATTTTTGCATGCTGCTGAATCATGTAGTGTTGCACCTTAATTCCTCTAGGCCTGAATTTAAAAAATGGCCGAATTTGTGCCTTTTTCTGTAAGAAAGAGAGAGAGAAATAAACAAAGAAACCTAGAAGCAAAAATCTCAAGTGAGGTTATCTGTCCAGAGACTTACGTGTTACTAAGAAATTAAAGAGCATCAGGGAACGCTTCTGGACATGGCTTTTATTTTATTATTTTTAAACTTTTAAATTATTAGAACAGTTGCTGGCATGGTTTTGGTCCAGACTAACTACCGTTCTCCCAAAACAGTTCTGGGCATATTTCAGGAGTTGCTGCGGGCCCAGGACTATTCCTGGTAAACCACTTGAATGTGGCCACCCTATTTAGGAGGATATTATGGACTCCTGAATTTCACTGATATATCCCACTAGTTCACCCAATGACTCGTGTTTCATTAGAATACTAAACTACAGTTCCTGGAAATAAATTAAAATGTGATTTTAATATCAAAAGAGATGGAACGTTCCCCACTTTTTTTGAGAATTTATTCCTCTCAATCATTTGAGCTTACTGTCTGTTTTGAAGTACGTGGCTCCAATTTCCAGTTACTGATTGTTACTTTAATATTTTTTTTTCTGTTAGCCTATGGTCATTCAGTATTTCCTTCTTCAGAAGATACTTATACACTGTAATCAAACCTGATTTTTATAACAGATTGTGTTTTTCAGGTCTCTGTTCATGAGGCATTTTCTACAGCTCTGTAATAAATGCTGCTGCTCTCTTCTGCATCAACACCCATTTTCAGCACCCTTTTAAATAATACAAATAAATATGCAGACTTCTAGTGTAATCTTAGTTCTCAACTCCCTCCTTCCTACCATTTCTCTCTGCATTATTTTCCAAGCCGTGCCAGTTCTCAGCGTTGCACTTGGAGACTTTGTTCAGCTACTCTCTCCTGTGACTCCTCCCAGAGTCACTGCTGTCCAGCCTGCAGCCTCCCATGCTGTAGGCAGAGCCTCTGTTTCTTGTGCAATTGTATGTTTGGCTACAAATTGTTTGAAAAGGTCCAAGTCATCCCAGAATGACTCAGATCGCTCTGTACAAGTGCCCTGTCCGCTCAGGTAACTCTAATCAGGCAAATCTGTGTTGTCCACAAATGTTATGGGAAGTCATATTTACAGCCTTGAAACAATTTTACTATCTTCATTTAATAATAACCACAAATATAATGAAGATGTCAGACTAACAAGGCCCTACAAAAGTATCTTTCTGTCAACAGCAATTCATTGACCTTTATTTCTTAGGTTTTTTATTCTACATTGGGTTGCTATCTCTTCATCCACCTTCCATTTATTAAACATTTCTTTGAATACTGTCCATTTTGTTGTTAATATGGGATTTTTTCTTAAAAAAAAATTATCCGGCATATATTTAAGGAGCTGCTACAAATCAGATGCTTAGTGATGACATTCAGGCTTCAGCATCACATTCTTTGGGAGCGATTTCTGTGAGCATGGAGTGGTTTCTCAAGACTAGAAAAGCCTTAATAAGGGAATGTCCTGAGCCAGTTTCACTGTAAGCTACAAGGGGACAATGTCAAAATGGAGCTATCTGGCAATGAAAATAGTATTTGAAAATGCAGATAGTACTGTGAAGAAGCTTTTGCCTGGCCAATTCTGTATTCTCACCAAAGTCTTTTATAAAGTATCCATCTAATTCTAAAAATCAATGTATTAGAGAGAAAAAAACCCAATTTAACCTAAGTAGCAGTTGATGAATGTGACTGGTTGTAAATCTGGAGTAAATTCCGATGATAAGTCTGGAGTAAAGTAGGAGTTAAAACTTTTATCCTCATCTGTTCTGATATATCAAACACAGAGCAGAGCCCTCCATGAAGTTCAAGGTTCTCAAGTTTCCTTAGGCCAAAGACATACACATAGTTTATAGAGTCAAAATAAACAATTAGCACAGCTTTTAAAAAACGGCTAATCCATTTCTATTTGTTATTAGCCCAGCTGGTCAATTATTTGCTTCTCAGCATGCCTGCTAACCATCTAGAAGTTTCTACTGTTACACTCCTGACCATGTATAACATACAACGTTCACTTCTAACTATTTACAGTAGACTTTCCTCTTTACACTTTAGCTGTTAAATAGGCTCTTGAAATATTTACTTGGAGTAATAAGTATTTTCAAGTATGTAGTTTCTTGCTTTTCCTGTTCATAGTCTTGAATTCAGAAATGAACTTCCAAGTGCTAAAAGCTGTTCAGTTTTACTTTTCAGCAGTAAATAACTTAGGCTATTTCCTAAGTTACAGAACTTTGCACTGCATAAAATGTAAGCCAAACACAATCTTCAAGTATAGTCACATACTTAGGAAATAATTGCTGGCGTTTCCTCATAACTATGAAGCAGTAGCTGGGTTTGTGCTCAGCCCTCTCAGGCTGAGGAACCCCAAAGACGGTGCCAGGAACTTGAAAGCTAGTCACTATTCACTCTACATCCTGCAGCGGTAAAGGATGGTTCGTTTATCTACAAGGACTATTCCTCCCAGTAAAACTTTTGCAATTTGCAGGTGGCAATGAGTATGTTACGCAACAGAGAGTTAGTACCTACTGAAAGGACCCCGCTTTTAGGAACAGTGTGATTTTTGGATCCGCAACTTGTTTAGAATCCTTAGTGAGCTGGAATAACTTTACGTCACAACAAATCTTTTAATCATTTAGTGGTTTTCATCTTGTTTTCTTTCCATTACGTCCCTTGGAAATACTAGGATTATCTGTGTGTTTTGCACTCTTTGCCATATCCAGAAATGAAGATGGATGCTATATCTACAGGGATCTTAAAGCAACACATTTGGACTTCGTGATAGAACTTTTTTGTTTCATGATACCAGCATGTGTGAGAAACGAAAGGAACAGTTTTAGCAGGCAGTCAGCTCTTAATTATCTGCACGCTCACCTTGAGTTGAATTAAGCAGAGGCAAATTAGAATGGGAGTTGCAACATGAGGTCATGTTTTACCATCCTGTACAGCGCAGGCTAGTTTTAGCCTTCCAAAAGTCTAATGTAAAACTCTGGGACGCTGTTACCAACCTGACCTTCCACTCCCATGCCCAGAAAAACCTTGCAGGAGGAAAAGCCGCTGTGCAAAGCTATGGTTTGCCAACGCGCAGAGGACAAATAGCCTTGCTTTTCCTTCCCTCCCCCAGCGTCAAATCTACAGTGTAGGGCCACGTGGAAAAGTTGGCAAATCCAATGGAAAGGGGAAGCAGGGACTGCTGAGCAGGGACACTCAGAGTTAATATACTTTCAGCAGTATTAATTCTCTATCGCACCCTATTGTTTTCTTCTGCACTTCGCAGGAGTCAGAGTGCCTTGTGGGGAGACTCAGGCCATGACAGCACAGTCACTGAATAAGCTCCTCTGCAGTGGTTGAGGAGAGGGCTTCGCCTGCGTACATGGAGGTTTGGGACTGGAGTCCTGAGTATTGCTCTTTTTCAGATACTGTCCCACTACGTCTTCATTTCACTGGTCCCACAGCCTGGGTGTGGAGAAGATGCTTCGTGTTGGTAGACACAGTGGAGCAACGGAGCTGCAACCACTCTTGGTCTTTTTCAAGACAAACAACATTTGGATGCATCCCTCTGTTTACATGGTAGACTTAAACTGCAATCCTCTACGGTTTGAATTTAAACCAAAATCATTACACTGCACCAGGGAGCTCTCCCTAAAAATCTCAGGCCGGGCCCCTAAAATCAGTAGCGGCATTTGAAAAAACCCACATAACTAGAATATGAAAGAGTGGTGAAACATTGGAACAGGCTGCCCAGGGAAGTGGTGGAGTCCCCATCCCTGGAGGTATTTAAAAGACGTGTAGATGCGGCGCTTAGGGACATGGTTTAGTGGGCATGGTGGTGTTGGGTTGACGGTTGGACTCGATGATCTTAGAGGTCTTTTCCAACCTCAATGATTCTATGATTCTATGATTCTATAATATATATCACCCATAGTGGCACTCAGCAGTGAGCTAGGGCAGCAATCTAGAAGACGTATCTGCAGCCTAGCTAGAGAAGATAAATTCAGGTTAGATCAGAAGTCTAAATGCTTCCTTACAACTCAGGCAAGCAGCAGGCTTCAATGGAAACTACAGGAGTTCAATAACTATGTAAAGGCGATCACCCTTTTTGTCAACCTTGGCTATGCACGGGATGGAAAAGGAGATCTTTCAGTAACTGTACAGGAGGCTGTCACTATAGCAGATCCGTATCATACTCTGTCAAGTAGAACGCAATTTGTCACTTTCTGTGTAGCAAATTATGATGATATCCGTTTAAAAACATGTTTGCAAGCAGTCAGCTGGCAAGTGCATTGTACACTGGCCCATCTGTTACCACAGTAATTGGGTCATCCAATTCAGAAGAAGGCGTTTTGCCCATGTAGTGACAGAAGTAATGACCTCATATGAAGAAAGTCTGTATCTGACCAGGGATTCTAACAGTGGGGTAGAGGAAAGAAAATATTCCTATGGAACCAACTGGAAACAGCAGACCCCCGTTAGGCACGTGTTCAACTGAGGCTCTGGAGCAGATCTAATTGCACCTCAGAAATGCTGCTGAAGGAAAACAAGGAGAAAGGTTCTATCATTACAGAGAGGACTGCAACCTACCTAAAGAGAAGGTTGCCAGGACTAGCTGTCTTCCTGTCAGAAGATGACAAATCACCAGCTTCAGCACCCTTCTGTTAACACCAGGTACTGCCCATGTGAAAAAATGATACTGAGAAGGTAGTGGTGTATTTTAAATTTTTAGGGTGGCAATTTTTATTTGGAGTTTCCTTCTTAAGAAGAGTAATAACAGAGTTGGTTTCTGATTTCAAGATAATCAGGTTTTTGGTTACAAAAACTACAAAGTTATAACACCCATTTTACCTGTTCATGGGAGGAGAATCAGGCCTTCTTGTACATTAAGTACTCATTTTCTCTTCTCTCTCTGTCTCTCAGGGCATCCATTAGAGTAACTTTGCTAGGATTATAACTCTTCTCTATCCCTAGAAATTTTAAGAGCTAGAGTACCTGCCTTTCTTAAAGTTAGGCTCTAGTCTGAACAAGAGATAATTGTTACAAAAAGCTTATGTTACCTAATCAGAGTAGACTTTTTCTTCAGTCTTTAACCCCTGAACCTTTTGATTTTCTCTTCTGAGACAAGCACCATTACTACATGTACAGAATGAGTTTCTGTGAGTTCAGATGTCCATGATGCCTTGGCCACCTCTGCAGTACAAAGTCAGGTAAGAGCTTTTTGTAGTGAAACTCAACAGCTTCTCATTGACATAGATACACAGACAATACGTAAAACAAACTGAGAAACTTCCACTCAAATGTAAGGGAAGCACATTATAGCTTAGTTTGAGATTAAGCACCAAAAAATATATACTTACTCTCTGAATGAAGTCCAAAACTGATTTAGCGGAAAGAAAGCTGAAGTAGGAAGACAAAAGGAAAGTTGAATCCTTCTAAAATGAAGCTTCACCATACTATCCCACTAGCTCAGACTTTGTGACCCCCAGGGTCACTTCTGGCCTTATAGCCAGTGAATCTCCACTGGCAGCGATGTGTGAGTGGAATTTTCAGCTACATCAGCCATTTCCATCACTTCTTTCACACTGGACTTCAAAATTCCCCAAAGTAATTAACAGAGTCATCACTTGAACAAGACAACTGTTGCAGAAAATCGTTAAAGTTTGACTTAATCTAGCAGACTACATCACTGCTGATCAATTCATTTCTTAGACGAGCCGGTAAAACATACAGTGAACAACGTCCAGCACATTTCTGCCAGCTTGGGCAAAGGGCAGAAAATCCTTTGTTGCTAGCGATGACTGAGCTGACTTCTGAAAGGGGAGCTAAATGGTAGGACTGAGACACGCAGGGTAATATTCAAACGTCTTTTCAATACATGGGATCATGTTACCCAGGTAACATCAAACCCCTCAGTGCAAATAATCTTTGTGTACTCTTCTGTTGCACCGTTCTGATGGCACTTGGGAGGCCCAGTTTTCTAGGCATCCGCACCATCTTAGCCTTGCGGGAAACGCATGCCGTGTGTGATGAGATTGGTCTAGTTGGACTGCTAATAAAACTAAACATTTATTTAGATGCCCAGCTTCATAGTAGGGCAGATGATTATTTTTTTATTTTCCTGCGCTGCTAAGAAACCTGGAATTTGTTCACACATGGTCTCTTAATACTCTCTCTGAGCAGCTGCTAAAGCAGACAGTGCTCAACTTCATCTAAATTTTTTTCCTTAACCAGGTCTCCTTTTTCCTACAGAAGTAGCCTCACACTTACGGGACAGCCAGAAGGTGTGCCAACATCCACGGTAAGTTTATAAAATATCTGCTGACAGATGTGACTGACAGGAGACTTTGAAGGTGAAGGTCTCAGTTTCTCTTCCTTGTAGTATCCACAGCCTTTCTTTGTTGATCCTGGCGTGAGGCAGCAACACGAACTGATACACCCAGGAGGGTCTGTTAAGTGGCTGCCTTTAAAACAAACATCATCAATGTTTTACAGATCAGCCAGCAGGGGTCCTGCCTTTGCCAGTGATGAAAATACACTTAAAGGTCTCATTGTTAATTGGGTCATGTTCTTTCTGGTGGAGCTTACTGGGCGTTGAATTCAGTCCTTTCACCCATGGATATAAATATTATACTCATAATAATAATCACAGCAGTAATACGTTTATTATGTTTATTATCACTGCGCCAAGCAGCTGTATTCATGGGGGAAGACCCTATTTTGTTGGATGTTACACAAGCACAGAATAAAGCAGGTGGCCCCGGCTGAAGGGGCTAATGATCTAAGTAGGAGGCAGGATTCAAAGCTGGATATAGACCAGCTGGCATAGGAGGCCAAGGAAACAATAAGACAGCACTAAGAAGTGAATGTGCTGTGATCTCAGCATAACAACTCTCTGTTGACAAGCTTTCAGTAGAAAAGTGTTTTTTCCTCCCTTGAAACAATAAGAAAAAAAAAGTTTTAAGAAGTAATTAAAAAGAGGATAGTATATTAATCTTGCATGTTTATTGGGGTCAACTCCTAATCATAAAAGGGCAAGTTCAGAACAAAACCCAGGAGTGCTTGTTTGAAAATCTAATATAAGGGCTAATGTTTGTCTTGGGGTGGACAGGTAGACAATGGGGAACCTAGAAAAGTAAGAATGACACAAGACGGAGCACAACAGAATACGCAAAAATAGGAGTGACATGTTCAAAGAGGTGAGTTTGAGAAATACACTTTGCAGTAGCATTCTGATCAGACAAGGGTAAATTTACCAACGCTGCAGGAAAAAAATGTTTCAGTAATCAAAACGAGACAATGAGGGCCTGGATGAGATTTTAGCTGAGCATCTATTGACTACATCTCTACAGGTATTCACTCAAATAGAATAGTGAAGTACCAATTTAAAATAGAAAAAGGCAATTTCTATCAAACAAATAGATTAGAAAATCTTACAATCCAGAATTTCTTGTAGTTACATAATTAATACATTGCTCATCTTAAATAACACTCATCAGCTTCAAATCATACTTATCCCTCTTTTTTTTTTTTTCCTTTGGACATTATTTGAAAAAGTCATGACTATCCACAACTAGAATAGTAGTACGCACAATTAGACCTCTTGAACAGCGTACTGTAGGACAAAGTGTTCAGTTAACACTAGTGTTGCTAGATATCTCATTCAGGCTATACATGCTGTGGAGCAGTGCATTTAGCTAACAGTGTTATTTGATAGCATTAGTGGACAAAAAACTTTGTAGATCTTGGCTCTCTAAATCCATGCACCAGTACTGAATGATTCCTGCAATGTAATTTACTCTTTTCCACAAGATTTTAAACTACAATTGAAAGGGCTTGTTTGCTTATACAACTTTAATTTTTCTTTATATAAAATTGTAATGTTACACCTACAGCTTTAAAAACACCAGAATAGCTTTCTGCTAACTGTAAGTCTTGACTGGCTTCAACATCTTTTTTTCCCACCTATTATATTTGGTGCAAAAAGGATTTCTGGAAAACAATATTAAAAAAAAAAATCTTGTCTCTTGATTGACACTATAAATTGACTAACCCTCATGGAAACACTATCAACAATTTCCTCTTTTTTTCCTAAATAAAAATAATAGAAGGAATTGGAACTATTTCTCTAACTTTCTGGCCAAGTTAAAATGACTTTTCTCTGCGTTGTACAGTTTCCCCTCTAGATGGTAGAAGAGAACAAACTCTGAGGTACTTGCACTGTGAAGTCTGGGATGATAAACAATGTTGCCAGTGAAGTACAATGCAAAGAAGCTGAAAAGTCATGCTATATTAAATTATCTTTGTGTTCTGTTTTCATCTGACATAGGTTAGAAGAGCTATGCTGGATACAATGATGGTTCCTAGTAAACTTAAACCTGGAATTTTGAAGGAGCATTGCTGTCAAAAACTTTCATGCACTACAATTTGCCTTTACATGACTGTTCTGAAAATCCATTCTTTAGAATATAAACATCATGATTTAAATAGTTTTTTAATATAAAACATTATTTCAATACTCCTGGACATCTTCTGTTTTCTTTACAAGATCCTTCTCTTGATTTCCTTAAATGTAATTGAACTGAAATCTCCATATGCACATTCCTGAACTGCTTCCATGAACCTTTACCTTTTTCATATTGGTTATGAGTAATTCTTATTAAACTTCAATTTTTGAAATTTCCTTCCAGGAAATATTCCAGGTATATTGAAATACCCTTCCAGGTCTTTAGTTTCAAGCTGTATTACACAGAGAGTCTTCTACATCTCAAAATGTTCCTGAATGAAGAGTAGTAGAGCTGACAAAAAGATACGATATAAACCATCTTCTTTTCAATTCACTAGTAAATGGAAAAAAGAATCCTTCTATCCTTCTATATTTACATGTGCCTGCCTTTTGTAGCCTAGGTTCTTTTCCTGGAAAAGAAACTAGGCTGCAAAAGTATCTCAAGTCTGGACACAGAAGGCCTCATGTTGGTAGAATGAATCACAAGCTATAAAGGATATGTAAACCTCTGTTCATTTCTTCTGTTGTCTTTAATTTTACATCAATAGATCCTGATTCTAATTCACTATTATTTGAAAATATTAAAAATCATTATACCATGATCTCTGAAAAAGGATAAATGAGCAGGTAACATTCTCTTTTGATAACAGTGAAGGCCATCAGTGCTACAACTTTACCTAGAAAAAAATACCCAACCACTTTCTCTCTCAGTTGCTCAGCTTTGTTTCTTGCAATATCGTGTATCTGTAGTTCATCCACAGGCCACCACGGTCCCTATGCCTGAGTTTCCAATGTCAAAAGGAATCAGGATTTGAAACCAAACCCATTCCCCTTCATTCTGAAGCAAAACACAGGAGTCATTTCTAGCTCATCCCTGGTGAGTTTCTTTCACCCGCGTAAGATACCTTAGGGCACTTTCACATCATTATTTCCTTAACTGCAGAATCAAATTCTTGGTTTCTCCCCCTGCTACCACTTTTTCTAACCTTTTCTGGATTCTTCCAAAACTAGTGTTTGCAGGGCCAGAGTCAAAAACACCTGTGCAAAGATAAAAGGGATTTTTTAGTGGCAGACTAACATTTATATTGATGAGATCATTCTAGGTGTCTTACAGTGTCGCTACACTGTGCTTGGGTGCTACGCTGGCAACCTTCATTCCTGCATTTCCCAACTATTACATGACTGTCTTTGCAACTTCTCCATGTTGTGCAGTGAATTGCCTTTTACTGTTTAAATCCTAAAACAAAATACTTCCACTGAAGGGTAGCACTCACTGTATGGAACTGTATCAATCAGGCAGGGTCAGAGAATCACAGAGCGGCACTCTCTTCCATACGCAACTGGTAGAAACTATAGAACAAACGATGAAATGAGTAGACAACCAGGTAACTACGATATAATGGGGAAATTATAGCCATTGTACAGAAGTTACACATCACAAATCCATTAGTGTTCTTTGAACACTAAGGGTGATCCTTTCAAGAAAGTATATTTGTATTTCCAGACTGTTGGGGTAAGGTTTCTCACCTACAGGAATTAAATAATCACAGAATAGTAGGGACTACTCCCTCCTGGATTAATAGCTGTTTAAAAGTAAATAAGTAGAGGATGACAATAAATGTTGAGTTGGAAATTGATACGAAGGAATCTGTCCTGTTGAACACATTATGTTTTTGGAAAAGGAGATGAGAAGACAAAGTTAGTAAGGATGTGAAATAATTCAGGATAATCAAAGCTTGATTATAGAGTTGCAACAGATTTCACAATGTTCTATTGTGGGGCAATTTAAAGACTGTTAACATTTAATATTGATAAATGTAAACAGGAAAAAGCAACTCTTGATTATACATACACTTGTTAGGCTCTAAATTACCTATTACCTTTGAGAAAATAGACTTTGAAGTCACTGGGGATGATGTTAGGAATTCTTGGTAAAGGAATATAGAACAAAACATTATGTAACCACATAAATCTATAGCCTCTCCCTTTCAAAAATAGGTACAGAAAAGAGTGAAAAGAACAAAGACATCAATAACTTCTATATAATGAGAGATTAGCTAGACTCCTCAGTGAGGACAAGAGACAACTCAGCATATATAAAGTTATGATTAGCATGGGGGAGCTGATTAAGCAATGATTACTCACTTATTTCTCACAGCACAAGAACAAGACAGCACCCAATGAAATTACAAGGCAGCTGCTTTAAAACAAACCAAAGGAAGTACTTTTTCATACAGCACGTAATTAAATAGCGGAACTCACGGGATACTGCGGAGGTCAAAAATATAAGTGAATTCAAAAAATATTAGACATGTAACACAGGCCCATCAGTGGCTATTAAACATGATATTCCAGATGAAATTTCCATCTTGGGAAGTCCTGATGGCTAGAAGCTGGGAGAGTACAAAGTAAAAGTATTGCTCTGTATGTGCCATGTTTCTTGTATACCTTGTCTAAGCATCCACAATTGTCACTGTCAGAGACCTGAGACCTAAATAACCTTTTGGTCTGACTGCTTATGTCTACTTTTACACCCTGTAGGTGGTCCTGCCAGTAGAGAAGGGGGTGGCAGACAGTGACATGCAATTTCCATGTGCAAGTTAGTTTATAAATCAAATACGGCAGTGGTGCAAAGATACTCAAGCTTGGTCTGCTCAAGCTCATTTGAGTGTAGAAGAGCTTTCTAGTCTAAGTGCGGTGTATCATGAATGTACCTTTGCTGAGCCGGTTTTGGGTCCAGGAGTGTGCTCTCTTGGATTTAGCCCTGTTGAATGTCCCTTGGCTCCATGCGATGCCAGTTCAAACGTCTCTTATAGCAGGGCTTCCCTCTCCAGGGGCACAGGCTCTGCACAACGTGACTGGCACTGCACTGCTGGCTCCACACATCTGTACTACCCTGTAACCAAGTGTCCTAGTTTCGGCAGGGATAGAGTTAATTTTCTTCCTAGTAGTTGGTACAGAGCTGTGTTTTGGATTTAGGATGAGAACAATGTTGATAACACACCGAAGTTTTAGTTGTTGCTAAGTGGTGCTTACACTAGTCAAGGACTTTTCAGCTCCCCATGCTCTACTGACCGAGAAGGCTGGAGGTGCACAAGAAGCTGGGAGGGGGCACAGCCAGGACAGCTGACCCAAACTGGCCAAAGGGACATTCCACACCATGTGACGTCATGCTCAGTACATAAACTGGGGGAAAGCTGGCCGGGGGGGCCGCTGCTTGGGGACTGGCTGGGCATCAGTTGGCGGGCGGTGAGCAATTGCACTGTGCATCACTTGCTTTGTGTATTATTATTATTATTACATCATTATTATTATTATCTTATTTCAATTATTAAACTGTTTTTATCTCAACCCACAAGTTTTCTCACTTCTACTCTTCCAATTCTCTCCCCCATCCCACGGGGCGGTGGGGGTGGGGGAGGGAGTGAGCGGGCGGCTGCCTGGTGCTCAGTTGCCGACTGAGGTTAAACCATGACACCAAACTAGTAAAGCTCCCCCAGAAGGAGGTGCACCAAAGACTGCATTGAGGAGACATCAAACCAAGCTCTCCTGGTGACAGCTCAGGTTTGGAGGCAGAATTTACCTTCTCCTTCTTTTCGGATTGTACCAGCCTGCCATGACTGTGAGCTGTAGAGCTGACAGTATTTTGCTTATGTGTTTCAAACCTACTAGCTAAACAAGAAAAGGAACACTGAAATTCAGGAATAGTAGTTTTCAATAGTAATAATTCTTCTAATAATAATTCCAGTTTTCTTTCATCCCCTCTTGCCACTCTCAGCTTCTCTCGTCTCTCTCCCCAGTGCTTTCATCCTAATACCATCTTGCCTTTCTTCTCAAACTTCTGTCCCACCCCCTTCTTGCTGACAGACCTCCCTCACCAATTCTGTTCTCCTAACCATAGCTCCCTTTGCTTCTGTTCCTTTGTATCTGTAGCCAACTTTGCTCTAGTTCCCTTCACCTGGCTTCTTGTGCTAACCCACTTCAGAATCGCCATCTTCCTCCTTCTTGTGCTCTTGCTCCTGGCTTTCTCCATCTGTCTTTTTCTCCTTCCAGCTGTTTTCCGGAGCAGCTGTTTCCACCACCACACAAAGCCCAGATGGCTGAGTACTGACTATAGAGAGACAGGCACGCTCTTCTCAGTTCCTGTGCCTGGAGCCCTGTGATATCCCACTCTGCCCCTGTAGTGGCAGAAATAGATGGAGTCTAGTCACATGGAGGAAATGTTAAGGGCTGAAGAATGCTTATGGTCTTCAGAGACGTGAAATACTGACCTCCTGAGTCTCCACATGGATTATGTGTCCTTTTTTTTCCCCAGAACTCTGGCAGTTGGTTGCTCTTGAGTAGTTTCACAAAGACAATGAAAGGCATTTCCTTGATTCCAGGACAACTACCACATCTAAACTTGAAGTCACCATCCCAGAGGTACAAGATTTCCACTGTGAAAAAGCTTCGAGAATATCTGTTGTGTGCGTGTAATAAATCACTTCTGTTCTGTTCCCAAAAGCAGGTCAATGGTTTTAGCTGAAGCTCAACAAGCAGCCCGCTTGTGGCAGACACAGCCCCTGGAAAGTTCCATCCAGATAGTTTCAGGCCGGCAAATTTTAAACAACTGGAAAGAGGGACTTCTAATGGAAAACATTAGGAAGTCTTACGCATGGCTACCCAGTCCTTCCAAATGGCTTACTCTCCCTACTTAAAGTATGTGTGTGCATGTATGTATGTATTATATATATTTTTATACATTCAAACTGGCACCACCTAATACTATTAAGAGAACGTCATTGCTGTAAAACTCCTTCCCTACTGAACAATCTTTGCATGGGTTTTCCAGCACAGCACTCACTTGCACAGCATAAGCAGGACGCTTTGAACACGTCACACCACTGTTTTAAGCCACTACTACAGTTTCAGCTACCACAGTTGGCAATTATTTGAAGAAGAGAAAAATGACGAGCCTATTAAAAAGCCTGAAACTGAGCCCGCAAAAAACCTTTGGGGTATTTCAGGTTCTAAGCACGTCAGCAGCGTGAGCTGAACAGAAAGCTTTGCAACATTGCCCGAGTTCTCCTTGCAACACAATACTACATTGTCCAGGCAAGGGTAAGAACGCTCCTTCTGCAGATAGATGATCTTGGCAGAAGTACCTTTTTAACGGCCGTATTTCACTTCCAAGATAAACATATCAGTTAAAACTCGTACTCCTTTTTCATTTTTTTCCCCCCTATCAAGGAAAAGTCACTATTTCCCCAAATCACACGCATATTAGTTTCCAGCAACGTGAACCACAGGCTGAATGCTTGGTAATTCTCCATTAAAAACATTAGTACTTCTAAGAGCAATGACCGAAAAAAACGTATCTGTGTTAAAAAAAAAAAAAACGACCAACCAACTTCTTACAACAGTTCTGGTAGTGAAACTCCAGCTCTCCTCTGCTTGGGACAGTTGGAACTGGCACCTTGGCCCTGCAGGTGTCACAGAAGTTAATGCTTCTGGCAAGAAGCCGGGTCAGGCAAACTAGTTTTAGCTGTGACTTTCGGCGCGTACTTGGTTGCATCGAGCTCACCTGGCGCACGGTAAGCCCGGTGCCACTGCAAGCGGGTGCCGTGCAGCCGTACCAGGCCCACTCGCTGTCACCACACGCACAACGCGCCTTCGCCCTCGCCAAGCCACCCGTGTACGAGCCCCGTGCGTCCTCCCTCCCCCCCTCCCGGGGACGCCCACTCGCATCGCAGCCGGGGACTGCCACCGAGGCTTTAACCGCTCGGCCCCTCACCCGGCCGGGGGCTGCCGGAGCGGGGGGACCGCCGGGAAGGGACGCGCGGGATGTTTTTCGACTTCCCGTAACAAACGCGACGCCGCAGAGAGGGGGGTGGGGGCTCCCTCAGGACGGAGCAGTTGCCTTTCAAATTCGAACCCGGCCGGGGCAGCCGGCCGTTATAACGGGCCACCCCCACGCGCGGGCTTGGCCGCCTGCCCCCCCCGTCTCCTGGGGACGGCGGAAGGCGGCAGGTGAGGCTCCCGGGACAGCGAGAGCTCCCGGCTCCCCGCTCCCCGCACGCGGGGCCCGGCCGGCGCCCGCCCGCCCCGCCCCCGGCCGTTGGCGGCGGCCCCGCCCCGCCGAGCGCCCCCTGCGGCCCGGCGGCCGGCGCGGCGGGGCGGCGGCTGTGGCGCGCGGAGCGGAGCGGGGCGGTGCGGTGCGCGCGGGCGCGGCGGGTGGCGCGCGCAGGTGCGCGCGGGCCGGGGGCGTGTGGCCGGCGGGCGGCGGCGGCGTGGGGGGGGGATGCAGCATGGCCGAGCCGCCCGGCGCCCCGCACCGCACCACCGGCTCCACCTTGTTGCACCCGCTGAGCGGGCTGCTGGGCATCCCGCTGGACCAGGTGAGGCGCCGTGCCGTGCCGTGCCGTGCCGGGGGGGCTGGTGCGTGTGTCGTGAAGCGGGGGTCTCCCGGCGCGGGGAGGCTTCTCTGGCAGAGACGAGTCGCCGTCACGCCTTGCATCTGCCGAAGGGCCCTGGGGGCAGCGCGGAGACACCGATCCCCGCGGAAGAGCTTGGGGTAGAAGCGGGTTCCGGGGAGGGGGAGGCGCGCGGCGGAGCAAGGTGGGGTCGGGTTGGGGTTGAGCCCGAGCTGCAGGCTCTGCCGGGCCGGCTGGTTGTCGTTCCGGCGAAAGCCCTTCATTTTTCCCGGCGATGCCTGGCGCTTTTCGTGCTCTTGCGAGAAGTCGCTGCTGCTGCTGGATGCTGCAAGCCACGGCGTTGAGCTACCTGCGGCAAAGTTTGAAATGCTTACATAGTTCGGGCGCTCGCCCGCCTCTGGTTAACAGTTCGGGAACGGGCACTGTGCGGGAGGGCGGATGCGATGTCTCTCGTAAGAAATCATTGCATGAAGGCACTGCTTTTCGTGGCTGCAGATCCGTAGAAAGGCGGCACAGCAGCCTCTTTCAGCCTAGTACAAGTGCCTGATGGAATCGCAAAGAGCGTGTATGGAGATATGGGAAACGCACAGGCACGCATACAGGAAAGCGGTCTTACGGGCGAGCAAGTTTGACAGCATAATATATCTTTGTCAGTGGTGTTGTCTGGTTGTTTATCGGCTCTTAGTTAAACTGACTCCTCACAGGCAGAAAACGTTGCTCCCCCGCCGCCACCTTTTATTGTCTCTCAAGCCTGCGTGCACCTGCTGCCTTCCTGCATTCTTTCAGCAACGAGGAAGTTAGGTCTGGAAGTTTGTGCTGACCAGAAAAAGCCGCCACCAAACTATTAGGAGGCTGAGCTGTGCTCTAAGAAACCAGGGCAGCAGAGACGTGCTGGTAAAAATCAACAGAAGATTGAGATTTATTTGCTTTCTTCTGTTTGCGGAGTGGCTGGTGCTATGCGTCACTTCTTACTACTGTTTGTTTTTAAACTTGAGTAAGAAATATATCATTTTATAGATTAAACCCCTACATCTAACCATGCCAGTTTTCCCTTTTTTAACAGAAACAGGTTTTGATGCAAAAAAGAGATCTGTTGCTCAACACTAAAACAGTCAAACAATAAAGGCCTATAATTAATTGTAAGCTATTAATTTAGGAGAAGGCACATGAATAGTGATAGCTTCCTTTTTGAGGTATTCCATGCCATGATTGATGAATACGGGAACACCAAAGGAACCAGGAATAGCAAACGTTTACAGTTCCAGCTTGTTTGCAACAGCATGGCGTACGTACAATGTTAGGCTGACTGGGTCACTGAACAACGAAGACTTGACAGACTGCAGTTTTTCTTTCTAAGCTTTCCAAAACTTGTCCTTGCGTTCAGCCAAGGTGATGCAAGGACGATGTCCACGGAGAAAATTCTCCCCGTGCTATTCCGGGCCTGAGGATGCTTCGCGGCACCTGGTTACGTGCTGTGTTTGTCCCAGGGCCCCGGTCTCCTGGGTGCTGATGGTGGGCACCTGTGCACCTGGTGGTTTGCATCTTAGGCCCTTAAGCCCACACCAGTAAGTGGGGGGCACATCCTCTGGGGTTAGCAGCGTGACTGGGCTGTGTGAGCACGCGTGCGGGCATAAGGTGCCGTCCCTGCGAATGACCCCACTGGCTCCAGCGGCGTGGAGCAGCGATGGGCCAGGGGGAATCCCCCCTTGCTGGGGTTCATCGCAGAACTGCAGCACGGCTGTGCTGATGTGCAGCTTTCCTCAGCTGAAAATCACCACCTCCCCCCACCACCTGATCCTGCTTAATTGTCCCTGTGAGATTATGCTATCAATCATTTTAAAAAGTCTCCCCCGCCCCTCTTGCCCCACTGCAGTGTGCTGGACTATGCCAAGCATCAGGGATTTCTGCTGCCCTGAAGTTGGAAATACCCAGATCTCTGCGTGGAAGCATTGTGCCACCACTGTCCCCGCAAACAACATGAGTTTCAACTCTGACCTGCAGTGCTAATGCCCTCACAAACAAAATAAAAACACTTTCAACACTTTCACAGAGCTCTTTTGCGAGGCGGGTTGGTTGCCTTCCTCATAAGAATGAGAGAGGACTTTTGCTGAAGGGGGAAAAGAAAAGTTCACTCGCTCCTCTGTGCGGAACGGAGCTTTGCATATGAAAGTCTATTTTGCTAGATATTGAATCCCACGTGTAGCAGGGACTGGTTTTATACGAGTCCCTTACGGCAATGCTAACAGGCCCTCTATGCTTTCCACTCGGTGGCTAGGCTGCAACAGGGGAGGTAATCTCTGGTTTGTCACTGTATGTCAGCGTCATCGTGCTCGGCCTGTTGGATGGTGACAGCCTAAATCTCCCTCTAGTCCGTGTGGCTGGCGGTTCCCCATGACTGGCCCTGAGCCTTCAAAAATGCCAAGAAGTGCCCAGAGAGCGAGAGACAAGGGCGCACAGGTGGAGTTTAGACCCTCCAAGTCACTGCGGTACGTGAAAGTCATGTGTGTCCGCCTCTACGTTAAGTGCACAGAGGACTTGTGCCTCTTTTCATGAGGTCTGTGCTATGAGAGAGTTCAGTCTACGAGAAAGCCCAGAAAAAACGTTAAGCTGAAGGTCTGAAAAATGAAGGTCATAATCGTTACCCTTTCATAGAAGGGGCAGAAAAGCTGTAGTAATGGTAGGTGGAAAACGTTTTGTCATCTAATAATCAGCTACGGTATCACTCACTATGGGAACCATGGATGAACGTGAAAATGTCATTTTTTCGCATTGGTGGTTTTCTTCATTTTAAAAAATTGCAACTTAGGTTTAATAACAGTGCAGAATTACAGAGGGTGCAATTCCTAGCTGCGCTGTGTACCTGGCAGATTGTTCGCATTTTATTTAGCAGACAGTGTACTGCATGAGAACATAGTGATGTTTTCTGCTTTAGATGCTAAAATAATCCTGATGTCTCAGTGTGTATTTGGATGTCTCTTGAATGGATGATTTATCTTTGAATTTAGCATTGAAATATTATTTTTTAAGAAGTGCTATATTCAGTAACAAGATTAATGAGCTTGAAAGAGGATGAAAAGACTCTCTGTGTTCAATTCATCCTCATATCCCAGGAAAGCAGACTTTGAAGTTTAGCTGACTTGTGTTCTAAAAATATCTGGCTAGGTCAATGACATGCCTCTGCATCATTTGGAAAAGAATTTGAGGGTTTTTTTTTTCCTTATCACATATGCCCCAAATCACTGGTTCTGGAACATCAACCTTCCAGTATGTTTATACAGTAACTTTTGGCGAAGTATATACTTTTTTTTGTCATACATGCCCTAAATCACCCATTTTGGGACATCATCCTCTACCATAAATCAGTGAGATATGGGAAGTTAAACATTAAACTTTTAATAGTGTAGTTTCTGTAAACAAAGTGCATGTGTGTATAAATACGGTGAAGAAATAAATATACTATTTAAAGGTATATTAAAAATAAGTTTAATGGCATTGTTTATCCATATGTAGTTTTACGATGCCTTCCTAAGCTCTAGACATCTCTAGAAGTAATTCAGATTCAAAGGGTTAAGACATACAATTAAAAAGTTTCGCTTCTCGGGTTATTTTGCAGTACCCTTGATATCCCAGGTTATCTATTGCCTTAGAAGTAGCAGCCCAAATGCAAATCTTCAACTGCTGTACAACAAACCTTACATTTTAACAGGCCTTACTCTGACCTATGTCAGACAGCACCAAGTTTGTTGACTTTCAGGGAAGTATGTTCTGGGTTCAAGGGGACTCTCAAAAAAAAAAAAAAAAGAGCATCTTCTCATGTTTATATCAGAGGGCTTTTAGCTTCAGAGTTTTCATTGATGAGGCCAGCCGTGTTTCCCCAAAGGGGAAAAAATGTGCATTTAAACTTAATTTTGGGTGCTTTGGCTGCTGGTTGTACACCTTATTTTTCATTTTAATCCTTTCATTGGAGCTGGTCTGCATATTTATGTTTTGGCAGCAGTTTAAAAAAACCACTAACTCTGTGTGGGGACTGTGGGACGTGCCTCTGAGTCTTGGGATAGTTGAAGTATTAGAGGCATCTTCCCACCATTCCTTGAGCTTGAATAGCTCCCTGCTCAAAGCATGCTGATGAATTGGTTTAAAAAGGAGAAAGAAGAAAACAGTATATGTATATCTTTTCCTTTTACAAAAATCAACATGAATTCTGATCCCCAAATCGGAGGTTGTTTTGTTAAATTTCACATTTTTCAGCTCTTTTGCTGTCTGACTTCAGTTTTATTTCTACGCTTTCTGGTTTAGCTAGTCAGCAGATGTGTTAGTCCCAAGCCTCTTTGCATGACTTTTCTAATCCACTTTTTGGGCAGTGAAAAGCCAAATAAAAAATTAGCTTTCTAGGAACTCAACAGACTTAGGCAGGGAACTTTAAGGTTCCTTTAATGGTTGTCAGTAGAGGCATTAGAAGATGTAATGCTGAGGAAAAAAGGTAAATTGTTACAGATTGAAGCGAGATAACTGAAGATGGAAGTTCATTGAAGACATAAGTGGGGTTAGTATCTGATTTTTACCTGAAAAAAACTACTCTAAGGCAACAGCAGCAACTGTCCACATTTGCTATGAACTATGCTACCTTTTAGTTTCCTAATGCCAGTTGTTTTGCAATTGAAAATTCTGTTTTCATTTTGAATTGCAGCAGTACTTGTCAGACTTAATGCCTCCCTGCCTGACACCCTCAACTGCAAAAAATAAAGCTGTGTAACTTTTAGTTATTTGAGAAACAGTAAGCAAAAATGAAATTTGAACTCAACATCTTAAAACACATTTATGGAGAGATATTACTTAGGTTGCAATAACGACTTTAATTTTGGTATTTTCTGACTTTTGAGTACCCAGATTTTGTAAAACTATTGTCCTTAAAAGAAATCATTAGCTTTTTACTATAATGCCATGAAGGACATAGCACTTCATTTAAAGAACAGAGGCATAGTCTTGCTGACCCTATTTTGGGTCCCCAGATAAACAGGTGCCTGCAAGCAGGGCAGTTCGTAGTGCTCGTGGGCTGCACTGCTTTTCTGTGCGTTTAGAGCAAATCCACTCTCTAATTTGTTGCACCTGCTTGTGCAGGGCCCAAGATTCTGTATGTTCCTGAGACAGAGGTATAGTACTTTCCAAAGATTAAGGCCGTCTCCAAAGCATTTCTTTCTGTTCAGGTCAGCTATTACTAACAATTGCAATAATATACATTTTCCTCTGCCTTGGAAACACGTGCTGCCTTTTTCAACATGTTCTCAGTCTGTTTGGCACTGCAGTCTTGAACCTCATGGCTGATGTCTTGATACTATGGGTGTAAATATTTCCACATCCCTCATGCCTTGAAAACAAAGTCTGTCCTATTAAGTTTTTCATTTGGCAAGGGACAAAAGTGCAACTGGAATCGGTCGCTTGCAATTTTCCCCCTTTTAAGCACTTTCCTTTTCATTTGTGTTAAACGAGATCTGGAAAAATAAATGTTGAAGTGCTGTTTAAAGTTTCCTGAAACCTTCTCTGCACGTTAGTCATACCAGCACTGATTTAGTGGTGCTCTGCAGCTATGTTGAGACAATATAAAGTAGTGACGAAGACTCTTGGGCTCCAGCCTAGGGATCTAGGCACCGAGCACAGAGCTGGCTCAGTACTTACAGGGGAGCCCCTGATGCTTAGGGTTTACTGTGCGTTGTCCAGCCTGGCACAGTATTTAATGCCCTGGTTGCTCCTTGGCTCCTGTTACAGTTCACGAGAATGGGCAGCGCTTGAGGTAGACTTGCCAAACTGCAAGTGGTGCTGGTAATCCCTGGGCAGGGGAGGCTGCAGCGCTGGCCTTGGCATCAATGCAGAGGTGAATCCAACCTTTTGTACTTGTCCAAAACCAAGTAAAAAGTCTGATGTCAATGGGCCGTGTTTCTTTTTGGAGTGAAAAAATCCCCCTGTGTGTGACCTAGTAGTTACAGGTAACCTTGAGGGTACTTAAGGAGAGCTTCCAGAAACTCAGGTTTGCTCTTAAAAGTATAGCCTGATACATAAATTTCTACTGTCCTTAACTAATAATGGGAGTGTTTATGTTAACATGGAGTTTGGATCAGGAGTGCGCTTTGGGAATGAATCTCTTGACTGTCCCCACATAGCACACTTGTATGTGAAGTGGCCCTGGAGCATCTGCACAGGGTTGCTTTCTGAGAATGTGAAGCCGAAGGATGCGCCCAGGAGCCTGCAGTGCTTCAGCTGCTAAAGGGCATGCAGCACCAGCGTTCAGCTCCTCTGAAGTGAGACCCTCCAGACAATGAGTCACATGAATGTGGGGTCCTCATCCTCAGCTGTTTTGCTCTTCAAACCCACTTCTGCTGCACCACAGCACTTGCTAAGGTAGGTATAGTGGAAATCTCTGACCTTCATTTGGTGGTTTCTTCAGCGCATAGCACTGGTCAGGCTTGTTTGGTCACTTCTGACAATGTGGAATCCAGCCCATTCTGCACAGGGCTCAGCTGGGTCAGCCTGTCCTGCCTCTGCCAACAGGGAGAATGGCACGTGGAGAAAAACGGCCAAGGGGAAACCCTTTGGGTGGTCCTTCCCCAGAGCAAGGTGGGATTTGATCATTCTCCCTTCTTACGATCTTGATTGTAAATATTTGTTTTCACCAGTCCTTTTTTCCCTGGCTTAAGGCATTTTAAACAACTTTTGCAAAATCGTAGGTGAGCACCGAAGCAAAAACAAAAGCACAAGCAGTAGTTTCTGACATAAATGGTTTTTTAGAACTTTTTTTGGGGGGGGCTACTTACAGTATGTTGCATCCTTAATGGAACTGGGTGGGAAACAGTTTTTCTACTGTGTTTTGGGCTTCGCTCATGATAAGAAAATTTCAGGCTTAAAAAAAAAAAAAAGAAATCTCAATAACATGAGAAAAAAACTTTTGTAAACATATCTTTGAATCAAATAAATTGAAACATTTACAAATTCCGAAAGAGTTTGCTCTCAATCGTTCCTCTAAGTTTTAGTAAAATATCTGAATGAAAAATAATTTTTAAACCAAATTTCAAAATATTAACTAGACAGCTTTACCAGCTTGGAATTATTTGGTTTTTTGAACAGGAAATGGTAGTCATTACTCTGAAAACTATTAAGAAAGTTAGTCAATTAGTCTATAGCATGACTGTTGCCATGCTAGCTGGTCTTAGACAAAACAAATACTAAATATTAGAACAATTCTTCATTCTTGATTTCCCTCTTTCTGGATGCTTTGTCCAGGTGGGATTTGAGGACTCTGAACATTTACCTGGTGTTCCTGGGTGATTGGGTGGCTGGATAATGGGAATTTTGCCTGTGACACTCTGCAGCGTAGTGGGTGGGATGGCGTCTGAAAGCATGTGAGCTGACTACCTAGATGACTTATGCAAAGGGCAGATAGACCTGAGCGTGTGTATCTGCCTGCTAAGTCCCAGATAAAAATCTGGCAATTGTATGGAATAGCAACTTTAAAAATTATTCATCAGTGTCAGATTATGTTCTGCAGTCTGCAAGTTCAGTGAGTGCGTCACGCTGGGGACGTCTGGGAGGGAGAAAGGAGGCAAGAAAATACTCCTTTAGATCAGTCTTTTGGATTGCATGCAGAATACTAAAAAACTAAACAACAATTTCAGGCCAAGAAATAAACTTCAACTGCTGGCTCTCGTGCACAGGGTGAGCGTTTGCTTCTTCTACAGACCCTGGTCTTGTGACAAAAGCTCTAATTGGACTTGAGCAATTTCTTTGTTCAAGTGCAATTTGGCACTGGTATGCAGATAGGGCAGGAATGGGGAAGGCAAAATCACAAGGCAAAACCCAAGACGTTTGAGGACCCCCAGCTCCCAACATTTCTCGAATAACTTCCATGCTTGTTTTCATGCTCATGTATCGGTTTTATTTTAAACTTTTTTTTTTTAAAGGACCGCTGAGTAGAAAAGATTTAATTATTAACTCTTACACCTAGCTTAAATGACATTATAAACTGGTGAAAGTAGGTTTTTTCCTGTTATCAGTGCGAGGGAGTGTTAAAGAGTAGTACAGTATTGACTTTATCTCATGTGCGCGCACACAGAGGGCAGATTCAAATCACTGACTCCTATGGTTTGCAGTAAGTATTTATACCAGCAAATTCCAGCTGATAGAGCAATGATTTGTCTATTTGAGAGAGTTTTAGAATTACTTTGTTCGCTCCCAAGCGGAGTTTAAGTTGTCTTACATTTACACTTCTTATGCGGCAGGGTTTCTCAGGATGTTTTGCCGACTATGCTGGATTAGAGGTGAAAAACAAGTGTAGACAAATGGTTTGGAGACAGTGACTGGGAAGTTAAAGGACTTACTTTTTGAATTAAATGCAGTTTTTGATGGCAGCGTTACGCATCCACAGTGAGTTGTAGGCATCGTTAGCACTCACAGCTGTTTATGCCTTTCTGCGTATGTTTGTGCTCATGCTGATTCTCTTGAGGCAACAAATTGTGGTCTGTAGTTGCCACAGCAACAATAACACTGCACTCAGTGTATGGGTGGGTTTTGCCTAGTTTATACAAGTATGTTGAAAGTGTAGGCATATTGCTGTGGTATGTTGTGAAACATGATAAGACTCTTGAGAGAGGAAACATTTATTTGCTTTTTATTCAGAGAATGTAACTTTAATTTTGTGTTACCTTTATTGCTACTTCTCTGCTAGGGCGCTAGTTCCCAACTGCAGATGTCACATTGCAGAGAGGAAAATGGGCTCAGCAGTTTGGAAAAAGAAAGTTTTAGAGGTGTCCTGCTGATGCTAACCAGTAAATAAAATGAGGATTAGAACAAATAATGGTCCAGGGCAGAGGGAAATGGGTGACATAATTATGTTTCTGTCCCATTGTACTTGCTCTTGTCAATCGAAAGATGACTGTAGCTGCTCTTTGCCATGAAAACAGAATGAAAATATGAACAAGGTAAAAGAGCAAAAATTACAGGGTAGACTTCTGTTCTTAAACATGCAAAAGCAAAGTGAAGGAACTGGGTTGTTTGCTTTAGAAATGTGACTGTTAAGAGGGATCATGGTGAAAGTATAGGTGAGCAGCATAAATGAAATAGATCTAGGACTTCTTCCCTTCTGTCTCCCAGTGTTCCTCCACGTGAAGAGAAAAATGTGATAACGTTGGAAGGCTGCAGATTCAACAGTGATTAAAATGAAGGTCTTTTTCATGCAGTCCAGAAATGGACTGTGAAACCCATTTCAACAGGAGGCTGCTAAGGCCAAGAACTCAGCCAGAGCCAGCGTGGACTTGGATGTTATATGAAAAACATGAGTATCTAGAGTAAGATACTTAATAGCTTAAAAGGGAAAGCTTTTGGAAGTACGTGTTCTTTTGCCAGCTCCTTTCAGGGCCTGTCCCCTCTGCAGGCGCTGGTTTCTGGCAGCTCTGCCTCTGGTGTGCTGATGCTTTTGGGATCCCGAGTCATTGCTGGTAGTCCCAAGCGCAGCTGCTCCCGTTACAGGTGAGTGGACTGCTAGGGTCGTCATCCCCTCCCAGGGCTTGACTTGACACTGCATTTATTACTTGAGTTTCTTCACATGGTGATACAGCAGGAAGCAGCAGATCTCTGTAGGGAAGATCAGCCAACACCCAAGAGAGGTCACTTCTCCAACATCCCGCTTTCAAGGAGCCCAAGCTACAGCTGTCTTTCTATTAGTTTATATAGAAAGTAACTGGCCCCTTATACGCTTTGCTTGGTTATGCTCTTACTTGTCTGTTCTGATTTTTAACTGTTGGGGTTTTTTTGTCCATATGCTGAGCATTTCCTCTCTGTTCAGTTTATGCTGCTTATCTTTAATGCTGTATTTGGGGGTTTCGTGATCTGCATATTCCCTTTGAAGAGACTACACCAGCAGGTGTCTGGTGTAGTCTGCCTTCATCCTTTGATAGGGTTCTGACATCCTGATCAGTAGTCTGTTATCTAACTGTTCATGAATCATACACTTTACGTGTGCCATTACCTCAGTTGCCTAACTATCTCAGTCAGGCTTCCTGTTTTTTTGGCCTGGATAGAGTTGAGTCAGGGTCTAAATGATTATTAGGAGAAAATTGATTCTGTATCTGCCTCCTCTTTTTCCTTTTTCTCTGACACTTCAGTTTTTGAGCATAGTCACTAGTAAGGACAACGTACCAGACCAGTTTAGAAGACCCTAAATGGCAGGTGTGCCTCTGTTTCCTCTGTCTAGGATCGGGTCTTTGCAATTGCTTGGACTATTTCTGCCTGTGAGACGGTGGCCTAATTTATTTGCTGGCAGGTGGAACTACTGGCTTGTGCCCTGGAGAGGCTTTGAGCAGTCAGTGGGGACCCAAGTCCCTGGTCATTCCCTTCCGAGTCTCCTCTCCCTCATCCTGTATAAATTACGTGCTGCTCATTGCTCGGGTGCGTTCCAGCATCAGGGAAGCTGAAATGCTACCACACTCTAAACTTTAGTGCTAAAGTAACAGTGGGAAAAACTCCACGTGCATTTTGAGATATCTTAAGTTTGCTAAAAATCAAACCTGAAATGCTTTCTCAAAGTGCTTCTGAGGTAGCCAGATGTTAGTGGTATAAAACCTTGCGATAGAGAGGGAGATGGAAATAAACTTTGCAAGCCAGCTGTGCAGATCATGCAATGTCCTAGTTCTTTTAAAGCATGGTTTTTTAGGCTTTATGTGTAAAGGGCTTGTTTGAAAGGGAAGTTACAATTACTTACGCAACTTAAAGGATTGTTGAATTTCTTTTCCCTGGCTATGTTGAAGTTCATAGGGTATTTTGAGAAGAGCTCACTTAGAGTTTCTGGAATTTTGTTGCTGTACTTTTTCTTGGACAATAAGTTGCCTGTCACTGCATAGTAGGAGCATCACTGTAATAATTCTAAAATGTAAGGGCATTCTTTTCTTTTTTTCCAAACTGTTAAAGGGGTAAAAATGAGGCTTATTCCTGTTGCCTAATGATTGCTGTCCTTTGTAAAGGAAAGCAAGTTAAGTTTCTGCTATTGCTGACTCATAAACATGTCAAGAATATGCCTGGGGAAAAATATAATACTGTGGTTAAGTAATACAAATGTGGGTGGGTTTTTTTTCCTCCTGATATGGCAGTTATCTCTGGAATATATCAGTGTTATAACCCAAAGTTCTGCTGTACTGTATACAAATAGAAGTATGGAACTCTAGTGGGGGACATATAAAGAAGGCAGCATGCTTTTAATGAGGCAAGGTAATTAAATCCTTTTTTCCCTCAAATATAGTATAGTGGAAATGAAATTAATTTATAGCAAAATCCAAGTATCTCTTCTTCTTTTTTATTGTTTACTTTACATTTTTTTATGCTTATTCACAAACTGACACTTGCTCATGCTGTGTGTTTTCCTGTTAGGTATTGTTTTGATTTGGTTACTAAGTTTGAAAACTAAGAAATCTTTTTTTTTTTTTTTTTTTTTTTTTTTTTTAGGGGGTAACCCCAGGAATTCATTCAGAGCATGACTTTTTGGAAAGGTACTAATGATTTCCGGATATTTTAGTTTAGTGACGATTGAGATGTTTGACTTGCTCCTAGTCCTGAGTGCTTGTCATCTCCAAGTTACTTGTTTTCAATAGTGTCTGAAGTTGAGCGCCTAAAATTAAACATGCTCCAAAGTTCAGCTTCTGGAGATATTTGCTGTAGATGTAAGGTGCTTGTAACGCAGGCGTAACTAAACAGCTGGGGCTACATTCTTGTCATTTTGCATGGTTCAAGATCCAAAATAAATGAGCATGAAGTAAGCATGCTGCAAATTCTGAGCAGAAATAAGGAAGGAAAAACCAGCCACAACAAGATATTGTCTCTGTACATGTTTTATTGGTGGCTTCTCTTCCTGCCACAGTTCTGAAGGGATTAAAAATAAGTCTGCAGCGCACATGAATGAAGGTTAGATAAATATACCTTGTATTAAACAGCGTAGAGCAATAATTTTACTTTTAAACTGTAGAACAATAGGGAGGAGCAGTATTTTATGACTGTGAAATCTCATGATTGTGAAAGCGAGTATCTGAAGTTGGCAGTTACGGAGGCTTGCTAATTCTACACGGTCACTGTTATAGCAAAGGAATGAAACAAAGATAATTGTCCTTGAATTGGAAAAAAAAAACCCAACAAACAACCCATACACAGCTTTTTGGAAATAGGCTAAAAAATGAAGAAAAAAGCTATCTAGAAAATTTGCTTGCCAGCAGAATCAGGGGCCACGGTGGAAATGGAGGACTCTGCAAGCAACTGCAGAATATAAAGTTTTCATTGTTTACAGAAATAAAGAGAGTGAGTTACTAACTGTTACGTTTGCAAAGATAATTGCCAAAATATGAACTGAAAATGTGATTTTCCCAGTCAAATAAATGGCTCCGACTAAAGTTTACTGCTAAAAAAGGTGGTTCTGCGTATATTCCCTTCCCTTGTGCCATACTTCTTTTTCTTCTCTTGTGAAAAAACTCAGTTGTGCATCTGCACAGGTTGAGCTGGCTGAAAATTAACTCTACCAAAAAAAAAAAAAAATCTGAGCAGATTCACTGCAGATTTTCCCTGGCCCTTACTGATGGCTTCCCAAAATCTTTGCATATCCTTTTCTGCCTGTGAGGGGGTTCCATGTTGAAAGGTAGCTGGGAATATTTTCTGTCTCTCTTTTATCAAATTCTGTGGCTCTACAGTGTCGGAAAGGGTATGGTGGCACCCTGAGATCCATGCCTCATATTTTGCTAGGTTGGAGCATGGGCGGAAAAACATAGGTCTTCACCTCTCCATGTTGATGTACCCTGAAGTGATGTTTTTAAGCTCAACTGAAAGCATTTTCTTTGTTGTTCACAAGGGTTTTCCTTCCCTTCTTCTGCAAGTGCTGTTACTGGGTGTTTCAGAGATGCAAAACTGCTTAGACAAGGAAGAGGACAGGAAGAACTGAGGTTTGCAGCACCTGCTTGCGGAAGCAGGAAACCGGGTGTGTTTGACTACACCCATTGCGTGGGAGCATTGTTACCCTAAAACTCTTCCACACATATCTGGCAGTAGATATACTAGTAATTTTTTTTTTTCAGAAGTGCTTGCTGATTGGCACTTCTTGCCCCCCCTGCCCCCACTCTATTTCAGGCACTTGAAGTGGGCTTAGTTTATTGCAGAATACTGGCTTCTGGAATATGATGCCATTTTAGGGTGTCTTTAAGTGGTAAACCAAAAAGTGGAGTGAAATTTTTGAAAATTTCATCTCTTTACAACTAAATGGAAGTCCAGTTCCACAGTCCAGAGATTTCTTTTGCTTCCGTTAAAGTTAATGCGTGTAGTATGGCTACTGTTCATCTTTGTAAGTCTGCAGTGTATATTTCTACATCTAAACTTACTCATCTAGATTTTATAGTAGAAGTACCTGTTTTAGACTTGTGTTTTAGGATTAGATGCACTCCAACCTATAATTGCCTTTTTTCCCCATTGACGATAAAAGAAATTTAGATGGACTAGCTCAGGTATCAACATCAGTGTTAGGACAGATAAATTCTACCCCTTCCTCTAGCAAAGTCCTTGTATAAATTTTTAAAGCATGTCCTAATATGCTAATTTTTACAGTGCCCTTGTTTTAAGTTACTATGAGCATGACTGAGTGTTCAAATACAGGATGTTCCAGATTTTCGCTGTCTAAGGGCCTAATAAATTCTTATATAATACCATTGCGATGTCTGAAAGGTTCGGTCTTTGATCAAGCCACTTAATTCCAAGGATAATGTGTCTAAATTTAACACAGTGCTGACAGTTTCTACAGTGGGGGGAAAAAGCCCAACTTTCTTCTGGTTGAGAATAACTTGTGAAGTTGGCAGTTTTTTTCCCTTACTGATGTTTGTTTCTTTCTGTTGCATACACTTACCGGGATATCACTGGGATAATGTGAACAAAACTGCTCTGTTTGTGTTGGTGTGTGTTTTTAAAGACCACTGACACATTTTTCTATAGAAAAGGAACTGAAAATAGAATTGCACAGACATTGCAACAGCAATAATGGGGCAAGTTATTTTAGATGTGCCAGTTCCCATTCTAGTGAAGGATTGCACTTTAAGCCTACTGTTTTATTTTTAAATTGGTGAATATGTGCAGGCACAAGGCTTTCATCTGGCCTGAAAGTTAAGCATGTTTCTGAATTGGGACTTTAGCAACATTGCTATAAGGATCCTGCCATTCCTACATTCGTGCAACTCCCGTTGGTATTTGGGGATCTACATTGAAGCCACAGAAAGACATGCCAGCAGGGTGGCTGGGTATACACACATATGTATGTATTGTCTTCGTTCTTTGCATTTTGAATAAATCACTATGTGCTTATGTCAGTTACATAGACAAAGTAGAAAAGGTGCTTGACTTGCTGTGCTGTGCTCTAAGTTTTTGAAAACGAAACCTTTAAGTCTGGGGGAAAAATGCAGATCTATGTTGATGCTACTCTTAGCACTGCTACTTTGAAGTTATTTGCTGAAGAATACAAAAGTAGAAACTGGACTGAAATCTCTGGAGCTATTAGTGCTTGAGGCTGGTGAACTCGAGCTGGATCATGCCTAATGAAATCTGCCTTGGTCCTGCTTCTTTTTTGTTGCTGACCCACTGTCTGTGGTGGATGAGGTGATGGTGTTGGAGAGCAGGGGCTAGGCAATGCTCTTGAGAGGTTGTGTGAAAATAATTGTTTGGGGTTTGGAAGCACTCATCAGGGCTGAAGAGACCAGTTGGGAACAATATCTATTATCCAAGAATTCATTTCTGAGAAAAAGATGGGTGACTGCTGTATTTAACTAATGATTATGAAAACTAAGGATCCAAGCTCCCGTTAGTTGCCTGAGCTGTACAGGTGGCAAAGTAAGGGGGGAAACAGTGCTGTGGTGTCCCTGCCACGAGAGGTTCCTAGAGCTCTAGGGACTTTCAGAGGAGGCTTTGCAGGCACTCAGGTCTCTGCTTTGTTGTATTTTACTCTCCTGGAGTTGTTGTTTTCCTTGTTTCTGTTCATTTTCACTTCAGCATCTATTTCCTAACTTTACATATACTTAAATCAGGTCTTCTGAGTGAACCCTGTGAGAAGAGCTGGAGTGATGGAGTAATGTGATAGTAAGGTCAGTTTGTTCCTTCTGCATCAGTATGAATCTACGCATAAGCAAGGAGGGTAGGCGGTACAAGATGCCATCTTTCCGACGAGAAGTACAAGATCCCAGTGACATCCTACTTCCTGTGGAAGCCTTTGGAAAAGCAAGGCTTGTAGTCCTGGTGGTGGGTTGTTTTTTTTTTTTCTGTCAAAATTCCTGTTTGGGTAACGACATTTCACTCCTCTTTTTCCTCTTCTCATTAAAATATCTTCTATACTCTGACCTGTTGGCTGTAGTTCTGCTTTTAGACATGTCTGCCATGTTATACCATGCGATACTACACCTGCACAGAGGTATGTCAAATTATTCTTTCTAAAGTACTCTTTTTGGGTTAAAGGTACTGTAATTAGTGTGCTACCTCACTGCTGAGTAGCCTGAAGAAATGAGGCAGCTGTCCTAACAACCTAAAGGCATTCTGGCTTGTTTGATTTTACTGCTGCTTCTATTACAGGTAGGAATTAGTGCTGGATATCTCAGGTACAAGGGAATTTCATCATGCTATGTTTTGGCATTACTCACTGAGAGAACAGTAATTACTGAGTTACAGGTAGTGGCAGAACATCGGTGCACATAAATGATCACTACTTAAACATCTGTTCAACATACGGGGTCATTACAGTTCAGCATAAGAGCTGTTGACAGCAAGCTAAAGCTGTATTTGGATCAGGTCCACATGTTAAATTTATCAGCCATCAAAGGTAAACGTATGGGTGTGTGACTTAGCATTATGATGTAGATTTGACTTCTCAAGCTTACTTTTCACTTAAATGTTTTTCTTTTAAAATTTCTGATGACTCAGGGTTTAATCTGTGCTATAGCTATATTTGTGTGTCCTGCTAGTGATTATTCTGCTAGTGGCTTCATAGAGGTAATCCAGAAAGAACATCTGTTTCAAGTTTATAGTCTAAATCATGGAAGGATATTTGACCCTGTAAGTAGGGAAACAGCAGAATTTACCCAGGAAAACAGCACAACAGGCCAAAATACTGTCAATTTGGCATATTCTACTTTACCAACTCCATATTCCGCATGCAGCAGCAACAAAAAAGCCAGGGCTGTGAGAACTTAGTTCTGCTTCTGAAGAGAACAAAAATCTTAAATTAGTCATGCATATATGCTTCTCTCTCTCTCCCCCATGGGAGAAATTCTATTTTCAAACCTTTGCTTCTGCCCTCTCAAAATCTTCCACAGGACTCCTACAACACAAAGTTAGAGAAATGAGTTGTTTCAGTATGATATTGGAGATGTGACTTTTCAGTAGTCCTATCAGTATTTCCCCAATGTAAATGAATTTGTCTCCTCTCTGATCCATGCTGTTTGCAATTCAGTGTCTGACTGTAGGCAGAAAATACAGCATCTTGCAAGTGTCAGTGAGTTCTGATTTCTTCACAAATGCCTGTTTGTGCTGGCTCTCGGTGCGCTGAGTTCTGTGCAAAGCGATGCCACTGTGGGCAATAAGGGGAGCTGCTCAGATGATGTTACACAAATCCTTTTCCTTTGTGGAAACCTAAGTCAAAATTCTAGCAGTGAGAAACTTGACATGGTTTCTGTGATGTCACCCTCCTTTTTGGGGGTGTTTGTCTCCTCCCTGCATAGAGTTAAGTCATCTCTGCAGAGAATATTTGTCCTTATGGTTCATAAAAATAGTCTGGAAGATCAAAATATTTTGAAAAATTTCAGTAAGTATCAGGTATCTTTGAGATGATTAAAGAATATTCCATCTCTCATTGTTAACACACCCATTTTAAATATCACAATTTGGATGTTACGAAATACTATCGTAACAGCAGGTCTATTTTTCAACATCAAAGTAGAAATGTCTCCAGCAAAGTGAACTTAAACATGTTGTTTGCCAGGTGTCTTTGGTTATATGTGCAAAATAATCTTTTAAACAGAGAAAACAAGTTGCTGCACTTCTGTAGTTCTTGCTTTATTCTTTGCAAGAAAGACACCATCCTGGAAGATGGGGCTGATCTCTGGCAAAGTGGAATGCTTTATTATGGCATCTCCTTTCCAAAATACTACCCAAGCACTGTTGGACTCTGTAAGACAGTGGTTTGACTTGAGAAGGGGTTGCTGTTGCTGTCAGTAGTTTCTATTAACATGGTTCCTTATGCTTTTCCAAATACTGAAAACAGCTGTTTGATGATCTGTGGTAAGTTCGTGAATAGAGGAGAAATTGTAATTTACCAGATAAAAACCTTGTAGCAGCCTTCTAAACTAATGCTCAGTAGCTTATTAGTAGGTAGCAGCAAATACAGAGTATCTTGACCATGGTCTACAACTTCATCTTTATACTGAGCCACCATGGGAGGCCTCTGTTCATACGCTTTCTTTTGTTCATCAGATGAAATGCAGATTTAAAGCTTTATTCTCTCATTTGGCTAGTAAGTGCAAGGCCTGGAATAAAAGTAGAAGTATCTTCTGTGATATCTATAATCTGAGGACAGTCTGCATCATCTGCTGCACGTTGAAGTGGGCATGGAACTGGATGCTAGCTGGGAATATTCTGGCACCTGGCTGTGCCGTAACACACTTGTACCTCTGTGAATGTGTATGAATGCACGTCGTGGTTTAACCTCAGTCGGCAACTGAGCCCCACGCAGCCGCTTGCTCACTCTCCCCCACCCCCCAGTGCGATGGGGGAGAGAATCGGAAGAGTAAAAGTGAGAAAACTCGTGGGTTGAGATAAAAACAGTTTAATAATTGAAATAAAATAAAATAGTAGTAATAATAATAATACAAGAATATACAAAGCAAGTGATGCACAGTTCAGTTGCTCACCACCCGCCGACCGATGCCCAGCCAGTCCCCGAGCAGCGGCCCCCCCGGCCAGCTTTCCCCAGTTTATGTACTGAGCATGACGTCACATGGTATGGAATGTCCCTTTGGCCAGTTTGGGTCAGCTGTCCTGGCTGTGCCCCCTCCCAGCTTCTCGTGCACCTCCAGCCTTCTCGGTCGGTAGAGCATGGGGAGCTGAAAAGTCCTTGGCTAGTGTAAGCACCACTTAGCAACAGCTAAAACATCGGTGTGTTATCAACATTATTCTCACCCTAAATCCAAAACACAGCACTGTACCAGCTACTAGGAAGAAAATTAACTCTATCCCAGCTGAAACCGGGACAGTGCAATATGCCTGGTTTTTGTCCAAAGGTTGTGTGCTGTGGGGGACACATCAGCACCTTGTCATCCAACAAGTGACAAATTAGCAGTGTGATTTCTCATAGTGATTTTCATAGTGAATGAATTATAGCATTAATAGGAATTTTGCTTACAGAGGACTGTCCGGTTTGGGTAATGGACTTAATTGCCGTTTGGAGAGAACTGCGTGGTCAATTTGTTGTATTCTCCTAGATTTTTGGAAAGTGAGATCAGTTTTTCTGGGAGGAAAAAAGTAGTAAAGGAAAAGCGAAGTATTTTTGTGGTGAAAACAGAATGCAGGACTTTTCTTCCTGATACTTAACTATACTGAAAATGTTAAAAGCACTGAAATAACAGACTATGTGCTTAATCTTAGTTATTATCTCTTCCTAGAGTGTGATCTAGTAACCCTCAAATGTCTATTACCACTTCTTTAAATAGAGAGATTTGCAGATACAAGGCTTGTGGGATGAGGGGAATTGAAACTTCCTGAAGTGGGTGATTAGTAGCCTACCTTGAACCACGCTGAGCAGTGACCAAGACTATTTGTGATGATTTGGTGGAAATGTATAAAGCAGGTTTTGCCTCCTCTTGTATTTTCTGTTTCCCATCTCACCCATTTGACACACTGCTACTTTTTTTTTTTTCTTTCTTAAAACCTCCACCACGGAGCCAGTTTGCCCCCAGAACAAAAGGTGATAATTGTTCCCACTCAGTGTTATCGGCAATGGGCTCATGTCCTCCAAATGCTGAGATTTTGAGACACGTATTTAATGCCAGGTATTTGGAACTTTTCTTTTGTGACTTGCCAACTGGCTGTTGCCCTTAAAAGTGCCCACCTGCAGATGGTTAATGGGACCCAATAAAAGATAGGGCAAAAAGTTTTAATGGTTTTCCTTTGAGAATGGTTAGCAAGTTGAAGAGATGACTTCCCATGTACTGTGCCCTGCCTGTTGGAGATGACTGAAAAGGTGACTCCAGATCCCTAGGAGTTTGTGTTTCCCCTTCCTACAGTACCAGTCCAACATTTGCCACGTTGGTTTCACCCTATTAAAATGGGAGAAGGTGCAAAGGCTTGAGGCAGATGGAACAAACCTTTTATGTGCTTTGAGGGCTTTGATTTTAGCATAATAGTATAGGGGGATCTTGAAACCATTATGTTTGGTTATTCTTGTGTCAACATCATAGGTGCTTGGTTGGTTGGTTGGTTTGACCTGATTGCTAGCTTTGTAAAAAAACTCAGTTTTGCAGTCTAAACATCACTTTGATTTATTGCTACTACAGAATTTGAATGGATAAAGGGAGGAACTAGGTTGGTTGTTTTTTTTTTTTTCCTCGTTGTTCATACCTGGTGTTTACATGCTCTGGATCCATCTGGCTTTTTAAAGTCGAGACTATTAGATATTAAAGAATTCCTTAACCAGACAACAATAACCATCAACCCAGTTGGGCTGGAGCTGTTCCAGGTTTTCTCTCTCTCCAAAAGTGCAGATATCTTCTTTCTGCATTGCAAGGCTGTCTTCAGCTGGCTGTGACTCAAATACAAGTCTTCCAGATGTCGGTGCAGGATACTGTGATGAGACTGCCTTTCTGTTTCCAATGTTTAATTGTGGAAAATGAAAGGAAGGTAGTATCTTGTTTTGGCAACAGATCATGTGCTCCGATTCCTAATTTTATTACATCTTACTCGCTAGAGCATGGAAGAAAATGACTGTAAAAAGCAAAGGTGTTTCTTTTCTGCTAGCAAAGTTGAAACCAGATGTGAAAAAAATTTGATGGCAACACTGAATAGAGGTCACTAGCTAAAAACATGGGTTGAATGACTTATAATGGTGGGTTGGGATGAGAAGGGTTAATTCTCATATAATTTCTTTTCTATTTCCATGTTATTTTTGTGTGGATGCCATTCATCAATGTTCAGAAGCCCTCAATTTACTGTTTACAAAGTGTTCTTAGCAACAGTGGAAATAACCAAAAGGGAATAATATGAACCCTTTCCTCTTTGGGAAGGGAAAGGGAGGAAAGTGTGACTGTTACTTCACTTGTGATGCAGTGCAACATTTCTTAAAATCTTAGGGATCTGTTTACTTAGGTACCTTAAATATGTGAAGTGAAGAATAAAATTCATGTTAAATGGAATGCAGTAAAGTCACTGTCAGATGTATTTGGTAGTCTTTGTGTGTATGCATGTGAATGCTGCATGTGTTTAAAACGTTACATATAAATAACTAAATGGAGGTGGTAGCCATATGAAAAGCTATCATATCCCTCTGTTACTCTGTGGAGAACAGACCTGATCTGGACTGGTACCAAGTTAGTGCTCAGTTTTAAATAATGGAGTTCAGCCTGCCAGGCAGAACAGATTTTTCAGCACTTGGGAAGGCGCTCCCCAGTTTTACTGGTGTCTTGACATTTGTCTTACATTCCCCAAATCCAAGAAAGAAACAACTTCCCTCCCTCTCTTTGTGACAGGTTGTAGTTAAGAAAAGATTTGGCCTGGTTTATCCACACTTTCAGTTTGGCTCAGGTAAACTCAGGAGGGATTGATCTGCAGAATTATTCTGCAATTGCTTAGCACCTCTAAAAGTCAGTCTTGCAGTAAACTATATGCTAGACCTTGCAGTGAGCTCTGCGCAGCTAAGTTTGGTCTTCAGACTGAACCCCACAGAAATCAGAGGTCATCTTGGTGCATTCAGATTCCAAGTGCAGGCTTATAGGTGGACAGATACAAGAAGTATTCTCCAGTATTATTCCACAATGTTTTTGTCCAACAGGTACCCAATACCTCATGGATGACAGAAAGGTTTTATCAGTAATAATTGTATTTACCTGGCTTTCTTGTTCATTGGTATCCCTCTCCCAACTCCTCTGGTGATGAATCCTTTAAAACCAACCACGTTGTTTGTAATGTGTATGTGTTACTGTAAATACACACAAAAAACCTTGAAAGCCTTAATGGTAGACAAAGAAAAACAAATGCAGCATGTTGTGTTTAGGAGCAGTACTGTCTGTCAGAAAAACATGGCCATGGGGGAGAGGAACCTGGAAAGCTGCCGAAGAGCTATGGTGGTTGCAGGTCAGAAGGGAGGGCAAAGGCATGAATGTTCTCAGCCAGTGAGCGAAAATCTTCTCTTTCTGCATTTCAGACTGCATTTTTTTTGTATCTGGGAGTCGATCTCCCAAGCAATGCGTTGGGTGCAGCCTTCTCACTTCCCTTATGCTATTGTGGTAGGTCACGTAATGTTCAAACGACACTCAGGAATCCTGATGTGTGTTTGTGCCTCTTCAACACCATCACTGTCAATTACTAATCCTGAAAAGTAAGGTTAATCTTCAGGTTTTTGAATCATATCTGTAACTTTTAATGGTGTGTTGCAGCCGTTCCTCTGCAAGGTACTTTCTAGCTTAATTCAGTACAAAAAGGGTAAATGAAAACTAGTATTCTGAGATTATTGCTTGCTGAGTACATTGGATCTGTGGTGTTTGGCTGCTCTACAGAAAAAACCCTTATAAATTGAAAGCCGATTGAAACGTAAGGCTGGTGTGTACTTTTGCTTTTATCCTGGTACAAGGATTTACCCCAACTCCTGCAAAAGCAGCAGAGAGAAGAAATTGCCTCGGTTAATTTGCACAACAAAATGAAGATGTGATAGTGGCACGGTTGGCGTACCCATGCTAACTTTAATCCAAGTAGCACAGGTAACATGTTCAGAGGAATTGATAGTATAGGTGAGCAACAGCGTATGTATGCAAGGCTGCAGTGCTGTCGTATACTGTATGTTAGCTTGTGATGAAGTCTCTGCTGCTTGCTTTCTGCTGCTGCTGTGGTTACCTGCCTTAGCTATGTAAATGCTGTTATGAGTGTGTCTGCCATGGGATCTTGCACTTTCATTTTGCAGTGTGCGTGAACCTCTGAAGTCGCATCTTTAACATCCCGGGCTGAACATACAAGAACTGCATGAAAGTAAAAAGCAAACGCTTGCTTATCTTGATGGTTTTTACCAGTGTAAAGCTTCCATGAGTGATGCTGCACAGAAGGGGGTATTGTCTTTTAAACAGTCAGCCACATCAGGTTTCTTGGAGTCTCTGCACTTTTCCTTCTTTATACTGAATCAAAGGGGCTCTGCGTGCCACAGAGTTGAGCTCCACTGGATGTACTAGTATGACCCTAAGTGGGAGCAGGCTGAGGTGGGATTAAGGTTCACTGAATTGTCATTGGTGAGTTGGCATCCATCAGTCTTGGAAACTTGCTTAGAAAGGATGCAATCAGAGCAGCCCTGTAGGGGATGTCCTCCCTCCAGCCATTTCTGCAGTACCTCTGGCTGTGGAAGGAGGGGAGGGAGAGGAGCTAGTGTTTTGAGTGTAACTGTATTGTAATAGACCAGATGAGAGTTTGGGATTTGTACCGCAGCATCTGGGTTTTGTGAGACCAGGGGAATTTTTTCCTCTCACTTTTTAAATCTTGCACAGAAAATAAGAATTGTCTTATTTAAATAAAGCATAAAGTATTGTCATAATAAGACATTGCTAATTACTTGCTTTTGGGTATAGTTCTGTGATACTGTCTGTTATAAATGCTGGTTGCTTACATGAACAAGAAATAAATAGATATTGTCTCTGCTCCAAATAACTAAAATTCAGCATATCTAAGTATTTAAGTTATTGCATTATTCTATTGTATGGCTGCCTGCATCACTGAAATAAAGGAACTGCAGCAATGTAGCCAACAAACCTTTAATAAAAGCATTTGATTGAACAGCACCACGTTGGATCTAGTCCACCAGAATAAAAGCAGTTTGGGGCTGTAGTGTCTTGTTAAACACATTGTAAATGTTTTTGGCAAGAAGCTTGGTTGAATCCAACCACTTCTGGACAGCCAGCATGTCAGAGCATTTCTGAGTGAGATATATCACCCTGTCCTGGACTGATAGCTTTGGATAATCCTCTAATCTGAGTGATTGCTTAAATGTTGCAGCCTGTTTAGTTTTGCTCAGTCTAGGATGACTTGCTGCCGGAGAGCTCAGGGTGATTTTTTTTTTTTTTTAAATTAAAAAAGAACTGCAGCTGAAGAAATTAATTTAACTCCAGCTGTCTAGGGTCCAGGCTGGACTTACGGATGTCGTATCCTAATGCTGTATTGGTCTGTTAGAGACAGCTCCTGACCTCTGTTGTTCCTCTGGCTTCTGGGATTTTTGCTGAAGCTGTCAAAGAGAAGGTGACTTGAAGAAGGCAGCTTGGTGTCGGTTTTGCTCTGAGGACACTGAAGCTTTTGCTTGTCCTTGTGTCTGATAGGAATAGCCTCTAGTCATAGACTACTTGCCTTCCGCATATACCTGTCTTGTGCTCACACTGCCATCGCTACCTCCTTACAATGGGGCCGGACCGCATCCCGTGCTCTATAGAGACATGCAGTAGCCAAAGAACAATTGAGAAGAGTTTTCCTTTCGCTGTCTGCATGATGGTAGAGCAAAGTTGTTTTCTTTGCACCCTTGAACTGCAAAAAATTGGTAAATCAAAAGGCCGGCTTGGAGGATGCTGTGGAGTAGAGGATTTCAGCTAAGAAGGCTGTCCAGTTATTGCTTGTGAAATAGTGTCACATCAGGATTGTTGATTTTGCCCTTGTTTTGGGGTTTGTGGAGAAAGTCAGGCACCAGGGCAATGTTTCAGAGTCCCAGTCTGCTTCTTGGCCTCTGCCTCCCACCAGGAGGACAGCGTGGGGGTGACGTCCCCTGCACCTGGGTTGGGCTGGTGTGCCAGCGCTGCTGGCAGTGGAGCAGAGCCCTGCCCTGGGGAGAGCAAGAACCGCCCAGAGCCCAGCTGTACCTTGGGTAGCTGGAGCCTGCTCTTCCTCCTGTCTGAGTTTTTGGGTGGCTACAGGCTTGTTTAATCCTTTCTGTCGTTGTCCAAGGAAAGTTACTGCTTTGGCTCACAAGTGAGAACGCTAAGAAACAAAAGATTAATTTCTCTCACTCCCCCCCACCCCCTCCTTTTCCTGGCTCCACTCTTTATTGTTCTGAGAACGGAGAGACTCCTTCCCCCCTCCTCCAAGAATCACAACCATTTTTTGTTTTGTTTGTCTTTTACAGATCAATTTTGTAGCCTGTCAACTGTTTGCACTTTTGGCTGCATTTTGGTTTCGTATTTACTTGGGTCCCAGTCATGCCAGCTCTGCTGTTCGCCATGCGTTTGCCACCCTCTTTGGAATATACTTTGCTGTCTTCTGCTTTGGGTGGTGAGTATTTAGTCACCATGTAAACAAGGCTTGGGTAAAGATATTTTTAAACTTCGTATCAGCTTTTCTGGATTACATCTTTTTAGTCTTAAGGCACTTTCTATGTTATCCTAAAAAAAAAAAAAGAAGAATTCCTAGCCAGCATAACCATCTCAAACTTTCAAAGTAAAATGAGCCATGAAAGTATTTGTAAGTGAAGTATTTAATTTGTGATGTTTGTTCTGGAAGTTAAAGCCACACCAGTCTGCTGTGAAGATACCTCTTTTGGAAAAGATGCGTCTAGTTTGAATGTGCATTTTGAGCTAGGCTGCTCTTTCTCTGAATGAAACACATTGACAATATCTTGTCAATAAGTATTAATCTATGTAGGATATTCAGGCTGTAAAGATGTCATTGTGATAATCCATGTTTGCTGATACCCTGGTATGACGTTGCATTTATGTCATTTGCATGGAAAAATATTCCCTCGCTCTGAACTGCCAGCCCTTCCAGGTCACATAGAAATTATCTAAATACTCACTTTGTTGTCTTCAAGGTATTCCATTCATCTTTTTGTCCTGGTGATGATGAACTATGGTATTATGAATATGGCGAGTATTCCCAACATCCACAGGTGAGCTGATGTGGCTGCAAGTCTGGAGCTGCCCCTCTGACAACTTCTCTCCTTTCATAGAGAAGCATGAGGATTTTTTAGGACCACCTTCTATTCTTTCCTGCCTATCTTCCCCAGTTACTCGCAGGAGCTTTGTTCGTTCGGTTGCAGAAGCAGATGTAATCTCAATTTGTGGTTTTTGCGTTGATATATTGCATTTCCTTATGAAATTGCTGGCCTCAAAAGTTGACTTTTGTAGACTTAATAATTTATGCCCAAACCTCTGGTTTCTTAAATATAATGAAGTCATATTCTCCTTGGTCTTGTGTCCTTGAGGATCGCTTTTGATAATCCTTTTTAATGTGTTTTCCCCCTTGCTGTTTGGCCTTTAAGCATTTTCCACTTATTCTTGAGTTAAGTAGTTCAAATAAGGTCACTATGGCAGCTTAACTTAGTGCTCTATGAAATTAAGTCTTGCATTTGGTACTGGGCTTTGAGCTTGAAAAAGTAGAAAGTACCAGAAATATCATTGCTTTGAAGCAGAAGGTTACGGCATCATCATGAGACGTTCTCAACCATGGGATCCCTCTTTTCCCTATACAAATGTCTCAGAGGAAGGAAGACAACCTAAGACTCCTAAAGTGCTTTATCAACTGAGCGCCTTCCTGGCCGAAAGACAAAAAGCGCTTTCATATGAAAATGAAAACTCTATGGCAGTTATATCTGCTTCTTTCAGTGAATAAGAGGAAGTTCATGCAGAAGAACTCTGCTCAGTAACTGAGCCTTCTCGTGTGGGTACCATACTTTCTGTTAGAGTTCAGCACGTGGGAGTTTTTTAAAATTGTGTAGGTGGAGTCGTTTCCTTCCCATCAATCTGTGCAAATAGGAATTTTTATTTGTAAAACTGCTACTTTATAGCAACCTAGAAGGACGAGCTGGTAGTTCTTTTGTGTTGGCTTCCCTAAGAGCATGTGGTTAATACTGTGGTTTGGTTTGTGTGTGTTACAGGTGATTTCTGTCTCTACACTATGTGGCTGTTTCTGTAGCTGCTGCTGAATGCTCACATCCACATCAGTCTGGGCTGGGGAACGGAAACCCTTTCTTCGCTTGTCTTCAGGGCCAGGGCTGTCTGAGGATCTGATGCTCAGATAATCATCTCCCCTTCTTTTTTATCTCTTCCTGAGGTGACCCCTCTCTAATATCCAAATGGGAACCATCACTTATGATTTCTCTAGGATTGTTTAGAAACGTGAACCATAAACAACAGGCCTGTCTAATGCAGTCGCTAGCATTTTGCACCAGCAAGATAGGTATTAATCAAGGAGGTTTTTTCCACTCCCTCGCAGAGTGCAAAGCCCAGAATTCCAAAGGTAATTAATAATTAAAAAAAAAAAAAAAAAGAATTGGACAATGTTTATGAAAGAAATGCCACCCAGAGACCAGAAGGAAAAGGTGCTAAAAATGTGTATTTCTTGTCTCCTGGTCATTGTCCCTGCCTGTCACTTGGGGGAAACGTGGGAGTTACTGATTGTAGATCAGAGGAACCAAGTCGACAGAGGGAATCATCCAATACTTACTTATGTCTTCCTAGACAAGTTGAGGTGGTGGTAGGGAAATGGGCAGTTTCAACAGGAAACCCCCTCACTCTTACTGTTTAGCCAGTTACTCACAATGGGAAAAATAGCTATGTACTGCAACACAAATTAAGCTGGTTCATATAATGTCGTCCACTGCTGCGAGATAGTCATGTGATTTGAGTCGATGTGAAAGAGCAATCCAACATGCTGAAAAACCTTAGGAGGGCTGGGAGGATTGGGTTAGGACTTTTCTACCGTATTCCACTAGCCATAGCAGTGTGACTCAAAGTACATCCACATTATTAATTTTGGCAAAATAACAGTGTATTCAAGCTGCTTGAGAATAAACTTGAAGAATGCCAGTTTAAGGGCTGGACCTGTTCATACAGAGGGCCTGTAAGAGCACTGGATTCTTCACAGTGGGGCTCCAAGACTTGGCTTTTGTCCCCCCAAAACCCAAGTGGAAGTGAACGAATGAAATAAAGAAACTGCATAGTTTGACCTGCATGCTCCTTTCCCTGGTTATTTTCTGCTAGTTTGCTCTCTGGTGAGGCTGCCAGCCTTCAAGGCCTATAAATGGACAAACTAATCCAGCATCAGAAATGATCCCAGCTGCAGCAGCAATTCAGTATATGTCTCCCTGCTCGCCTCCCTTTCAATCTAGGTGCTTTACACTTAAAGACACTTTTAAGCATTGAGGCTTATTTTAGATGCTTCATCCCATCTATCACAGTTACATGTCCGAGCTGGGTGATTTGCCGTTGGAGGGATGCTTGCCGTTCTCCGTCGATGAGAAGGAGCCCGAGGACCTCACTGAGGCTGGACTTGGATGCCTGACTGAGATAAAATAAGATAATTTCTGCCCTGAATCTCCTGAAGAAGCTGTCATGTCCCCTCAGCCTGCCTTTCATCCAGCTGTTTGCTGTGGGCCACGTGACCTGCAGGTTGCCTTGCAATCCATCACTGTCATTCGCACTGCACTTTATTAGTCCCCAGGGAGGAAAAACTCATTTCTTTTAAAGCCAGCCATGATTTGACAGAGACCTGGCTCATTTTCAGTTGTCTGGTGACTGTTTCTCGTTTGATTTCATCTTTAGATCCCCACCATAACCAATCCTCCCATGGGTCTGGGGCGACCCCACTTGGCAAGCGTGCGCTACCAGCCTCCCTGACCTCCCATGGCTCAGCTCTGCTGGGTGTGTAGGATGTGTAGTCTTGTTCCTCTGTAGGTCTTTGCATCTTCTCCTCCACGTGGCTATCTTTTCCTGATGCAGGGGACACCAGTAGACCTGGTCCTGGCCTGTCCATGGGATGCAAGCCTTTCATTCTGGTGTCCCAGCTCTCTGTTGCACTGTCTAGTTTGCTTCATTTGTCAGTCTTGTTTCCAAATACCCATCTGCTTCTCACCTCCCCAGTATTCTCTTTCTTGCTCGGGTAAATACAGGGAGAAGTTAGTTGTAGGAAAGGCTGCATCTGCCCCACTTAGATGCTGCAACGCCTCCAGTCCTCAGACCGTTCAACTCTTAAGATAGAAAGAGTCATGCTACTGTCCTGCCTAACATAATTTTGCGATCAACTTGAAAAACAGAGAGTGAATCTGTCAAGCTCCACTTAAGGAATGCTTCTTCTGGAAGGGGGCATCTTTCAGCATTTAGAGCTGAAAAGATTAGGCTATGTGTCATTATCTGCCTTTATACAAAATCAGAAGAGAGAAAGTATCTTAAACTTGAAATATTTTAGTTTCTGGTAGATCTGAGGAAGAGTTGTACATGTAAATAAAGAACACTTACAGATAAAAAAGGCAATGGATAGCTTCAGCGACGCACATACAGTATCATCTGGTTTCAAATACTTTAGTCAGACAGAAATTTCAAAATAATACGTGAGGGTGGGAACTCTGAAATTGAAATTCCCAACTTAGAAGTGATCCTATTTCTTCTTTTCTTTTTCCCCATCCCCAGTGTGAGGAGACACCTCCGTAATGTTTCAGCTGGGTACACAAAGCCATCAGTCCTCTTTGAAAATTTCTGCCAGGTCTTGTGACAGACTTGTTAACAACCTAATTTGCAAAAATCAAACTCCACTCCTAAACAAGCCCAAACCCCATTTGAGTGATTCTAGTTCTTGTTGGTACTTGTGTTGGTAACTATGTGTTCTGTATGTTGTGTTTTTAGGTACTCCTTTGTCGTAGCTATGGGATACCTCACGTTGTGCCACATAAGCCGAATATACATATTTCATTATGGTATTCTCACTACAGATTTTTCCGGGTGAGTCTTTGCTTGTGAGTCTGCAAGCTGGGTCCTGTGTCAATTAGTATTAGTTAAATTTGGTATGTTTTAGGAATAATTTTTATGTTACCTGGGGAGTGCCTGCAGTTTTGTTTCCCTTAAGCTTTTTCTAAGACTTTTTTTTTAAGGAAGGAATAAACACTGTGTGATTTTTGCATTGACTCATTATTTCTGCTGTTTTCTTGCTAGGCACTACCTAGTTAGGAAGGTAGAGCTTGGTTAGCTATACTTCCACCTAGAGCAGCCTGGGAGGGTAAGTCTGCACAGTCGCTCGCTGGAGCTAGAGGAGCGCTTATAGCCTTGGTGAGCGGCATGGCTGGTGCTCCGGTCCCTGGTGGTCTGTCCTGAGAGGTGGGGTGGGCTGCTCTCCTCCCACCTTCATAGGCACAGCTGTTGGCTGCGGGTCATCCTTTCCCCTGTTCTGATTTATCTTGATGCCCCAACTGGGAAGGTGTTTCCCACCTCAGGCACTCCAGCGGGCGGGAGAGGAGGGCTCGGGCAGGGGGTGAGTGGCTGGGGGAGCTGGGAGGTGGGTGGGTAACCTGGGCAGAGAGACATGAGATCAGCTTTTTCTCTCAGTGCCAGTCTTATGGGTTCTCTCACAGGGGCAGGTTGTGGCTGCCGTTTAAATAGCACGACTTTTTATACGCCATGCATTTCTGTGGAACAGTGTTTTTCATATACACTGTAGTATCTGTCTGATTTCACTGAAGCAGTAGAGGATGCTTTGCAAAAATATAGACAGCTAACTATATATTTTGTTTATGAGAGGAAAGTATACTTTTGCATGATTTAAAACCAGTGTGCTAATGCGTATTCCACTTGTTTAATTGAATGTCTTGAATACAGAGTAATTAGTAACATACTATGAAAAACCTCTGTAAACTGGCACAGTAAGTTACAGATGCCTCTTCCAAGCCCCTGTCTTCTTACAGGCAACTGGAGCTTTTTGCTGTCTGTGTGCATGTGTCTGTGTGTGAGGTGGTGGTGGGTTGAAGCATTTAATTAAATTGTGGGGGGGAAGTTCTTCTGAGACTTTTGAGGTTTTTTTCTTAGAGGAGGGGGCAGAAATGGGAACTCATACATTTAGAGAAATTTAGTTCTGTAATTTTTTCTGCGGTTCTTTTAATACACAAAAGCATGTCCTGAAAGAGCATGACACACCAAGAAGCCTATAAATGGGATTGGAATGGTATAGCTCTGTGTGTGTATGAGACAGAGACAGAAATACGAGAGAGCATGCTTTTTGGAATAGTGTGTTCAGAAATGCACTGTGAGGCGTATTAGCGGTCTCTCTCTGAAGACATTTAATAAAGATCCAGCTGAGACTGGGGATGGAAGAAGAGGAATGGTGGTTGCTTATATTGTAGACTAGGTAGCATTTTCTGCTCCCTTGATGAAAAGGGAGCTACTTTTATCTAATGATGAGCTTAAGGATAATAATGGTACTGAAAGAATAATACCTGAACTTACTCTGTTATTTGATTTTGTCCTGATGCTTTAAGATATAAACTAATTCCTAAACTTCAGTCAAACATAAAACTGCCAAGTAGTAAGCAACTGGGAAATGTAGTATGGACATGAACTACATCTTCATGGTATATTTTAAAAACTAACAATAAATAAAAATATTGTAGTGGTATTAATAAAAATTTGCAATCCAAAGTGCTCAAATCCAGGTCAGCCTCCTAAACCTGTCTTAAAACCTGTTTTTCTCAGCTGTAAGTAATATGTGCCCACTGAGGCTTTCTGCACATACCTAAACAGATGGGATGACACGGAGGGACAAAATATACTCCCTGACCACTGTTTTACCGTGTATGAGCAGCAACTGAACCTCCTCTTGCTCATCCTCCCATGTTTGATGATTCTACATCTATTGCATGTGGTAATAGGGAAGCATTCAGACAGGCTTCTGACTGGAAGGATGGCCTTAAAGTTCTCCTTCAGGACTTCAGAAACAACCAAGACAGAATCCATGGAGTGATGCCCATCTCCCTCCAGCCTCCCACCCTTTTGGGTGAACGTGGCTGGGGATATACACTGAGAGGGCAAAACTCTGGATTTAAGGGAATCTTTAAGAGGGAACAAAAAGCCTGTCATCTGCTGACTTGTATTTGAGGTCTCAGTATCCCGTAAGTCTCTGGTGATATCTGATTGCAAGGAGGAAGTTTTAATCCACATCACATAGGCATGTAGCCAGTTCTGGTGCCATCAGCTTTCCAGTGTCGGTTCCCTAAAGTGACGAGCCAGATGTTAGATGAGTGTTTCCCGACGTCGGTGCTGAGAGCTGGCATACCTCATTTGCTCTCTTGACCTGCTTTGTGCACTTAACAGTTTGCATGCATAAGCCTTCTGATGCGTGCTTGCAAATGTATTTTTTTGGTTCTTTAGTAATAATTGGTTGTGCTATTTGTTTGGAATCCCCCCATTTTGAGAACACAGCTTGTAAAATGCAGGTAGAGATGGACGGAGGACAAGGTAAGTTTTGAGTCATGTCCTAAGTAAACTGGAAAATCAAACTGTGGCTCACCACTTCAAGGTTAAGAAGTAAGGAAACTTGTTCTCTACTGATGACTAGCTAATTCTTCTAACTCATGCAAAGGGTAGGTTTGGTCAGTGACTCCCACAATCAAAACTGTACTCAAGCTGCTTGCAGCAATTTCTTGATTTAAGAGTGTTTCATGTATTGCATAGTACTTAGGTGAAAAATCAATTTTTTTAAAAACTACATGCCAGGTTTTAATGAAAACCAGTTCCAGTTTGCTACACTTTAATTTTAATTACTTTTTTAAAAATGTATATATATTTTATCAAAGTTCTTTCAGTTCTTTTATTTCACAAAAATGTGGTGACATAATTTAGGAATTTTCTCCTGACTACTTTCTCAAAAACTATTCATGTTTGAACACTAATTGTAAAATAACTGAATGCTGTGCTTCCCCCTTAATTCAAATCAGACTTTGAGAGAAACATGCCTATTTTACTTTGCTTGGTTTGCCATAGCATTTATACATTGTACCTAGGAATACTAAATCCTAACTCTTTCTCTCTCTCTTTCTCTCTCTTATTTCTTCTTTATGCTAAGAGGATTATGCTGGTAAGTTGCCTGGTTTCTATAGAACTTTATAAAAATGGTAATACTAACATACAGTTTGGGTTTTTTTTCCTTTGTATCACAGGCTCAGACCGAGCATAGTAATATTATGGCTTTAGGGAGAAATTAGCTTAAAATAAATCAAGGGATCTCGATTGGGATTTTTGGAAACTAGTAATAGATATGGTTTCAATCTAGCAAGCTACATTGAACAAATGCCATATGCATATGATCATCTGGACGGGATTCAGAGGAGCTCCTCCTCACCCATATGAAGTTGTGTCTGCTTTAATCCTTTGCTTGATTAAGACCATAGAGCTTTTTGGTTTCCTCTTTGAATTCTTGCAGTGTCTGAGCAAAATTTCCTAATGTTGCAGCTCATTTGGTGAATGTCAGGGAATGATTGTACGTATGTGAGTTTCTTGGTGCCATTCCTTACAGAAAAGAAAGTCTGTTTGTGAAAATCGCCACACACACTGGCATTGCTTTCAATCTTCTGTTGGTCTTAGAGAGACCAGAGCTGATTTACCAAGGGAGACTCGAGCAGTTTTCTTCCCTACAGGTGTCAAATCTGTACCTCTTACCTGAGTGTTTTGGTGGACATCACTCTCCAGAAGGAATGGACATCTTTACATGTTTGCTCTGTCCCAAATGCAGAACAGCAGCAGCATTCTCAGCAAACCGCTTAGAAAGGGATGGTCGTTGAAAGAGCCCTCTCAAAAAGCCATATAAGCAGATACCTCAGTAACAAGTGTCACTTCAGGGCAGTGAATTTTTGTTGGGTGGTTAGTGCTTTTTGCTGGTTTTTCGCCTCTCAGTGGCTTAGTATCAACCACAAAAGAAAGGAACAAAGGTACAACAGCCGTTGTTTACAAAGGAAATACATTTGCTGATGGAAACGAACATAGGTGTACTCTGTTACCATGTTAAAGCACAATGCAGAAATACTAACTGGTCCAGCGAGTTCAGTTGGTTATTTTTGTTTTCTTGTCTTTTAAATGTATCAAGTGCAATATGTTGCCTGCAGTGTATGTTCCAGCAGCTCTGGGTAACTTGGGTCTGCGGCAAGTCCCCAGAGGCAGTACAGTAGCACACGTGCAGAGGGTGAGTAAGAGGAGGTCAGCCAGTTTTCCGTGCCCGCTCGCTGCTTGGCTGCTCTGCTGGGCATTCGGCCGCTTGAAACTGCACTGAGATCACTTACCATTGGTTACACAGAAGCCCTGCAAGAGCCGCAATATGGGAATTAGCCAAAATTCAAGCAGGCAGTCAGTACTGGAAAGTTCCACATATCTAGTGCATCCCGGGGCACTTCTCCAGAAGTAAATATTCTTTTAAGTGAAATGCTTCTACCATGAAGGTGTAAGAAATGCTCTTTGGGAGCTTTCACCAGAAAAACATGTGAAGCAAACTGGAAATTGCTTTGGAGGCGTGAGAGTGTTTAGTAAAATATTTTTCCTCTGTGTGCTTCAGCACTTCTTCATTTTGCTGTCGAAAGCAGAAGTAAGAGCCCGTTGCCAGTGAAGTCGCTGTGGCGTCTCTGGCTCCGCGATCCCCTCTGCAGCACCGTTAATGTCATAGCAGAGTGTGACTGTGTGAACTTCTCATCATGGCTTCAGGGCTAGAGAGATAAACCTGAAATAAACATTTGCTGTTTTGGAGTCTGGTCTGCAATGAGCCTTTTGACTCCACCTCCTCTCTTAGTGAAATCAGGTCAGTGGAAACTATTTCTAGCGAGTGTGTGCCAGACTCCTCCATGGGATTACCTAAGGTCAGGCAGACACTGCTGGGTAAACGTCTCTTCTCTCATAAGCATCGAAGCTTGCTCAGTGCAGAAGCCAGCCTGTGATACGGGGAGGATCCCCACAGCAGGCTACAACCGGTGCTGACATCTTTAGTTCCACTGGCCTGTGCTTCTGGGCAAATTTATTACATTGGGGCAAGCCATGTTTAAAAATGACATTAACTGGTATGTTTTCATTTGGGAGGTTTAATTAGGGGGTAAAACCCTCTATTGAGCATTCTCTGTAAACTGTTGCATCTTTGCCTTGTGTTATTTTTCAAGGCATCTAACTGAAGGTAAAGGCAATTTTGTTTTTTTTTATTTGTTGAAATTTCATATTTCATACTGACTCCCTGGGACAATTTTTTGATGTTTTGGGTTTTTTTAATTAAAAGTTGGCCACTGCAATTTGTGTGTAGGAGGTACAATGCAGCTACAACCTGAGATTAAACTCTTAGCCAATGTATAAAATATAGAGGGGGAGAAAAAAATGACACCAAAGGTAAATCTGATTCTGTGCTTCTGTGCTAGTTTGTAACTGTAGTGGATGTAGAGGATGTAGAATCATAGCACTTAGCGTGTAGCTGCAAAGCGGTTGGAAGGTGTTCAAATATGATTGAGTTCAAGTCATTTAGGCTTCTTAAGTATGTGTTTTATTTCAAATGCCCTGTTTCTAGGGGTAGATCTTCATGCTTCATCTGTAAATGCAAGTATAGTAGGTAGATCTTCTTTTTAAATTCAACCTAATAATTTGCCCCACTCCCAATAACCTGTGCATCTCTCAAAATTTGGGAGAAAGAAAGATTATTGGAAGTTTTACAGCTTTGTTAACTCCCCTTCTTGTTTGTAGCACTTCAGGCTTTTTTTCCAGTAGAGTCTGAGGTTTAAAATATTATCATGTCAGAAACAGTTAACTATATGTGATATGATGCCATATTTTACATATTAACTTGTTCAATGTTTTATTGCTGTTTAAAATTAGAGGTTACCTGAAAGGCTGAACATAAATGACAATTCAATACTCTGGTATTGCCAAGTTTTAATAATCAGAACTCCTGTGTATTTAGGAAATGATTATATTAATTTTTGCCCCTAAATTAAATGTATTTTTCTTATCTAATTTTTAGTATTGATTCAGGACTTGTGTCCTCATGCATTGCTTTGCAAATATGGGGGAAAGGACTGTTTTTCATTCTGAAGAAACAAAAACAGTCTTAGACTTGCTCTGTGTGTGTGCGCGTGATGAGATTGGTGAGTCCCCAGGGAGGAGTGGGACAGGTGTGGGTGTGCAGAAGGTGGGGGGCCCCCACACCCCAGAGGGGTGCCAGAAGATGACAGAGCTCCAGCACTGCTATTGCTTTGTTGTGCTCTGCCCTTTCCTGCAGCGAAGGCTTGGTCCCCCAGTGAGATGAAGTCAGGGGGGGAATGGTAGGCGGGTGAGGAAGGAGGAAGATGCTCCCTGTTCACCTGAAACCTTGCTTACCCTTTGTGTGAAGCGTTTAATGATATCTGATACTGATCTTGTGAAAGATTTAGAGGGTGTCATCTCATTGCCACTGTACAGCAGGTTTCCACCTTCATGAGTGGGGTATAGAAGAGATACGTAGATGTATAATACGATGATGGCAGGAGAGAGAACTGAAGGTATCTCAGATGTACTTTATGGGTCTCCCTCCCACCCATGGTGTCAGCAGCATCACTTTTGTGCTCGCTTGTCTCCTCTGGAGTTGGGATTTGAGGGAGGCAGACCATCCGTCTTTTCTGATTAAAGTACAGGAGAGGTTGACTTGTTCTGCCGGGTTACAATGTGCCGTCAATGAGGTGATGAATTCCTAATATAGATGAAGAGAACCTCTCTCTTCTCTGTGTTTATACGTTGTATGACTTTAGTGCAGGCTGCACTTCTGCTTCCCTCAGTTAATCAGCACATCAGGATTGTTTGCATTTTTGTTCTCTCTGGCTTAAGGCAGGGGGCTCAATTTTCTAAGACAAGTGTCTAAATTTAGGCACTTAAAGGCATGCGGTTTTGGCTCTGAGCCTGAGGTTTAAAGTTACCCACTTCAATATTGGCATAAAGTGCTTGCCGTAAGAAACATATGCAACAAATTGAACTAATTTGAAACAAGTGTTAGTGTTCACCCATAAATCTAAAAGTTCAAGCACTGACAAAATAAAAATCTGTGTTTATTGCAGTAGAACTGCTGGTTCACTGACAGCCTCTGTCTCTCTTAAGGATTAAAAAAATCTGCTTTTTCATATGCTTAAAGGATTGGGATTTATGTATCTTTGAAAGCAAAGCTAAATTTTGTTTAAATGGGAAAATCTACTTTGAGAAAGAGGATGTTGAAGATAATGGTGAAAACAGCTTATAAATAACTTCTCTTGAAAGATGAATTGGACTAAAAATTAGAATGACTATTTCACAATATCGGAGTTGTCTGGAAGGTGAAAAGTCATTGTTGAATTTGTCCATTCCTTAGCTGCAATCAATGGTCTAGGTGACCCAAGGAGAGCTGCTGTACAAACCCTTGTGTTATGGTTGTATTCCAGATCTGTGTATATTTAAGCTTGTTCTGGATTTTATGTGCAAGCTTTTTTACTGACATTTCAAGTAGAGACTGCTGAAATGATAAAAATAGTTTCTGATTAAGAAATTGGCTGATATTGCATGTTCTCTGTTTTTGGATAGAAAATGCAAATTACTCTACCCACGCAGAATTACATGTGGACTCTTGAAAAAGATCAGCCATATTTAGTATTTGAAAAAAAACACGACCACTTACAGTGAAAAAATGTCTTTTTCCAGTATTCTTGTTTACCATGCTCAGCATATTAATTATATTGAAAATCAGGTTGATTTATCATAGTGGGATCATCAGATTGCAAACAGTTTATCTTAGCCATTGGGTTTACATTTGGTTGTAACCAGTAGGTCGATTTAGTCAAGGATGATTCAGAATCTCTTGAAAAATCTCTGCAGAACATGAATACTTGACTGTTATTTTAGACAGTGATATCATTGAATGGAACTTTCACTTTTTTTTCTTACCTTGGGAAATCGGTGGGGAAAATACAGTGCTCGAACTAAAAAAAAAAAGCCTTCAGCTTTTTTTCTTTCATTGAATTCCAGAAAGTACGTTACAATATTTAAAATGAATAGCCATAACATTTGGAGTAATCATCTATGTCTCTTTAAAAAGTTCCAAATATCGGTCAAACTCTGTAAATAGCATGTACACAAACTTGGGTTTTAATTTCCATGTTGAAGACATCATTTGTGTTCAAGCAGAAACCTCTGTATGGTTTATGTTGATAATTTATCACCAAATTGAGAAACAATCCATTGTATTAATCCTCAGTGAAGACAAATCTCTTCTGTGGAACTAGTTTTACCTATAATAATCACAATTAATGCTTTTAAAATAATGATGTATCCTCATCACCCATTACAACCTCCTGGCTCTTGCGGTTGTGAAGGTCTCATAAGTAGTGTGAGATCTGGGCACCCTGTGCTGCTGTCCCCAGTGTCAGAGAGATGGGGAGAGGCGGTGTTAGCGGGTCCCTCACTTTGCCTGCCATGGGTCCTTCCAGATTACAGGTGTTCAGTGCCGGGTTTTGTGTTCAGGGCTCCACAGCCCTTAGAAGCTGTATATGGACCACAATTAGCCTGGGAGCCTCTGCCTATGAGGGATTGGTTAGTTGTCCCCATGGTTTTCCCCCCTTCTTTCTTCTTACGTACCTCTGAATGCTCCTGGCTGTGTCCTTTACCCTCATGGGACCAGCTCCTGATGCCACCAAGCTGAGTTTTGCCTTTTTTCTATTCCTTGGCTGCAGCAGGTCACATTTGCCTACAGTGCTAAGAAGCTCTGTAGAGGTGCATATGGGAGGTGTAAGCAGCCCTATTGAACGTAGTGGCTATTTCTATGCTGCTTGTTTGGTTGGCCCCAAAGCTGCTGGGTGGTTGTAGGCTGTAAGCGTGGCTCAGGTACAGCTACCTCATGTTTTCGGGAGGCTCCAGATCCCACGTGCCCAAACACTCCCTGTTGGATGGTACATCTTGGACAGGCTGTCCACAAGGCAGTTGCATGGCCAAGAAGCAAGTGGGAAACTGCTGTGCTGACAGCTATTCTGGTATTTGCACGTAGTCCTAATTGATAGGGCTATTCATGTGGGGAAATAAGCAAGTGTATCTGCAGAGTCGACATTTTTTTAGGGCACTGAGGAGACAGACAATAGGAGAGTAACAGTAAGAAGAGCCAGAGTTATGTTACAGCAGCATTGCTGTATTCTAGTGTTGTATCATATGGGGCTTGAATTTGGCCTTTGCCTGAAAGGAAGCCCGGTGGACTGCAGAAGCTGGTGTTTCCTAGTGGTGCGATTTCTTCTGAATTACAATTTGCACTGCTGCAGGATGGGGAGACATAAAATAAGGCTTTGTGCACACTTAGTAATTAAAAATTCCAGTGCAAGTTACTGTGGCGTTGTTTTGAACCCAGGCAATTGTCTTATGCCTGAGTTCCTCCTTCAGTTTTAATTGGATGTTTTCCACTTGTTGCTAATACAGTTATGCCTTTTAAAAGGATAAAGACGTTCAGTAAGAAAGTTGGGAGTAATTTGTATTACAAGACATGTAACTGTTGTTTCTGTCTTTGTTTATAGTCCGCTGATGATAATTACACAGAAGATCACAACACTTGCATGCCAGTTACATGATGGTAAGAAAAGGAATCTCTTCCCATGGCCTGAAGACAGCCTTTTTATTCCAGCACAATCTGTGGTTGAGTTATGGAGTGGATGAATGTAGTTCAGCAAGTTGCTCCAAATGAAGAAGAAAAATGCTTTGTGGAGGAAAATGAGAAACTTCAAGTTTTGATCAGTTCTCTAGGATGAAACTGTCTTTGCAGTAACGAAGACAACTGCTTTCTCCTTTGGGGGCTCTGCTTCCTTGGGGCCCAATTTGGATGTTAGGTAGTACCAGTATCTGCTGTTTAGATGCTACAGTGCATCTCCATTAAGCTCTCTGAAGCTGTTCTTGATTCTCAAAAATCAAGAGTTGTGTTTGATACATAGGTTCAGTTATTAATGTTAATGTAGCAAAAATATGCTATCACTGATATATTCAGTGATAATATACTCCATAAGTTGCAAGGGGTGGAATTCAATAGCTTTTTCCCAGTGCTGGGAGAAGCACAGTTGCAAGCAAAATAACATCGTCTTCAGTCTTGTGCTGTGCTGTGACAAAGAGCACTATTAGTTCCCAGTAAAATGCCTGTGTCTAGTACAGTGCAAAGGCTAGAAATGTCAGTTGTCATCAGTACCATTATTGCTCATGTCTACTGATGTTGCAGTGTGAATTTCTGATGGTCTGAGGCCCATTGCCTTGTAAAATGTGTGTGACTAAGTAGCCTGCTATGGAGTTGTTATGATCTAGGATTTAGGTGATGGCCACACCACAGACTGCAGGGTCTGTCACCATTCACAAGCCAAGTTTACACAAGTGGATCTAATGCTTTTAGCTGGCTATAATGGGTGCAGCTTGAAGCTTGGCTAATTGACCTTGTTGTTGACATTCATGTTGCTGACATTCATGTTGCCGGGGCTTCTCTGCTTCTGTTATTTAAGCTAGCCAGCTCAGGTATTGCTGCGTGCCACAGTGGCGTGCAGCCTAGATGCACACCTAGAATATTGAAGGTAAACGGACAGAAAGGAAAAGATAACAGCAGAGGTGGGAGCATTTTAAGCGAACCAGAAATCCTACAGGTTAATGATGGTGGAAAAGGCTCCTTACATTGTGAACATCCATATATGGAGCAGTTGATCAAATGGAGGCAGCTTGCAGTTCAGGTGTTAGTGACAAATCTCTATTGGTAAAAATTTAACGCAGCTGCCCATAAATGGAAACAGACAAACAAAATACCCAGCCGTTTAAGTAATTAAGTGCTTAATTGTTTCCCTGGAACTCATGCCCTCCCAGTATTTACGAACTGAAATAGCAGAGAGAGAATGGAAATAAGCAGCTTATCAGCAGTCTTTTTAGGAAATGAGTCTTATGTGTATGTATCAGTAATTATGGCCAGTAGATTTAGAACAGTAGTGTTAATTGATGCCAAACCCCTGATCTAGTGAAGATGTATAAATGCATGCTCAGCATCAAGTGCTGTGACTCATCCCATGGTGAGTTGTTCTGCTGAAGCCAGTGGGATTCCTCATAGTATGCGCAGCTAAAGCTGCGGAGTGAAGGTTTTGAGATCTTTGCTATGAGCAACATCTGTTTACGCACTGGCCATCATACAAGATTTTTCCATAGTTTTCCTGGGACATTACTGATGTGTGTGTTCAGGCTCGCTCCAGCAGCAGGCTGCCAGGCTGCTCGTTCACACCAGTGGAGCTTCTGTTTCCTGAGAGCCCGTTTCTCTTCCACTGCCCACTCCTCCTGCTGTGAAATGCTCCATTTCTCACCAAGGAGCCAGCGGGAGGCTTGTGCTTAAATGAGCCAGCGGCTTCTGGGAACAGAGATTTTTCCAGCCCAGGACCGTTAGTAGAGGCTGCTGGGGGTTGCTGCCAGTTGGTGGCATTGCGAGTTGCATTGCGTGTGTTGGGAATACTATGGCTGCTCTTCCTGAAAGCATAGCAAGGGTGAGAAAGGGGGAATAAGGTAAGGAACTGGGTAAAGAGGTAGGGTAGAACAGGAAGATACTTGACCTAAAAGTTAGGAATCGAGCTGTGTTACAACTGCCTGTGACAAATCTTGAAGCTTATGGCTTTAGAAAGTTATCTGTGGGATGCAAACGTAAGGCTTTGGGGATAGCTTTCACTGTTTGGCTTTTGGAAAGATCTAGTGTGACTTTTCTTTCTCTCTAGGAATAGGGCGACAAGCTGAGGAACTCACTGCTGAGCAAAATCGTCTTGCTGTAAAGTAAGAATTTAATTCCCCTAGTGATTTGTGTTTAATTTCATCCGAAGAAGTTTAGGGTGGTGTGGGGTTTTTTTTGTTTGGTTGGTTTGGTTTGTTTTTTTGTTTTTATTTTTCCCTTTGCAATGTCAGGACCAACTTAGTGGCCTGGCCATGAAAATGTTCCCTGCTTCTTTCCAGCCCATGATAAGCCAAAAGCCCTACCTGTTTTTTCAATTTGCTTGAGCAGTTTTGTTTTTGTAATGCTGCTGTCAGTGCCCTCCTTACACAAACATACTTCTCTGCTATATTCCTTATTTCTTCAATCCAGGCCTTCTGCCTTTATCACCCTGTGCTGGTCAGTAAAGCACTGAAGTACTTGGCAACATCTCATTGACTTAAATATATACTCCACATGCAACAAAACTAGTCTTCGCTGAATCAACCCTTTTATATTTAGGCTAAGACTATACTGTATGGAGTTTTTGGCTGCTGTCTTCATCCTATCTGTGATATGTTATTTTTCCAAGTAGAACACTTCCTCCTCTGTCAGCAAAGCACTGCGTAGTAAAAATCCATTTTGGTTTGACTCTGACACTTCAAGTACTACTTTTCTTTGCCATAATTTTTGGACACTGAAATTTTACTTTTCCTATCTCGCTCCGTAATGTTGGGACTAATGAAGGACTCCTAGTCCTTCACTTTATGTGACTAGTCTTCTCATTTTTCAGAGGGAGACAGAATGGTGATCATATGTTTAAGCGCCTTTTTTTTCCTAATTTGTCTCTCAATACAAGTGCAGGATGCAGGTGAATTTTTTTTTTTTTAGAAAAATTAGTGTTACAGAATTAGTCTTGGAATCATAACTACTTTTCACCATGAAGTGTTTGTTTAAGGCCAAGGAAATTATTTCCTTCAGAAGATTCAGCTATCAGAAAATCTGTCTATGTGCTTCTAAAAGTAAGAAGGGAGTAATTTCTTGAAAAGCAAAAATCCTGTAGGGAGACTCGTATAACTTTTGTTGTCACCCATAGCTTTGTGTCTATTTTTAAAGCTCACAGCATACTGTTTAACTGCACTGGGCCCTTGTGACCATATGATTAATTCTAGTCAAATTCTCACCAAACAGGCTTTTTTTCTTGTACAGTAGATGAGCTCATAATAGAAAAGTACACGCCAATAGCTCAAGTGTCAGTGGTAGACAAGTCACAACTGAAGAGTTTTAAATCCCCGTTGGTAATACAGCCTTTTGTCTTCCCTCCTGTTCTTGGTCTGTTTTTGTTTCTCACTCATCCTCTGTACATTCCTTCATGTATTGCTCATGTCTCCCCACCCGCTCATGTCTCCCCACCCACCCATGTGCAGAATCTAAGCTGAAACTAATGACTTTATTTTTAATCTTACTGTAGAGCTCAGAAGCCCAAATCACGGACTCGATTTTGCAGAACAGAAAGATGAGCCTTACCCCAAATTGTTTGCTGCATCTTTCTGTGAAATGCTTTCACCAGAGAACGTATCATTCAGGCATTAATAGCTACAATAACCAGCAGGGTGAATGCAGAAAACCCTGGCTAAGCTAACTGTTTATTCAAACTAATTCCGCTTCGGAATAGAAGTAGGCAACAGCAAATGTTTAACTGTTGCTTAGTTTTTCTGCTAGAAATTTATGATTTGGTCTGAAAGAATTTTCAGTGGATTTTGGTTTATGTGTGTCCATCTGTGTCTTGGACAGGAAAGTCTCGAAACACTGTGCCCTAGTTTCTGTTCTCATCTGGGGACTCCTTGTTTACTTGGATGGTGACTGTTAGCACACTTGTGGAGAGCACTGTGTATCTCACTGCAGAATTTAGATGTCGGTGTTTTCAGCCACATAAATTGTTTGGCTTGCTTTATTTACAAATTACACTAGTGGTGAGAGGCCTGTGCATCTTTCTTTTCCATCCTATTGATCTGTAGCAAGGACAGTGGATCTTCTTAATTTTACATCTAATGTAAAACCCCCCAAGGAACTTGTGAGGATATGCACTTGCAAAATGGAAATAACGAACAGGATGGACACTCCTTGACTTGACTTTCATCTTCAGCTGTCTTTTGATTTATGTGTTTTTTTCCCCTTAGTTCCTTTTCCTGTTCATGATGCAATACGGGCAATTACTTCCTTTATTTGCACAGCAGGACAGAGTGCCTCTTCATTCTCTTCCTTTATGTCTCACATCACACTTCCCATTTTTCAAAAGGCTGAACTGAAGGGTGGGTGAGAGCTCCTCTCAGGCCTGAGAGTCCTGGTCTTAAATGCTCCCTGCCCTGTGGTTTGCGTAACAAGGCAAGGTACTGCTTTGCACTGCTTGGTGGGACTTGTGCTACGCAGCTTGTGGTCTGTCAGCCGTTACTGGTCCCTGACACACTGGACAGATGTCCAGAAACAGAAACTGTTTAAAATGTGCAAGTCAATTTGTTTGGGAGTGGGTATTTAAATTTATGACTGTTTTTAGCCAAAATGTTTCTAGTAATAAGATGACAACTTTTCAGATCAGTAGCATTCGTTCACCTGTAGCTTAAGCACTTCCACATTACCCTTGTTCTCACTGCCATCTGCTAGACATCACCGGGCTATAAGAGAGGCTGTGCTTCATCTTCTCCAAAACAGATAGAGTGAGCTTTCAGCTGCGGGGAGAGTGGTAGGAGAGAGTTGGGGACTGAGGCAGACTACAACAAAAAGCATTTGTGAAAGCCTTTGCTGTGTTTTACCTTGTTTTGGTTTTTTTGTTTTGTTTTGGTGTGTGTGGATGATTTTCACAGGACAAGACCTTCTTTACTGGAGTATTTAAGCTATCTCCTCAATTTTATGAGCGTCATAGCTGGGCCTTGCAGCAATTACAAGGATTATATAGCCTTCATTGAAGGGAGGCACGTGCACATGAAACTATTAGAAGTGAACTGGAAGCAGAAGGGTTATGACAGACTTCCTGATCCTTCTCCAACTGTAAGTTTCAAAATGACAAAGATTTATTGCTTTGCAGGAGAGTACAGCTTTGTACATGATTCTCATAATTAAAAACTAAGAAGAAAAACCATTTTTGGATTATATTCCCAGTAAACGTTACAGTGGGGTTTTTTTCTGTGAAGTGGCTGCTGTTTTTATCACAGGGTCAGGGGTGAAGGGGCTAGTGTCTTCCTCTTGAATTCCCCAAATGCGTTTGGCTTGCAAAATGGGTCATTGGTTAATGGGTGTCCTTTGTGCAGCAATGGGAATGGTCTGCACGTTCAGCTCCAGACAGAAGAGGAAATGTCAGGGGAAAAAAGAAAAGTCAAATCTCACTGGTAGTGCAGGGGATGTTAGAAGTACATGAATCACAGCTAATCAGAAACTGTAGCTTGTCCAGGTGCTTTGCAAAAGAATCTCACACTTTAAGATGACTTGGAGGTCATTTTTCACATACAATTAACACATTTTATTTTATATTTTTTTTAATATTACTTAAGATCTTCTTATAAAATGACCTTCTTGTAAGGCAGGATAATGTGGCATGAGAACCACATTCCTCTCTCTTACCTTAAGGCGACACTGAATGTGTAGCTTTGAGTGTGTGCAGAACGTCTCCTCTGAAATTGAGTATGTGCCTATACATACCTGATTCCAGTTGCACACGGTTGTATTTCTGCTGACTTCAGTGGTGTCACTTCTGATTTACATTAGTCTGACTGAGGTCAGAATAAGGCCGCTATTGTGTTAGATGCAAGGCACAAGAGAATATTAAAATTTGCATTGTAACTATTCAAAGATAGTTGCACACTAATTTATTCCTGAATATGAAGATATAAAAGGAGTACTTGAGATCAAAAAATGCATTTTTGTTTCAATAGTATATTGCACTTTTATTAGTCTTTTGAGAACATGAGTCAATTTTTACATGGTATCCAAGCGCCAGATTTACCTTTTTAATTATGACGGTATCAAGGGGAGTTTACTCCTGATGTGTATTTGAAATCAAGCTTCTAACTACTGACATGATTGTCAATAATATTGGTATATAGAAAGCTAGGGAGCAGTAATAGAAAACAGCATGGCGTAGCAGATACCCTGTATCATGGGAAGGTATGCAAGCTGTATAAGACGTACACTTTTTGGACAGGTGACTTTTAGCAAGACTTCTGGACGGTAGCCGGGCAATAAGACCTACTATTGAACTGAATACTGATGGTTTTGACTTCCAGGAGATGACAGTCCATATAGGGAAGATTTCTCCTTTACATTGTAGGGTTTGTTTTTTTGTTTGTTTCCTTTCTCATTTTAGGACCTTCACTAACTGATGTAGGAGTCTCTTGTGAAGTTCATCACCAATTTTGACTTCTAATTGTCGTTTGTAGCTATCTGTAGGTAGCTCAGCAAAACAAATCAAACCAAAGCTTTGACTGTGGCCTTTTCTTTGTTACCTCTTCTAAATTAATTATTATCAACTTTGTCACTGCTAACTTTATTGGTTCTTGAAGCACATTGTTTTTTGTAAGTCAAGAGTACTGCCTGTTTTTTTTTTTTCTTCCCTTAAGCAAATGTTTCTAATGAATGTTTCATTGTTGTTTGTGCTTTTTAGGGAGCAGTGATGTACAAGCTGTGTATCACACTAGTATCTCTCATTTTATTCTTGACACTTACCAAGAACTTTCCTATGGCATATATTATTGATAATGAATTTCTTGATAAAACACCCTTCTTGTCAAGACTTGGTTACCTGTATGTTGTAACACAGGCAGCAAAACCAAAGTATTACTTTGCATGGACGTTAGGTAAGTCTGGCTACGTCACTTATTTTTGTAGATAACAAATAAGTTCATAAATGGGGGGAGGGGGTCTGAAACATTGCGGGGGGGCGGGGGGGGGGAGGAATTAGTCTCTAGACCTGTAGTTCCCATGGGAGATGTACACGTGTTCCTGTAGGCACTGGACCCTACTGAAGTGGGGAGATGTCAGAAGTTTTCAAAAACGTGCATAAAATCTCTTCTAGCTTGTCTGACATTCTCTGCCTCTGGAATCAAATCTGCTTTTCAGCTTCTTGCCAGTAAAGTCAATGTAACAATTTCCTCTTACTTAAAACTTTGTAATTTTACCAGCGTAATTTTTACAGAAATTCCTAGGGGGGTGGGAAAAAAGTTTGTCTCCTCCAAACCTTGATTTTCATGCTTTATTCATAATTTGCTGCATATATCAGTGTGGTTGGGAGGTTAAAATTGGTCACACCTGCTCAGGCTTTACAAGTATGTTATAATGCAAACAGACCTCTCTCCTCCTATGGGACATCTTTAGCACATGCCTCTGTATTAGAAAGCTGTAGTGCTTGTTGGGGGGCTGAAGTTAGGCTTTGCCTCTAAGGCAATGTGTGGTCCTGTACACGTGTTAGCTCTGAGCGGTCAAGAGAAAGGATTGGAGGACCATAGGGAAGGTGGGGAATGAAGGAGATGATGGGAAGGACGCAAGAACCTCTGCAAGAAGAGAAGGAAGAGGGCTCATTATACAGAGAAGCAAATTTCTTTCATTGGGAGCTAGCTAGACTGATGGTCAAAATAATCTTTTTGTATTTTACCTTCTTCCTTTTAGAAGTCACCTTTCCTATCTATGTGTGAGGATTCAAATCCTTCTAGGCCAGGCTGAAAATTGAGCGACTCAATTTTTTTGCTGGTATTACAAGACTTTGTGTGTAGGGGAGATCCTGAAAGCCCAGCCAGCAATGCATACACCTGAAACTGAGATGAGTGTCATTGAGATGGGATGGAAAGAGCCAGCAGTTTAATCACATTGTGAGGCTGTGATTAAACTGCTGGGAATAAAACCGACAGATTGAGGGAAGACAGCCAGGACTGGCATATGTGGGATGGGAAAGGCTTTGGGATAAAGAATTGCTTGCTCAGAAACTTTTTTTTGTGGCATCCAATGTTAAATTGTTGCCTCCATTTTTTTTCAGCATTATAGTTAACTAAAAGTCCATTATCGAAGATATAAACTGAACTTGGATTTGTGACGTGACTAAGCCGTAGAGGCTGTAGAAGTATCTTACAAATGAGGGGTTTTGGGAAAGGCATGCATTGCATAGTGGAGGGTGAGGCCTCTATTACTCACATTACAAATCCAGGCAGCAGAACAGCAGACACTTTATCCTTTCGCAGTTTAGCTCCTGCTGGCATGGCCCAGGGCGTTATAAAAGTGCCTGCTGAAACAGCCGATAAGCGCTTCCTGTTCTCAGAAAAGGACAGTCACGCTATTGTGCGAGAGCCACGCTGCTGAATTCCTCTAGATCCATGGAAAGACGGAAAATTCGGCTTCTCACTGCATTAGCGATAGTCATGGGAATGTGGCCGCAAACTTAACTTGGAGCTGTCGATGAAACCAGTTCTGGACTGAGCGCCTGCATCCAAGGAGCTGTGAAATCGATACGCCAGAGCTGTTCAAGTCAGCAGGGAAACCTCTGCCGGGCTGTGTGGAGGTTGGGGTTTTGTGAGCAATTCGAGGGTGGACAATTGCAGTTCTTCTGTGCTTCACACCTTGCTCTGCAGACAGCAGCTCGGGAAGCGAGAGGCCGACGGGTCTGCTGTATTATTATGTCCCTGGATTTCTGGTTTCTTGCTTTTGGCAAAGAAACACCAAGCGGTCCCTGCCACCCTTAGAGCAAGGAGGAGCAAATCCAGGAGTACCCCTGCTCTGGGGTGATAGTTATGTGCAGCTCCAGTCTCTGCAATTGGGCAGGGTCCTATGGGCCAATTTCAGGCAGGGTGATTGTTTGGGTTTTTTTGGTTGTGGTTTGGTTTGGTTTTGTTTTGTTTTAAACAGGGAGAGAATTAAAAACTTGGAGACCTTTCTTTTACGATCAGTAAAATCTAGCTCATTTAGTAAAGTGGAAAATAAAATGGAAAGCTTCATGTTAGAGAAGGTTGCTCATTTATTTATTTATTTATTTATTTATTTATTGTTAGTCTTGTTGCTTTTAATTAGGTTCTCTCCCTGGTTTTGTGCTTTGGGATTCCTCCATGAGCTTGTGCCTGTACTCATAGCACTTAGAAAGCAAAATCAGTTTTCATTCTTGGGAAAGAAATGCTGACCTTTTTAAAGCATAACTTAACCAGGCTTGTATTTTGTGAATGATATAGAAGGAAAAGCCTTACCTGTATTTTCGCTTTCCTTTTTCTTCCAATAATCCTCAGTGGGTGCATCTAGTGATCCAGAGATAACGAATCCCTTCTGTTTTCTTAGTACTCCGAGAGAGGATTTCTGGCAGGGGTGCGTTAAAAGCAGGATCTTGAGACCCAGTGATGAGGTGGCTCCCAGCCAAGGCTGAGAGGGGAGGTAGTTGACCGGCGCCCTGGGAAAGAGCAAGAGTGCAGCATGTGAAATGCCTACCGTTACCCAAGCTTTTATTTGCACTTAAAGTAGTTAAGTCTGTAATTGAAGTTACTCAATATTTGATTTGTAGAGATGGTGAGGTACTTAGGGAGGCACTGAGCAACAGGATTAGCAAAAGGCTTTGTCTGCAGAAGTCTGAATGAAAGTCTTAATTAAAACAACCATGTTGGAACTCAATAGAAACGGTAAGCATGTCTTTGAGACACTACAGTTTTTCTGAATTCTGGAAAATGCTGTGACATCTAGGTACCCTTTTGAGGAAAATGCTAGTTCATTTTATGGCAACTCTTTATTATCAATCTGAGATAGATATGCAAGGTAAAATAATGAGAAAAGTGATTTCTATCCATTGTTGTCTTATTTTTATGTTATTATTTTATTTCTTCTGCCCAAGGAGTAGCTAGTCTTTCCTCTTGAGGAAATGACTCTTGTGTCGCCTTATAGCAATGCACCTTTGCCAAGAGGAAGCTTCTCTTTGAAAGAGGGAATGCTAATTGCTATAAAGCTGGCTCAAATGTGTGTTTAATGTCATACTGACTTGTAAGAAAACACATCTCCTCCAGCAGTCTGATTTGACCCATTTTGCTTTGACATTGCAGCAGATGCAGTCAACAATGCAGCTGGTTATGGATTCAGTGGAGTTGATGAGAGGGGCGCTTTCCGCTGGGACCTGTTGTCCAATTTAAATATCTGGAACATTGAGGTGAGTTAAAGGGGTGGCTGCGTTGGCATAATTTTAGAGAAATGGGCATGATAATGGGGAGAAGCTTTGCTGGAAGGAAAATAAGTCCATGCCAACAGGCTGTCCCTCTTTAACATGGAGCGGTTTTGTATTTTATCTGTTGGGCAGATAAAAAGCATCTGTCATGCAGCCTTTGTCATGCTCTGTATTCAGGTTGCATTTCTAAATAGTTTATAGAGGACTAATAAATGATTAATCAGATGTTTAATAAATGAGCAGTCAATTACTGTAGATTGTGGCTGAGTTCAGCGGGTCAATAAATTGCTTGCAGCTATGATTCTCCACCATCTGTGGTTTATTCTATTTACTTCTAATAGTCTTCCACTTTTGTAACCCAGTTGAGACGGGTGGTGGTAGTGAAAGAGGCCGCCAGGAGTAGGCATTGCACAGACACTTGCAAGGGCTGGGTCCCTGCACATGCCTGGAATGCCTCTTGTAAATGAAGAAAAGCAAGGGTCGGAGAGATAACAGGTACAAACTGAGCAACCTGAATGGGAACTGGCAGGGCCACACAGAGCTTAGATGGCTGCTGTCTAGAGCTCCATCCAGCAAACCACAGTTTCTCAAAACATGTCACGCGTTTCTTGTGACTGGAGTATACTTTTAACATCCATTAGTCCTTTGTAAGCTGTTTGTTTGTTTCTCTAATGCAAAAGATGGCCAATGTAATTTGTTTGCCCCGAAGAATATTTTGTGAATGCCAGTGGGATGTGAAAATGTTTATATGTCTGAGACTGCTTTCTAAAGGCTTCTTTTCTTTAGAAATAGGAGGAGCTTCCTCATGTAATTCTGTAGTTATGATTTTAAAAGGAAAAGCAGATGAAAATAAGTTGACTGCTTTATTGCTGAATGATCCGTGACTAAGTGAATGTGCTTTAATAGCTCTTCTCAAGAATGAAAGAGCCCCTGTAATTCTTCATTGAAAGATGCCAAAACTGGAAGTATCATTATACACGCTCTCTTTCTCAACACCCTTTCTCTGTCTTTTTTTTTTTAACCTTAATTAATCCTTAGTGTACATCTCTCCTCGAGCGGTGCAGAATATACAGCCCAGAAATGCTTTATACTCCTCAATGATGGCAGCACCCTAGATACCACTCTAAGATCTTGAATCAATGTCTGATTCAGTTTTGGGACAGGAGATGATTCCTACCTTGATGGGCTGAGGCAGCTTCTGCTTGAATGAGGAAAGTGAAGTGCCGGCAATGATCTTTAGTCAAGCCAAATTAAGGAAGCAGGAGTCTTTGCTCCTCTCTACCCACTGAACTGTAGACCCCTCAAAACTTTTTTCCTTTACTGGTCACTGGGGCAATAGAGATCAGGGTGGAGAAATTATTTCCAGGAGCATAAAACAGAGTGCTCTCCACTGATTTGATCATCTGTGCAATGAGAAAAAGAGAGGCTACAGAGACCGTTACTTTGCGTGAGCCTTAAACTGTCACTTTATGCACCAACAACAATTCCAGGAGTTGAAGTTTAAGTGTGATTGTACAGTGCGTTTTCAGCAGGTATAGCCACCTGCATATGTAAAATTGCTTAAGAGTTGGGAACCTGAGTGCTAAATGTGGCCAGGAAATGACCTGATCTGTAGTAAAGATAAGCACATGGCAGGAGTTGTGAGGGCATTAAAATGTGACGGGGGCTAAACGCATGTGGGGGACTCGAAGAAAGCCTTGGCAGCATGCGTATTTTGACAGCCAATGACTACTTGCTCTCTTGGTAACATAAGAGGAGAACTTAAAGGATGCCAGAAGAGAGCGACAGTATTAGTTGAAAGAGAAATTATATTTTTCTTGGCTTCTCTTGGTGCAGTAATGCAATTAAAATGTGGCACTACTGCATCGGGAATTGCTAATCATTTTAACTCTTTAAACACAGAGGATGAAGTGCTAGCCTTCAGGATTCTGCGTGGAAGTGCAAAAATATCTGCATATTCCCCTTGGAAACCTTTGCCTTTAATCCATCTTTTCAGTGTGTCCTTCCGTTCAGCTGATACGAGAAAATAATGTGGTGCCACTGAATCATGTCCCTGCTTGGTGAGGAGGTCCTCGGAGGTTTCTGTCAGTAGGCGAGGAACAAGGGGGAGCGGGGATGTGGAACCACCAGAGGTGAAGTTGACCAGGATTAGGGGAACTGATGCTGAATGGAGTCCAGCAGTCCCCTAAAACTGGGAGAACTGGTGCTGTGAGGAGGTACAGGTGGTTCTCCCAGGACCCTGGAGTCCACTGTGGTTTCTCACACTGGGCAGTGGGCTGAGAATTGGCTTCTAAATTTAGTCCTAAATTTTTTTGTCCATGTTTTTCAGTCTTCCCCCTCCCTTCTCCAAATAATAATGCATTTCTTCTAGTTTTTATAACGCTTTGTTTTAATAACACTCTAGGGAAGTCCAGACTGCGTAATGGCTGGCAAGGTATCTCTTCCAAAAATGAAGCTGTTTATAAACTGAAGGGAAGGCCAAGCATTTAAAACAAGAAAGCTTTTCAGATTTCCCATAATTTGAAAAATAACCAAACACTGTATTTAATTTTACAAAACAAAGTGAGATTTTTACAGCAAGTGCCAAGTGTTAACGGTGAGCAATCAGCCTAGTTAATGTCCCTCCCAAAACATGTTAGTATAATGATGGACTGTGGCACAGTCTTCACAACAGTTAGCTACTAGAATTAATATTTTCCGTGTACCACCTCTCTAATTTAAAATGCAAGTATTATTTTACAGGTTTCAGTGCTAACATTTCATGTGAACTTCTTTCTTAGACTGCGACAAGTTTTAAAATGTACATTGAAAACTGGAACATTCAGACAGCTGCCTGGCTAAAATGGTAAGAGTAATGAAACCGTAACGTGCTTGTGAGACCCAAAAATTCTAGATGGCCTGGAAAAACACTGACTGGTGAATCTCATAAATGTATAGCCTCTTGCCTGTCTTTATTTCCTGTGTCTGTAACAGTTGGTGGAATACAAGGGTGTTTGGTGCTGTAAAGTTTTATTGCTGCAAATGTAAGATGCCCACATTTTATATATGAGCAGCAAAGCCATAAATGAACTGTTCAGATCTTCCGTAATAAAAAGTAATAGCATTTTGATGGCATCTTTTAGGCTGCTGTTTGCCTCCATTATTCTTGCTGTACTGTTTCACTTTGCCATGTTATGTTTCCCATGCGTGCTACTGCTGCAGGCGAGCCTTGTGTCACTGGGATTCAGTTCAGCTAGAACTGGAGAGAAGTCGAAATCTTCAGAGCCCCAGTGTAGTCCGGTTTGGAGTTACCAGAAGACGCTTGCTAGGGAGTCCCTGTTTAGGATATGGAGAAGAGACTTCTTATAGCACTGAGAAGATCTGATTTTAACCCGTGACTGTTAAGGCACATATAAATACTATCAGAAGTCCAAGTTTTGTAGATTGAACTGTCCCGCTGTTGCTTGATATACTTTTTGGTATGATTAAAGCTCAGTGTACCGTCAATGTGAGGTCTGAAATGCAGGCACAGATTTACTGTGGTTATCATAACTATTTTCATTGTTAACCTCTTAAAAGTCAGTATCTACTATTTCTCGTGATTCAGATGAAGTTCCTGATAAAGTAGTGCATTATCTTGACTCGTTTCTTTGGAACACAGCATTTCAGTTAAACCTCAGATAGCCGAATAGACTGGTTAGTGTGTTCTTGAAATGGTATCATTCGCTTGCGTCTTTGGAGTATGATTTTGGGCTGCTAAAGTTAGCAGGAATCCCCTGCTTTGCAGTAGCTTACGGCACTCCCTGTTGTTCCCAGCATCTGCCAGATAACAGTGCCTAAAAATAGCTCTGTTCACCAGTGAAGGGTGGGGTCACGTCTGTCTTTCCACTTGCTCTTGATCTGCCATCAGAGTTTTGAAGGGTAGTGTGTGATTCCAGATAGAGGTATAAAGGTGAAAGAGAAGTCTTGCCTGCCTTTCGCCCCGCTATTTATTTAAATGGTATGAGCACCGGGAATATTTGTACAGGCGCTCTTTGGCTACTCAGTGCATAAAAGCACGCTTCCTCTTTCCACCTAACCCTCCATGTAAATGAAGGGAGAGTGCCTCATGCCCTCGTCTGTAACTGAGGAAAGATAAGACCGTTAAGAAAACAGAGTAAGACCTTAAAAACAGAGAAGGGTTTGGAGTGCGGTGTCCACTGTTCAGTTATATTCAGCCTCTTCTTGTCTTGTTTTCATCTTTGCAGTGTTTGCTATGACAGAGCTCCCTGGTACCCTACGGCTTTAACGTTTATCCTGTCGGCCCTGTGGCATGGTATCTATCCTGGATATTATTTTACGTTTCTCACTGGAATCCTTATCACACTCGCAGCCAGAGCAGTATGTACCTTTCATTGTTCTCTTCTAAGGCCCATGCTAGATACTATCCAGCTGTCAACTGTGGGGACCACCCTGACATGGTCAAGCAGCTTGTCCCTGCTGTGAGCCCTCTTCCATGCCTTTGCGGGCTTGATGTTCACTGAAACTTTGTTCTGTATTGAAGCTGATTACAAAGTACCCCCAGCAGTTATAACCAGCACCAATTCTGCACGTGCTGCAATGCTGTCCCTGGCTGTCAGAAGAAACGTTGCTTGTGAGTGTACAGTTGGTAGTGCCACTGGCTATGTCCATGCAGCCAAATTAGCTTAGGATTCAAGGTCATGTTGCCTATATGCTGGCATGTAATTGGCTCTCGGCCCAGTCTTTCACAAGAAACTGTTACGGGTTGAGCATTAGCCGAAACTTGAACTCTTTCATGTGGATGTAATTGATGCAGTAAACTAGTCTCTCGGTTTATGGGCCTCATCTTGGGCAGAGCCACCAAAGACAGAACAGATTTTGTGTCTGACTGTTGTTAATTTTATCACTACTGATTTTTCGGGCTGAACCAGCCAGTTGTGCAAGGCTGGGAAGCACCACCGTTGTCTTTGAGTTTGACTGTGGGTAAATAACCATGTCAATTTGAAAGGTGAATTAAACTAGTGATCAGCATTAACCGCTATGGCTAGAGCAGGTTGCTGAACACATGGTCTTAACATGTGCTTTGCCTCTCATGAGGATTTCATAGATGTGAAGCTAAACCAAAATCTCTAGGGAACAGCACATGCTTGCAGGTATAAACACATATTTTTTCATTTAAAGTAACTTTGTTTCACCGTTAATAACCAGTAATAAATCAAAACCAGGAGGGAGGAAGATCAAATCATAACAACTCCCCTCCCCAAAGACACTGTGCCAGATACCCAGCATGAGAGTCTGCTTCCGTGATTATGACAGAGGAAATTGGGGGACGCTTCTCTGTTTGCCGCTGGTTGACTGTGGGACCTCGGATATGCCAGTCAATGCACTTCTGTCTTCCTTCTTACTCTCAGTGCGTTCTAACTGGTGCACATACTTTTCTGTGATAGTAATGCTGATGATAAGTGGAGAGTCATACGCTGCAATGTGTCCGCATGACTTTGCCTAAGAAATGAATTTATACTATTTTCTGTTTACTTTTCCCTGACCTGCAGATAAGAAACAATTACAGACATTACTTCCTCTCGTCAGTGCCTCTCAAGATAGCATACGACATTGTTACCTGGGTTGTCACTCAACTGGCCGTGTGCTATACTGTTGCACCATTTGTTATGCTGGCTGTTGAGCCCACGATTAAGTTTTACAAGTAAGTTCTCTCCTCTTGACTATTATTCTCCAGACCGGCACAGGCTTTTGTTAAATAACCCAAACCACACTGAAAATCAGTTGGCACTTCATCAAATTTTAAAGGAGTTCAAACAGGCTGTTTAATAATGTGTAAGGGGTGATTTTTGCACTCCTGTAACTTAATGAGATAATAATAATGCCAAGGCAGAGCACTTCACTTCTGCTTCTCAATCTTTCTGTGTCCTTACGTGACTTTTCTTGTATTCAGTTTCCTTTTTCAAAACAGTCAAGTCTCAACCATTAACAGTGGCCAAGGCTGGAGAGGAGAAGAATAACGTGAGTTGGCAGTAGGAAGGACTCAATGAGAAAAGACCAGGTTTCCAGCTGCCAGATGCGTAGAACAGGAGATGTGATCGGTCAGCAGGAGATAAGGAGGGTGCCTGACAGAGCATTACTTCTTGAAATGAGTTTGCTTTTCTTTTTGAAAATTTCCATAGGAAGTGAATACGTCTCTAGGTTCCTTAAAAATAAGAAAACACTGGTGTTGCAGAGTATATTGGATATAAAAATAATTTGAAATAGAGAAATTGAGAAAATAATTTGAAAAGGGAGACTGGACTACATTGCTTTACTTTTCTTTCATTCTACAGTGAACTGTCAACTTAGAGTAACAGGTTTTGGTTAAGACAGACAATTCCCTCCTCTAACATGAAAGACATAAAACGGGTAGTCAAGATAGCTGCTGTCAGTAAGTCTGTTTGAAGGGGGTTGAATTTTGACATTTTCTATTCCTGTTTCTTAAAACGTTTGATTTCAACACAGAAAACTTACCATATAAAAATGACTCAAAATCTTTCTTAGTTTCGGTAAGATGCTTTCCCAAGTACCTCATTAATATCTAATTTTTCTGTCTTTCAAGACAAAAGTAGCAAACAGCAATCAGAACAAAAAAAGAGAGAAGAGACTAAAATATTAAACTGGTTGATAAATTTGCCCCATAAGTGAAGTGGTTTCCCTTTGTGCTACAAAAGGCCATTCCATGTAGTAAATATTACTGTAATTCTGTGAGATTATATTGCTAACACCAAAACTACAGAAATAAATATGTATAAAGAACTTGCTAGCACTATGCCAGCTTCCATGAAGGCAGAAATGTTACTTTTACCAAAGTTCTGAACAAAGAAAATGATTTTCCACCCTTGCCCCAAGTTGGGTTATCACCTTAATGTTGTTTGCCCTAGTGATTTTGAACATAGTTAACACTTAAATTTAGAGACCGTTAAACAAGGAAATTTGGAGCACTGCACACCTAGCAGTGGTCTTAAGCACCTTACAAGGATATTAGAACTATGGTAAGAAGCGTAAATGAGACCATAGAAAGGTGCATCTCTGTGGTTAAGAGCTGGACCATACTGCTCCCAACCGTGGTCCTCCCCAAGCTGCCAGAGCCTCATGTAATTGGTTTAAGTATTTTTTATTTCTGTTCAATCTTGTGTATACTGAATTATTTGAAATAAACATATTTGATATTTAATAGGAGATCAAATTAAGATATCTCTGAGTAGTTGCCTTCAAAAACATAACCCTTCTGTAAACTTCATTACCTGACCTTCCGCAGTTAAAAGTTGAGTGTTTTGATTTATTTCAGATCTCAGCACTTGGAGTGAATTTTTTTCTTTCTGTCACTTTTTATTCTGATTTTTTTAAAACTTGTACAAGTTTTATGTCCTAAGCATGAAGGATATTTCTTCAGAATGTAGCCTTGTATACTCTAACATTAAAAGAGATGGGCTGAGTAAGTCTAGGGTTGAATTACGTGGGTTTATCCGAGCTGTCAGACTTTGGATTCTGGAGTTTGCCGAGTCGTTCCTTGCCTCATTACATCCACAGCAACATTTTCATCAGTGCCAGCAGATACCACATACATAGGCTGTGTGAAATTCAAGGGTGTATTTTTGTGCTTTCTAGGTCAGGTTCATACTTTCTGCATTCATCCCTTAGCACTAAATTCTGCATGGACTTACTGAGGTTGCACAATTCATGTTATTACTGACAAAAATGTAATATTGTCTTTCTGCTTTTTTTCCCAGGTCTATGTATTTTCACATGCACATTCTAAGCATCTTGGTGTTGCTTGTGTTACCCATCAGACCTCAAGCCCACTCCATAAGAAAGCCTCAGAATCAGGCCATGCAGAACTCTGTTAAAAGCAAAGACAAATGATGCCTCCAAAGAAAATTGCTGATTGGGAAATCGAACTGTTATATTGGAAACAAACAAAGAAGAAGAAAAACGGGTGGGATGAGGGTCAAAGTAAAGACGTGGCGTTTCTATTGGTTATCTTAAAATCTTACGGAACAGGGCAGAAGGGAGCCTGAATGACTGTATTTCAAATTATTCCAGTTAACAGAGATTTTACAGGCAACGTTTACAGGCTCATAGGGCATTTTGATTTTTTTTTTTTAATAAATATTTTTATGAAGTGTTTTTATATATTTAAACTTTTTCACACAGAGGGGCATTTTTGCTCTTTTACAGAAATATACAATTATTAATCAATAATCTTGTGATTAGAGGGACAGGAAGCAGCTAGTAAAGACTTAGACCAGCTGCCTGATAGCCTGGCGCTGTGGGCAGCTGGCAGGGGAAGCTTTTCATCTCTTGGCTATGGAGAGAGAGATGGTGCAAGTAGAAAACTACAGAGATGGGGTTGCTCAAGGTGCTGGCGCTGACTTTCGCCCCGGCAGGGAGAAGAGGGGGCGGGGCTTTCCCTGGCAATCCCTAGAGCCAGGGACTGCGGCCTGAGCTGGGCAGCAAGGGTATTTCACATCCTTCAATGTGACACCTGCTGGTAATGAGGGCAAGACAAGTCCTTTGGGAATAGGTGTCTGGGAGCACTGGCAACTGGCTAGGCCAAAATCTAAAGCCAAGTAAAAGCAAAACAAAAAACCCCCCAACCTTTGGAGTAGAAGAAGGGACATACACCCTGTGATCTGTAGAGTTGTGCTTCTCTAATGACGCAGCTGGTGCTCATTGCTGCATCAGCCTTACTCTGCAGTTTTAGAGTGATGCAGCACTTCCACTTCAGTATCAAAATAATTGAGGAGCCCTGCAGGTTTAGTGTTTTAAAGCTTGCAGTGATGGGTTAAATCTGAAAAAGGTTTGTAATGGAGCAGACTGTTCTACTCAAAAACATCCGGTTTTGTGGAGGGGTTACTTCTCAGCAGGATAACACTAATATGAAACCTGAACAGTAATTATCATAGTCATAATAAATCATTCTGTACAAAATGGTGTGATGTGATATGATTATCACAAGAGTCAAGACCAAGTCCTTGTATGATCTTGACATGGGACTTAGCCTGTTGATGCAAGTTTCCCTGCTTGTAAAGTCCTTGGCTTACAGGGATGTTGCGAGGCTTAATTTCTAAGAGGTGGTTGTGCATTGAGATAACCTGCTGCAAAATGCTCTGTCAGGTTTTTTTATTTAATTTTTTTTTTAAATCCACTTACCGCAATAAAACAGTCTGGTACGACACATCAAAACCAACTAAAACATTTTTTTAAAATTTACTGTTTTCCAGGAATGTGTTTATCAGGATTTTGTAGAAGCAATTCCCTTGTTAAAGTATTGGTATTGCTTTATGATCATTTAACTGATGTGTGATTGAGCAAAGAATCTGCTGTTTACTGCATTCTGATTTTTGTGTCAGATTAAAATTTTGCAGAATCCTAATGTTTTGGGAAGAAGCAAATCGGTGAAACCAAAACAAGTTCCAAAAAAATGTTGTTGTTGGTGGTTTTTTTTTTCTTTTCTCTGGTGGGAAGTTTTTGTCCTGTGGCCACCTCATGATTTAGAGCATAGTTTGTGGAAGAGTTTATTTGGTAATTTATTTTGAAGGCGAGATGGGATTAAAAGGTTGATCTGAATAAACAAATTGCTTTGTGTCACCGCCTGGAATTATTAATGACAAACGTCTAATGTGAAAACGGGTGAACGGGTGTGAGATCCCTCACACTTGTGAGGGGAGATTTTCAGGTCTGCTGGATTTTACAGAGCAGCTGGGCTTTACATCCTGCTCCTGCTGAAATGGAGACAAGACAACCCCCGTTCATTTTCGTGGCAGCTTTGTCCTTAACTTGGCCAGTCATTTGTCCTCGTGTGTGTGTTCTCCCTGTGGCACCAGCCTCAGTTGCATCTTGGGCATCTAATGTTTCCCTTGAGGTCTGGCTGTGCCACCCCTGTTTCTTGTGGGAGGGAACCAGGGCACATCCCCAAGGAGGACGGGGGCTTGGGCACTGCTGGCCGTGGGAATCCGTGAGCTGAAGCCAGCCTGCGTTTACCTCCCAGAAACTGGAATGAATCGCTGTGAGTGCTGGCAGAGCCAGCGTAATGTGCATCAACTCCGGGCTTCGGCAAGCCTGCAGAAGGCAAATGTTTCCAGCAGGTTGGCTTTAGCACTGGCTTTGGAAAATAAATGCACGCAAAGGGAGTTGCGGGTCTGTATCTGCTGCTCTGTGCCCTGTATCTGCTGGTCTGCAGCCCTTCCTGAACTGTACATTCAAGAGAGCCCAGATATCAGTGGGGTTTCTTTTCTAGTGTTTCACTAAGTGGAAGTTGCTTAGCTCTAATGCCATCGACTTCTGTTGTAGTTTCAGCTTCTACAATGTGATGAATTAGTCAGGGCTAGTGAGCAAACTCTTACTCTCCTGTCATGTTGTCTTCTCAGCCTGAAAACAGGAACCCTGGGCTTCAATGAGAACTGGTCATGTGGATTTAATATGGTATGTTACGTGAATTAAAATGGAAATGGTCTTTTTGAAACGTTGCATTTGCAGGGAAACTTGCTGGTTGAATTAGTCTTAAAGCTGGGGGAAAAAAAAGGAAATTATCTAAAATCTTTGGTGTACTGTGTTACTGCAGACTAGGCAGCTTACCTAGCCAAACATGGCAGTCCTGCAAAACTAACACAGAGTGGATTTAAATCGCTGTAAAATATTCCTTTGAAAAAAGGCTGTTAGCTTTGGTACTACCTTTCTCAATCCATTGCACTGAGTCTTCCTCTCCTTTTCTCCGTCTTGGGGAGAAAATTTGGTTTTATAGAAAGATGGCAAACAGCCGCTACTATTTAGAGGAGACTCATGCTAGTAGCGTGCATCTACTTTGCACAGGAGTATACAACTCTAAGAGCCAAAGTGTGATGTCAGGAGCTCAAGTACTGGCCTTACACTACGTGGTCTCTGCTTGGAATACTGTAATTTGAGGGTGTACTTCAGTGATTAAAATATATGATTGTGATTACCAACATGTTACTAGTTTCTAATCCCTCTCTGGGTTTCTTGTGCTGCAAAAAGCTGAGGAGCTGAAGCTTCTAAAGAGATTCTGAAGACAAAAACAATCTTGATGGTTTGTAAGACAGAAATGAAAAAGGTAGATTATACTGGATTGACAAAGGTTGTATTTTAAATATAGGAATACCCAAAAGACACTACCACTGTCATGCCCTTGGATGGAAGGCAAATTCTAGCTGCTATTTTTCAGCACATTTGGCTGCATTAAAACTAAACTAGAGGTTGAGATGCACTTAGAGAGGACTGAATGAAGAATAAAATTTCATTTCAGCTTAACTATGGGTCTGGTATTTAAAGAAGCAACAGTTCAGCAATTTCCTCAGTGGACTGGAAGCACAAAGTACTTTCTTTTACTGTCCTGTAAGCTGTCCCCCTCCTTGAGTACATTCCTGCATGTCCCCTTGGAGCATGCTGAGAAACGGAGGCAGCACAGAAGTGGGATACAAGGTGGGCAGATATTTCTCCTCCCTTTTTGGCTGCTCTGTTTTGTGTGCATACATCGCACATAGCTGGGATTTTTGCATCACTTAAAATGAGGTAGGCGGGCAAGAAGGTCAAAGATTTTTACTCTGTTGGTAGGTGTTTGCATAAACCTGCACTTGCCTCTCTGTTTGCACATGTAAAAGCAGGCTCAGCAAACTAGATCTGGATCCTTTCTTAGAAATACAGGTCGAAATCCTGACACCCAGGGAAGTCTAGCGGTAAAATTCCTATCAGTGAGGTCAGTGTCTCTGATATTTAAAGCCTTTGTCTCCTTATCCCTGAACTGGGGACTTTAGAAAAATATTCTACTGGCTGCAGTAGTAAAGGGACTAAATGGAAACCTGTCTAACGTTTAAGTGTGTTACAAGGGATGCCTACAATCTGCATGTTGTGGGCAGAGAAAGAGCATGTCTCTCCTCATCTTTGCCCAGGACAAAGTGACATGCATGGTTGCATATTGAAATATCAAATATCCTTTGAGGTACCGTTCTTTTTCCTTATGTCACTGAACTGATGTACTTCAGCTCCGGGGGGCTAGAGGCATTCCATTGCGATACAAAGTGGGAAGCCTTGCCTGACATCTCAGCGTGAGTACGAACGCACAGTATGCACTTTAAAAACATATTCTTTTGTGCGGCATCAGCCTGCTGCTCCCTTTCTTCTTAGAGATGACAGTAATTATATGCATGAAGCATTTGGATTTGCTCTGGGTGGAAACCGCAGCCTTCTGAGTGCTGATGTGACGTGAAGTGGCGACACGTTTGCTCGGTTACATTTACGAGTAGTGCCCTCTGTGGGCGATGGGACCTCGGCGAACACTCGGGTGAAGACTCAAGTGTGCTGAGGGAGGGCACTGCAAAGGCGAAGGTTTTTGCAGCGGTGCAACCGTGCTAACTCCGGGCCAGCTGATGGTTTTCACATGTGCAATAACAAATGTTTTGCTTTGGGGCAGGAGAGCGAGAGAAATTGAAAACCTAGGTAGATTGGAAAAAACTATTATTACAGGAAGAAATGCTGCCTTGCTGGTAGAAAAGGTGGCGTTTATATGCCTTAAGAACTTGGGGTACACTCTCGTTCACCTGACTCAAATGTGGTCTGTGGAAGGGAACCACAGGATGGGGGAAAATCAGTTCTGAGAAGTGCCCCAAGACTGCTCTCAGGACCCGATTTATTGTCCGTCCACAGAGCAGCTCTGAAAGTGAGACCCCAAGCTTGCCTGGAGGCTTTTCTACTGCAGGGTGGTTCCCTGCATACGGATGAGGAGCCGTGCAGCTTGCCCGCGAGGCCCTGGCATGAACGGCAGGCAGCACATCCAGGGCCGTGCCGTGCCCACAGCCGGATTTCCCAATCTTCTGTCAGATGCTGTACACATAAATACTGTGCCCAGCGGCACTGCAAAACGCGTTTGGAGCGTACCCAGGCCAAACCAGTCGCTGTAGGGCGAGGTGAAGGGAAATGCTGCCAGGGTCCCGACATGCTAAGCAACACTTGCCTTGTCCAGTGATGGAAACTGGTACCCCTCTTCATCAGAAACATCTTCAGATGGTGACATTGTCACTGCTCTGAGGCATGTGGGCTTCTCTTTGTTCATAAGGATGCATATTTATTCTTGCCTTGGTGGCTTCTGTATTAGTGCACTTTAGTTTTTCTGCTTTAATTGTTTTATTTGTGTTTGAGAAAGATGGTGTTATGTGGCTATTTTAAATCTGATCAGGGAGATACACAACTAAAGGCGGCCTCAAAAGATGTGAATAATGTGAGTATAGGAATAGATAACATGAACACATTCTAAGTCTATTAATTGATTTACCTGTCTGTGACTCTGATGTGGGGTTTTTTTGCCCCAGTACTCTTAAATTACACCTTCCAGTGTACAGCAGATGGTGTAGGCTTCCCCTGGAGGTGTCTTGGGAAGCAGCTCAGAGAAAAAAGCCATTTCTGACACCCACAGGCTGCCCCGGCTGGCCCGGTCCACGGCTCCCCTAGGGCAGCCGGGTGAGGGGCTGCCCAGGACACTTCAGGCTATCTCGGGGTGCTGTGCGCTTCCTCCTTCTCCCACCCTGCGAACACGCATGTGATCTGCGGCATGCACATGTGAGAGAGGGACTGCTTGCAACTTCAGCCCTCAATGTGCAAAACCTGGGTGCAGGGCCCCTCGGGTATGTGAAATAACAGACGGTTCTTGCACAAACCATAAGCAGAAAGACAGATCGCTTTGGGCAGCAGACAGCAGAGATAATTGTGTAGGTGAGGACTGAGGGTACAGAGAGATTGTGGCAAGGAACCACGAGCAGGGAGCTTTGTGGCACAAGCAGGAGTAAAAGGCAGGTTTCCGAAGTTCCAGCCTGCAGCCTCACGTGCCTGCCGCCAGAGACGGTGGCAAGGTTTGCCTGCTGCTCTTGGAGGAGTCAGGGCTGGACCCAGCAGCCGCAGGGCTGGACGCAGCTGCCGTGGGAACGATCGCATAACCACAGAACCTGCGCGCGGCACTGCCGGAGGGGACTGCAGCCTTGTTAAGTGCCCCACTCTCTGGGTCTATGCACGTGCCTGATTGCTAGTCCCGTCCGTTTCCAATCCCAGGCTGGACCCTCCTGCACTTCCCCCCACCCCACTGAAATCAAGAGATGCTCTTAAAATACAAAATGTCGTCAAGAATCTTTAGTGTCTTCATATTCGCCTTCTGATCTCGGCGCCTTTGAAGCCTGCGCATTCAAGCTGTTCCCAGCTGCGAAGGCCAGAAAGGCTTTTGGAAACCACGGGTGTCAGTAAGACTGTTTCCACGCTGCACCCAGTCCCCCGACCTGTTTTGCAAATGATGTAAAGCCACGATGGGCACGGGAGCCGTGATGGGCACGGGAGCTCTCCTTTCTCCTCGCTCCTTCCGGCCCAGAGTTTTGGCTGGCGGGAGGGATGGTGGCAGAAACTGCCCGGAGGATGGGAAGCAGCATTATCGGTGGCTTTCAGAGAGCTGGCTTCTGTGGAGTGGTTTTGTTTGCAGCCAGCCGCATGGTCCCAGCGGCATGCTATTGGCCTGCCTCAATTAGACTTCTTGACTGATGGCCAGTTTAATGAGCCTATGTACAGAGGGTCATTCAACGTGGCAATTATACCTATAAATCTATTTGCAGCAGGGCTCAAATAACCTTTTGCGCACAGTTCTTCATAAAATGACTGTCTGATTAATTAACATTAATTTATCCACTGTATGGAACCAGATGCAGTCTGTATGAAAGCCTCCGCTCTGATGTGCAGGCACTGTGTGAACTGGGAGGATTTGGGGATGGGAATGGCTCTGATGTTGTTTAAAGCCTCTCTTTTAATTTTTTTTTTTCCTCTTTCTTCCTCTCTCTCTGGTCCCAGTTGATTAACATTCCAGAGCAGCATCATATAACAGGGGCAAAATTCAATTAATTGAATATGAAATATTTATAACCCTACTCTATGTGTCTATCAGAGAAGGGTCCTTAATAGATCTTCTCATTAGCATGGACTGGTGACTCACTTCTCTGCTTTCACAGTCATTTGGAATTAAAATCCAATTAATCTAATGTCCCTGTGAATATTATTAAACTATTTGAAAAACTGCATAGAAGAGATATGAGGCAGGGGGTGAGGGGCTAAGAGAAGAAGAGGGAATATGTCTTGAGCTCATGAAGATTCATTTCTTCCCTGTTAAACATGTAGTCTGGAAAGACTAATTCCCTGTTTTCTGGAAGGTGGATAGCTAATTCTTAATATCAAAAGCTTGAGAATGGAAAAATAACTTGCTTCCTACAAGCAGAACTGTGTCATCTTTGAACAGGCAAAGAAATGCCCTTACCTCCTCCCACCTTTCAGGTTGCTCCTACTTCTTGGGTGCTAATGTTAGCCTGAAGCCGAGGACAGATTTACACAAGGTATTTAGGCACCATGAGATAATTTTGGAGCTCGTTCCCAGCTCTTCAGCAGTGTTCAGCTGCCCTAGGCTGCTGGGCTGGCTCTGTGGCCAGAGACCCCAGGTGCCTGTCCTGGGGAGGGGGAGGGCACCGCCTGTCCCTCCTGACCCTTGCAGGGGATTTCCCTTCCCACGGGGAGGGGCAGGGTGAGACCATGCCTTCCCAGAGCGAAAACAGCCAGGGCACGTAGATCCCCAGGCTGGGGAGCGCTCCTGAACTGCCTCGTACAGATGTAGCCTAGAGGACCCTTTAATTGTTAAACATCTCTGCCTCTTCAGTGGATAGGGCACTGACCTGAAGCTCGGCAAGGAGGGATCTTAACCATGAATTTCACATGCGAACTTTGAGCAGGAGGCAAGTTTCTAAATAGAATATTCCCCTAATGGGAATGACTCGAGGACAAAATCCTTTAATGACTCAAAGGAATTCAGAGACTGCTACGAGAGCCTGTAAGTCAGGAGATAAATATTTCTGAGCTGGATGAATATTCTGGATATTCAGATACAAAATGTTCCTCTTCTATTTTAAGAACAGTAAGTTAAAAGGTCTATCCATAAAGTTTGTTCTGGTGTTGTTTATTTGCTTTTTGTTTTAGGTGGAAGTAGCCTATTCCTTTGAACACTGCCCCCTTTTTTTTTCTTCTCTATTAGAACCTTAGTCCAAACATTATCACAGAACATAAATACACATTAAGATACAGCTGCTATAGATCCCAATGTCTTTATGAAGCCTTATAAAGCCCAACTTCAGAGAGACAGAACTTACTTCTCCTGTCAGAGAGGTACAACCCATGGGAGACACTTAGCTGCATAGTAATGCTGCTGTATGGACTGCAAACCAGAAGCAAGGAATACTTGTGCGTATTGGGAAGAGGTCAGGCTCGGTCACTCCTTTGCTTCAGCACGTCTGCAATTTTCGTCACCCCTTTATGGACCGGTTCCGATTTATTTATTCTATCTGGTAAAACTGCAGGCTGCGACTGTGTGGTACAGTGAAGTACAACGTGCAAACCTCAGCTGCTCTGGACTTGATGCAGCAAATAAATCACTGGTGAAAGTATGTATTTTTAATTCACTGAGGGAAATATAGGCCTTATGGGCCCCTTTTCCCATTATTGTAACCCCAGAAGTCATCAAGACCTTTTTAAAGTTGCTTAATTTACTAGTAATGAAAATCTCATCAGCAGTTTGGTTTGGTGCGCATCTGCACTGAGGATCTGAAGTCAGACCCAGCAGAAACATATTCCCATTCACAGTAAATCTGAGTGAGAAGCCTCTTAATTCAAACCACAGCTTTTCAGGGAGCAGAAAGCAAGAATTGAAATCTTAGCCCTCTTCACTCTGGAGAAACCACAGTACCTGAAACGCGGTGGCACCGCACAGGAGAAACCCAGAACGCCCTGAGGGTGCACTGTTGATCTGCTGAAAGCTGGTGCCACTGCAAAAAGCTGCTGTTTGGGCCTTGGTAGCACTTCATACCTGTTTTGTTTGTCCGTCTATCAATCTATATTTATTTATTTATTGCTGGTGACTTGCTATGGAGGATACAGGGAGGTGGCTGACTCTGAACTACAGGCTTAAAATTTTTTTATCTAAGGCTCTAATTGGGTTTGCTTTTGATATTAGAAGAGATTGATTGTGGCAAAACTCTCAAGTCCAATCAAATTAAGAGAAGAAAGAAGTTTTTCTTTTCTGCAACTCTGTGCTTTTTCTGCAGCTGGTCACTGGATGTTGCCCCTGGTTTATTCTTATTCCCTCTTCCATCCTAGCCAGAGATAAACGTGGCAGCGCTTCTCAGTGGCTTCCCTCTCCCTTTGTCTGTTGTTTATGGTCTGTGTCCTAGCATAGGCTCCAAGCCCCAGTGGTCAGGGACAAATAGTCTTGATTGCCCCTTTCCCTGGGATCTTAGCAGCAGGCAAATAGAGAGAAAGGCAACAAAAAGTGCACTTGTTCTGTGCTGTGAAGATTGCGCTCCCACTTTGCGCTGATATAAAATGACTGCTGATGATGAAGGGCAGTGGAAAATCAAATCCAGCGTCTTTTTTTCAATCTTCTGTAGTCCCCTGCACACTTCAGGCGCTGTATTAATCATTATAATTTCTTCCACATTGCAACTTTGTCTGTGAGCTTCCTTTGAGCAGTGTTTTCTGTTTTGTGCTCTCTTCCAGCAGGCTCCAGCTTTTCTGGAAGCAGCTGCCTGAGCTCTTTCCCAGGGCGAGGGTATGCCAGCCAGTGCATCAATCCACTTTTGTTTTCATTATGCCAGCTTCCTGTGAAGTTTTCAAATTAATTTTAATGCCTCCCTCAATTTTAAGGCCTATAAAAAGACCTTGGTTCTGCCTACCTTGGTGAACTGGGACCTGTTCAGGAATCCGGAGGATGCTTTTGCCTTGGTGCTGGGGGTTACCATTTCCCCCACCTGCATTCAGCGGGTTCCTGGCACTATCGGTCTGAAAACATCCGGACCCTTCCCCAGCACCCCAGGGGGCAGAGGATGGGGCTACGCTTCAGATATTACACCCCTGCCCCACGCTGTGCTGGATCGGGCAATCCCCCTAGGACAATCCTGAACCTCGCGCCCGCATCCCCATGCTCGGCTTGTTGGAGCCGGGGTTGTTCCATGAAAGCCCAGCCAAAGCTGAGGGCGAGCGCTGAGGCTAAAGTGACAAGTAACACGGCGTTTGTGTTTTTCCTATGCAAGGTCAAAGAAAAAACTGAATAAAGGGTTTGGTCTGTGTCTGGATTGCAAGTCAAAATGGTGACAGCAGCTCATGTGGACTTATTTATGTTAGCTTTAAAGTAGCTGGCTCTGCAGCAACATGGACCTCGGTGCGGGCTCAGAGCTGGCAGAGGCGAGGGGGGGATGAGGACATCCTTATACCCGTGAAAGCTGTCCATGTTGCATGCTAAGTCAGGGATCTATCACCTGTGAATGCTTGTGGGTCTGTGGACAACTGCTAAGAGCTCTGTGAGGAAACGTCAAACCTGATGTCAGGAGACGTACATTTGCAATTTAGGCATCTTCACTGCCAGTGGAAAAATGCTTAGTGGCCTACAGATCGAGGAAAAAAAAAAGCTCACCATGGGGCAAGATGCCAGACTGCACTGGATAACCCCTTTTCTGCTTTTCGCTTAGCTCTCTGCTAAGTATGTTTAACAGCTCCCCTTTCTGATGAAAGAAAGGGTGCGTGTGGTAAAGCAGTCTGGAAAGCATTTGTCTGGGTAGCCATGGGTCGCTGAGTCTGTCTTCCAAGGGGCACCCTCTTGTTTTCCAAGAGCTGTCCCATGGTGACAGGATTTGAGGGGACAAACCAGGCTGCAGAGAAATAACTGTCCTGTGCCTCTGGAGTCACAGGCCTACGTCAGTGGAGACTGACCGTGAGCCGCCATAAGCCACAACGGAGCCAAATAGCACTCAGCCACTTCGCAGTCACAGAAGCAACATAACTGAGGTTGGGGGGATCTCTGGAGGTCAGATGGTCTGACCCCCCCTCTGCCACTGCCTGGGGCTGACACAGGGAGGAGGGAGGAAAGAGCAAAATATTGATGAAAGGGTCCCACAGCCGTCTTTCTGCATCTCATTCTCCCTTGTTCACACCAGGGAGGGACCCTGCCGCTCAAGTCAGCGAAGTGATGCTGCCAGAGCATGGGTGTTGGGAGGGAAGAGACTGGAGGAGGGACTCCTGCCTTTCCCCTACTCCCAGGTACCTTTCACAATTCAGGTGTTTTAAATGACACAAAGGGAAGAAACTTCCAAAAGTTTTCTATTCACAACAAAGAAAGATAAAAAGCTGCCGGTTTTCCTACTGGCTAAAGCCTCACGATCTGGACTCGGACATTACCTGGTGCATCAGGAGGCTTTCCCCAGTCAGACGGTGAAAGGAGCTCCTCTGCCAGTGCCCACCTGCCCACCTAGTACTCCACAGCCTCAGATAAGGCTGAGACCTGGGTGGCTGAGAGATAGCCTACTTTTTTTTTTTTTTTCTTTCCCAGCATCAGGCTGCAAATGAAAATACCTTTTCAGCCCTCGTATTATTACCCATATGGATGGCACCTTTAGTGCGTGCTATTCATTGCTGTAATAGCTGCACCTGTGCATAGCACGCATGCTGGAGCTGCGGCAGCTGTGGACTGTAATTGCAAAACATTATTTTCTGTTTCTCCCTGAAAGCTTTTTTTTTTCTTGTTGTTGTTGCCGTGAAGGTCCATTTATAATGACTGCAGACCTCTTTCTTTCTGCAGGGCTCCCTCTTCCTATTACACCTATTTCTATACGCTGGAGTTCTTCAAAGAGCACCCCTGCGAGTGCACGTGCTGTCTCACGTGCGTGTGGGCCCGGCAGCCTCCACGTGCGTGTCCGGCAGCGCCCAGGGCAGACGGGGCACTTGCTGCGGGACCCGGCGCTTATGGTCAGCCGAGGGGCCAGGCTGCGCCCATCATCGCCGCCGCTCTGAGCCATGGGCTTTTATGCGGGTTGGTATGGAGTCTCCGAGATGATTAATTCATTTGTTCCTTGAATATTCTGCCCCTGGGTGCCCGCATTACTGTGAATCAATTTAGTATTTTTGGGCCTGGATTAGTGCAAGTGCCGATGGAGCATGCACAGGAGGAAGGAGGGGGGATGGAGTGGGGGGTGCAGGGGGATACCCAGAACACAGCTCACAGCTAGCAACTCTTAAAAATGAAAAATACAGAGATGGAGTGCTTTAAAAAAAGAAAAAATTTCATTTGTTTTTCAGTCCTCTCAGCTATCACGCTAAATTCAGTTCACTGAAAGGCAACCAGCTAGTCAGTGTTTCAGGTTGTGCCTTATAAATCAAGGCTGTAGCAAGGAATTCAAAATGTATATTGATGCTGGCTGTTCTCTTACCTCCTGCTGTAATGAATTCATGTCTGCAGACAACAGACACAATTATTATGGAAATTACACACACACACACAAACACTCAGAGGAAAACAGGGTTTTTTTCAGAGCTCTTGCTTTACTGCTCCTAGTTCAGGCCTCCAGCACCTGACTGGGCTGTCACAGCGTGTGGCAGGATTTTGCCCACCTTCTCGGGCGGCCGCTGGAGGACATCACCCGTGGTCCTCCCCGAGCAGCTGGGTGTGTACCTGGGGGTACCACCGCCTCCCAGCCTGGTGCCCTAAGGCAGAAGCATGAAAGTCGGGTGTCCAGCTCGGGGCTGAACGGTGGGGCAGCAGCACAGCAGGCGGTGTGGGAAATAACCGGGCACCCGCCAGTCACGCCGAGGAAGGTCGCTGTAATTAAATTAAATAAACAAAACCAAATCCCACTAAGTGTTCGAGCACAAAATGTGATATTGTGGTGAAGGGAATCAAACAGTGAGTGAGCAGGACTGATGTGCCGAAAAGTTGAGCAGTCCACGTCGTCCCCCCACCCGGACCCCTCCACTGCATTTTCTCCGGGGCTGCAACCCCTCGGCAAAAATCCTCCTCTTTCAGCCTTACGTCAGAAGGAAGCCTTCAGTCAGAGGGGTCAGAACCGCCCCCCGGGCAGTGAGGGGTGGAAGCACGGATTCCCCCCCCCCCCCCCCCAGTTAATACTTCGATGCAGTGTGAGTGCCGGAGGCGCGGTGCAGGGAGGAAGGGGGGGGGGTGGGGATGTGGGGGGTGGGGTGGGGTGGGGTGGGGGGGTGGTGGCCGCCTCCGCGCTGCCCCGCGGTGCCCCCCCGGCCCCGCGGTACCCCCCCGGCCCCGCGGTGCCCCGGCGGCGGGGCCGGCCTGGCCCGGTAGGTGGCAGTGCTCCCTCAAGAATTTGGGAACTGATGTTAAAAAACCAAACCTAGAAACCATCGATTTCTTTGCAGATGCGGCTGCAAAACCAAATGAAAATAAGGGCAGAGCGCTGGGACCCTTTTTCCTTTCTTTCCTGCTTTTTCACAGGTAAACGTAGACGTAGTCATCTTTCCTTTTTCCGTGTGTTTAAAATAAACCCTGAAGATTTCCTTTCTGTGCCTAAAAGTAAAAATTAACAGACCTTCGGCTCACTAGCAGGTTAGATATGAGAAGGTACGTATATGTTTTCAGTGTTGCCAACCACTAATGATATACAGTCGCCACTATATTTTGTATCAGTGAAAGGGTACTGATGGCTAAAATACTGCAGGTTGCACATAGATGGATTTAGTTCTCCTTAATCTGAGGCAAATGCATTTGTTTCTCCTCCAGCCCCAAAGACAAGTTATACAGCTTTTTGTAAAACCTCAGGTTGTGTTTTGTTTATTTTTTCTTCCTTTTGCATAAGTGTTTTCATCATATTTTATTGCCAACATTATGGGCTCTTCATTGCTTGCTTTTTGTTAGTGCCCCAAAGGTTGAGGCAAGGGCAGGAGTACAGTGGAGGCATTTCAGTGAGGCAGAAAACAAGCCTCACAAGAAAAATTGTCCAGATAACAATACATCTGTGTGCTGCATACAAACCCTCCTTGAATGCCACAGCTTCATGAGAGTCGCTGTACCGGGAGCTAGAAAATGTTAGTGTGTTGAAGGGGTTTTTTAGGGTAGTTTATATGGAAGTTCCCTGAATTCAAACTTTTTTGGGCTGTATGCGTATGTGAAGGCTGTTCTGCAAGTGCAAGTGAGGTACTGAAGGGGTTGGATGGTGGCATGGTGCGAAGGGTCCTTTGTAATGTTATGTGCGTTTCACGGCTGCCTGTATTTCTGACCTGAAAATGCTAATGAGGAGTATTTGCAAACGTTGCCTTTTCTCTCACGTCCTTTGAAAGTGGCACCCAGTCCACTCTAGAAATTTTCCTAAAGAGGCCAAACATCTGTGAGGGACAAGGCTGAGAGTTCACGCCCAGCTAACCTCCATCTAGCATGTTGTCTTTTTCCTCCCCTGCGAATTTAGCGTGCATGGCAGAGGCTGGATGGGGAGCCCCAGAGCGGAAAGCCCTCTGTGCGCAAAGCCAGCACAGCAGCAAGGGGGGCTTCCCTCGCACCGCTCGCCTCCGGAGGCACCCCAGACCTGCATGCGAGGTTAACACACAGTCCGTGCCTCGGGATGCTTGGACACCGTTTTGAGCCTGCCAGTGTGGGTGTTAGTTAATGTTACCTGTCTCAGACTCTAGGCTAAAGCCATGAATTACTTCCAAAGAGGCTGTTGAGTAGCCATCACAGAGCAGCGATGTTTGGTCGGTAGCTTGCCAGGCTGAAACCGTAATGTGGTGCACAGATGACATGGGTTCCTACCTAGTCTTGTTCATCACCATGCCCCTCGGCCTTCCTGGCTTGTTTGCTTTGAAAGAAGTCATTTTATAAACCAACAGGACAATGCTGAGAAATCTTCCTTGGGGTGGGGAACAGCTTAATCTGGATTTCAGAAACTATACCGAGTCTGTCAACTTTCTTCTATTGCTGCTCACCTTTTTCTGTGTGCTGGATAATTCAGTTGGAGAAGCCATAAACAGAGAATTCAATTTCCCTTGAAAATGCTTTTTTAAAATATATTTCCTAATTAAGAAGTTAATTGGAAGACAGAGCGAAGCATTGGGTGTAAGCTGGCTTTACCGGTGGGTTTGTGTGACTGCAGCTTTTTTGTGCCTTTATTTCAGAGAGGAAATCTTAAAGGATGGGTGAAGTGTACAGAGTTTGATAATGATACAGCAGTTCTTACCTCCACATCGCTGGCTAAAACCAGCTGAGGGCTGCATGGATAGCTGTTACCATCTGTCAGTTGTGAAATGATTTGATAATTTCAAGTTGTGTTTCTATGGGACAAGTTTATATTTAACAAGAAAACACCAGTGAAACAGGCGCGCTTGCTAATCGTTAGAGAGGCCAGAGACTGAATAGATGATGGAAACTGAATTTCTTTCTCATCTAGCTCTTGTCAACACTGCATGAAAAATAGAGCAGGCCTCGATTCGGGAAAACAGCTTCATCAAATTTTGAACTTTCAAAGTTATTTTCATTGTGCAGGGACCAGAATGGACTTTTGTTATTTCTTGTGAAATAGCCCACAGCATCCTTTAATGAAATTTGTTAGCAGAATAACTCTTGAGATATTTAATTTACTGAAAGTATTTTTTTTTCAGAGAGCAAAACCACTCAGTAGTAGCTTTGGTGCTAATTTTGTTAAAAATGATGACAAATTTTTGCAAGAAGGAGTGAAAATCCTGAAAAGTGTCATTTTTTCCAACTAAAATGTATTTAATGCAAAAACTCTCTATTGTTCCCAGGTGAAAAATGTGTCCCAGCCATCACTGAATGATCATTCAAAGCCAGGTTTGGGTTTTCTAGCTATTTTTTTGCATGTAATAATTAGTAGCAACACTGGAAATCAGATCTTTAGCTGGCGTTCATTTGAACTCCCTGCAAGTGACTCCAGTCACTTACCTGGCTTTGAACATTTTTCCAGATTTTGAAGTGCTTACACCTTTTTTTCTTTTTTCTTTTTTCTTTTTTCTTTTTTTTTTTTTTAATTTTTAATTGCATTAGAGCAACGCCAGCAGACTTGAGCCAGGATTAGGATCCTGTTGTGGGCAGTGTTGCACAAGCATGTAGCAAGAGCCAGTCGCTGCCCCAAAGAGAACATAATGAAGGCAGATGACATTCGGGAGTGGAAGCAGGCAAATGGAGACAGAGGAACTTGTCCAAGGTCAAAGCTGGGATAAAATCCAGGTTTCCAGCGTCTTTGTCCAGGGCCTGACTCACAACTGGCTCAGACTTTCCCACCCTGACCCCTTCTTCAGCATTTTGCAGTTGGATGAGCTTTTCCTTTGGCCTTCCCTCTTGTTTCACACCACCTTTTGGGGAGCCACCTCCTTCGCGGTCAGACCTGAGAAGAGATGGCTGAGAGGAGAGGTCAGACGTCAAAGGAGATGGCTCAGCGGCTGGCTCGCCGAGCTCTGAGCCCTATCGCCAGCAGTTGCTGGAGCCAGATGCTGGGGGGGGGGGACAGAGAAGAAAACCACAGCAGGCAGTTATGAAATGGCTTACCCCAGGGAAAGTTTCCTTTGAACTGCTGTCAATTAAAGGATGTGGCCTCGAGCACTACTTTTTTTTTTTTTTAATATTTACTATTTAAATTCTAGATGTTCTTGTTACCCAGACTTGTTTATGCTTGGTCTGCATAATTTAAGCTAAAACATCTCCTCGGGGCAGAGATCTGGTCTTCTTAAGTTTGTAAATTACCACGTCCCTCCTAAAATTGTGTAGATTGTAATAAATAAGATAGCAGTGCTGAGTCCTTCTCGTTTTAACCAGCCATTCCCAATCTTTTCTTCTCTGTTTGGTGTTGGTTAGGCACACTGGTTGGGTTGAAACCACCTTTGTCCCAGATTTTAAAACAAAAGAAAATTGTATTCAAAGAGAACCAAATCATATTCAAAGAGGTGAGGGCCATCTTTGGGATGTCCGTATCTTTGTTTCTGTGGCCTTTTTGGTTTGGGCACCTGAGGCACCAAAAATTCATCAGCAGTGAAATTCAGTATCAGGAGTCAGACCTTCAGCCAGGATAAGTCAGGCTGCTTCCCCGACGGCGGGGGGGGACTTCAGGGCATGGCACCTTGGGGGCTGCTCCAGGGGTACCTGCCAGACAAGACTCATTTTGGGAATGGCTTGCAAAGCGGTGTGAGCCCCCCAGGGCAGAGCTCCAGGGAGGCCATGGCCACCCTCCTGCCTGCTCCTGGCACGGTGGTCAGCCAGGCTGAAACCAGCTTGTGACGGGAAAGGTGGATAACTCTGCTCCTCCTCAGACTGGGTGAAGGAGATGTACTTCATATAGGGTCTTTCCCAAGCTGGTATTTTGGATGACTTTTGAGTTTTCAGGCTGGAGATGTGGAGAACATCTGATACCAGCTATCCTGGAGCTTGCAGGGCTTTTCCCTAAAGCCTGTTAACTGCTCCAAAAAGTGCTGGGAAACCTGATTTGTGGAAGCACTTACAGCAAACTGCTCGCGAAACGTGCTCCACAGCGCTTAGCGCACGCGCTAAGGAGGTGTGCATGCTGAGAGCGAAAGCAGCCGCCACTGCTTTTGAAAAGGAGGAGGTACCACCGCACCTGCGAGACTTGTGGTCCTGATGCAAGGCGTACTTAATGTCAAGAAGGGTTTGGCACCTTTATCATAGCCCCTTCGGATCATACACCTCCACCACGATATTGTGGATGGTTTTTTCTCCGAGCAGGACAAAGAAAAAGTTTTTTCAGGGCGAGATTATTTATTTGACGTGGTAACTTGATTTACATTTCACTGTGCTTGTCTAAATCTTGCTAACCTGGCTGTGAAGCAATCGAGGAAACCCGTTAAAGCTACACAAATGTTGTGAATTAAAAAAAAAAAAACCCCGCCACTCAAACCCAACTGTCTCTGGTCCAGCCTTACTGAGAAAAATGAAGATAAACAAGACCTCATGTGAACTCTGGCCTAACCCTTGTCCCCAGGTCTGGCTAGGTTGAAGATGAATTGTTTACTGTGGCACGATAGTGAAAATGAGCATCTGGATTGGATTTGCAAAAAGCCACACTGTGCATGCTGCGGTCCTGCACGCTGAAGTAGGATGAGACACTGATTTTTTTCTAACAAGTGGATTGCTAGAGCTCTTATCCATCTTCCTTCACCCCTTTCCCTCTCCTACAGCCACACAGACCAAACTGGGAGAGGTCACACAGGGGACCTCCTACCCCAGCGTGTGCTAGCCTGCATCCTCAGAGAGAAGTGAGCACGCTGCCTGCCTGCTTGGGAGTAGTGCTCAGATGCAAGGCTTCACCACAGATGGCTGAAACTGAATTTTCAGTTCACTGGGTGTGTTATTTCTACCCTGTTTGAACCAGAAATATGTTTGTTTAAATATTTTCTCTGAAATTTCACTTTTGCAAATTTGCCTTGTAGCATTTCAGAACTAGTTCACTTGGTGATTCATTTAATTTGGGAGCTAATGATAACAATTTTATCGTATTCCTTGATGTCACTTATCAAAACTATCCTGATGTAATTGGTAAGGAATACAAATAGTACAATAATTGAAATGAACCACATAAAAACATTTTGCCATTAGATTCTCAAATTTTGTTTCAAAACTCCAAAATCTGACCTCGAAATTCCAACATGTTCTGGGATGAAAACGCCTAACTCATTTTTGTTTCATTTCAGTATCTTTTTAATGGGACTTTTATTGAGATAATTACTGAAAAGATTAAATTGGGTAAAGCCTTCAGTTTTTCATTAGAAATTCACTCTAAAATTCTGTCGCCACTACCCTGACCTACAGCAGAGCCGCTTATGTGAGGTACATGTCTCCATTGAGTCTGGATGAGAGGCTTTTGCCTGGGTCTTAGAGAAATGTTAAAGGCAAAATCCTGGTTAGAGTTTGATTTAATGCCACAGTAAATTTATCATATTGTGTCTTTATTTTCTCGGACCTGTCTGGGCTCCAGCTCTTCTCATTAGGGGTAAATGCTCAGAAACTGTGTAAGTCACTGCCTACTTACATGTCATACCTGCCTGAGCCAAGCCATGATGTCGATATTAAATATGGTATGAGGTATTAATATGTAGATATGGTGATGGAGAGGACGAAGAGAGGCCTCCTGCCATATTACCACATCCCTTTCATGACTCCTCTGAGAGGAGCATGGAAAGAGCTGAAGGAGGGGTCAGAAGAAGACCAGGTTAGGAGATAGGGCAGCAAGTATCTAGGTTTAATGTTGAATATGGCAAATCTTGAGGACATTTTAATTTCTGGTGGTGGCGAGTTCCACACCACATAAATCACAGGTCTGTGGGAGAGTGGCCGGGTGCTGCTGTCAGGAGGAGATGGATGGCTGGTGGGGAGAGGTGGCCTCCCAGGTGAGCCTGGCTGGGCCAGGCACAGGCGCAACGGGCAGCTTAAACCGCTCTCTGGCTGCACTGAGGAGTCTGCGTCCTTCTAGTGGGATGAGAGGGGAGATTTGTTCCCAGAGACCCGCTTTGCTGAGCAGATGTGCTGCTCTGCTTTGCACCAATGCATAGCTTCATTTTTTTGTATAACAGCAGGAAGCATCAAGGTTGTGCCCACCTCACTCGCCCTGGGGGTAAGCAATAAGCTGTCCTGGGCAGGTGAGAAGTGCGTTGCTTTGTACCTGCTGTTTCTTACCTCCCAGTGCTCAATCCAGTCTCCAGGGTGGCAAGGGCTACCCCAACGGCCCAAACAGGTGCTGCTGGGCAGAGGAAGATGGCTGAGGCCAAACAAGCCTCCCCGGCAGGCGGCTGATGCTGCTGGTGGCCTGGCAGGATGCATGGGGTAACAATGCAAAGCTGCTTGCACTCCATCCCTCTGGAGAGCCACCACTACTCCTGCCAGCCTGGCACTCAGAAACACTTCTCCTGACTGTACCGAGAGCTGGGGCAAACCCCAGGATGGCTGAGGCTTGCAGATGGCCTGCACGGCTCGCACAGAGTGCTGTCGCTGGTCCTTCGCATGAGTCTCCTTGTCATGGGACAACAGCAGGGTGGCAGGGCTGTACTTCACACCGTCACACCCCTGGTCATCCCCTCCTATCTCCGCACTCCTTGCCCTGTTCTGAGCAGAATAGCAAAATGAAGATAATGATCCTCATTTATATCAGTTAAGGTCTCAGCCCACTCTGGAATTTACTTCATTAGGACTGTAGGCTAAATTTATTTTCATTTCTCCTACACTAGTGCCTTGCTGCAGTGTAACTGAAGCATCTCTTTTTAGTGTACTAAAGTACCAGAGTTGTCTCTTCTCATTTCTTTTAACCTTCTTCAACTTTCTCTTCCTCCCCTTCTCACTTCTCTTTCTTGCCCCCTTTTTTTGCAGGTTGTTTACCCACTACCCACTATCACCCAGCCTCTGACGCCAGGTGTCATCTGGATTCACCAGCCACTAGCAATGAAAAGGCAGCAGGCAGGGATGCCTGCCGCACTCGGTACATCACTTGGCCTGTGGGTCAAACCCTAATCTCGCTGCAGGGGGCAGGCGCCTCTCCCTCTTCCCTCAGCTACAGCAGGTCAGAAGATGCACTTAAGCCTGCATGGGGTAAGAGGTGCTTTTGGCTGAGGGAGGGCAGAAAGCTCCTGCTGCCTCTAGGGCCAGTAATAAAAAAGCAGGAGGGGCAAGAGCCCAAATTTAAAAAGGAGGGAAGCAGGTAGGGACACTGGGAGTGGAGATCATGGCCCATTGCCTGTAGCTGACAGAAGTGTATCTGTGCGTGGTGCGATGCGGCTGTGTACAGCCTACCCTGATATGGTCAAAAGCGGTACTTCATGTCCAGCCCCGTCCCACCTCCGACCAGGGGCTGGGACAGGACTGCCCTTTGAGAAGGTTTCCTGTCATCAAGGAGGCTGGGTCTTCCTCTTCCCCTTACTCCTTTTTGTGCTTTTGAAGGAGGAAAAGGAAGCAAAAGAAAACCTGTTACAAAGCCTTTTAAGGTGTGCTGTCTCTCAGAGCTTTGGCCTGTCCACACGAGGGGAGTGGAGGTTGTGGGGACGTGGCTTTTGTGGTGCTAAGGTCCCACGTGATGTGAGCAAGAGCCGCAAGAGGAACAGCAACCCCAGAGGAGCCCACCCCACGCAGGCAGCCTGTCCCCAGCGGCATGCCTGCCGTGGCTGCAATGCCAGCACATGGGCAGTGCCTGCAGTGCCCACCGTCTCCCTTCTCTTCCCACACCTGTGAGGCTGCGGTTCCCACGCCACGGGCGGTGGGTCAGCTCAGCGTCTCGCCGGTTGCACTGCAGAGTCCCCCTGCACCGCTGACAGCACCGGGATGGGTGCCATGGCTATGAGACCTGTTTTCAGGGAAGGGGACACTGCGGTGAGGTTATTGCCAGGCTTACCAGTTTCTGCCATGAGACTGGTACCTCCTCCCCTTCTTTTCATCCAAGCCCCGGTGCTCCCTCTGCTGGGAAAAGTAAAGAGGTGAAAACCAACACAAAATAGGCAGAAATGGCCTGAAAAGTGTTAACACGATATTGCATTTTCTGCTCTGTGACACACCTGCATAGCCGTAGCTGCAGCAAGCCACTGACTGCCTGTGAACATACCCAGGGTTTTTTTTTAACAGGCTTTCCTGTGAGTCTATGCTTTAAAAGAGATGTAGGGCCTTCTTTCATGATAGCCTGGCTTTAATATAACTTGCCTGGCCCCTCTGTTTGCCCCTAACGCAGGACTTTTTCCAAGGCCTGCTCCTAAACTCTGAGTGCTGGGGACTGGTGGTTCAGCACACCCATCACTTCTTACCCTTACACCTGGTGTAAGACCCTTAGAAGGGCCCTAGAGGCAAAGGTTTCCTTCGGTGGGGGTAAGCCCATGGTACAGATTGCCCTTTTCATGTAGCACTGGTGCTGCATTATAACACTGGAAATACCTTTTTTGAATAAGGGTAATGACAAGGTTTAAATGTGTGTGCTTGTGTGGTGCACAAGCATGCGTCTGCATGTGTGCTATCAATGGATGGGGAGACAGTGTCCGCCAAGCTCTTCATCTGTTTTGGAGGTGGTGGCAGCACATTTGCTTCTATAGAGAGCTTTATAGACTTGTTTCCCATCAATGGGCAGCCTTGACTGCATTAATTCCTTCCATTGAAACAAATGAGTCTGTGGCTGGATCTGACTGCATGGCTTCCAAGGGAATTCATTCTGTATCTTTCATGTTAGTGATATCTGTGAAAAACAGGAAACTGTTTTCCCATCTCATTCACATAATAGATAAGATGAGAAATTAGCTGCTGGATGAGCATCCTGGGGGCTGTTCATTTTGTCACAATAAATAAGGCTCTGCTGCTGCCTCTTGTGCGCATGCACCACACACTCATATGTGCGCGCACGCGCACACACACACACACACGTGCATGCACACTCACACACTGTCTCTCTTTCTCAGGATCATCTTCTCACCTGAGACAAGCTCTGCCTCATTGCTACAGACTCCCTGATTTGGAAAGGCTTTCCTCCCTCAACTTCATTTCTGTCTTGCTTCCTCCCACAGCTGCTGCCTGTGGAGTGCCTGGGCTCCCCATGGCTGCCTGCGTGCACCCCCAAATGCGGAAGGTTTGGGTGGGGGGGTGGGTTTTCACCAGCACGACATGGTAGATAACCCCTCCTACTCACTGCTCTTCCCCATTCCACGTCCAGGGGCAGGGACCAGGCAGGAGCCCTGATGCACCGCTGCAGTGAGCTGAGGGTGTGCCCCAGCTGGCCACCCCTCAGATGGCCTCCACAGCTTGACAGCAATGATTTTTCTCCAGCCCGACGAGGACTGCACCGTCCTTCTGCACAGCTCCCTCCACAGGCAGTGACTTACACCATGGCCAGGTACTGCCGTAACCCACGGGTGACAGGCAGCACCGACTTTCTTTTGAAGTTTGCTTTTTCTACCACCTTACGTTTTGCCCGCTTTCGGACAGTAAAATGAAGCCAACATAGGCGGAATTAATCATGTTCAAGAGCTACCATAAGTGTTTAGGATGAAACAAAAGTATTCCCAGGAGGATGCTGGAGAAGGAGAGGGTGCTTTTGCCCTCCGAGTTATCTTCCCACAGACCCAGCTTGGCGGGAAGCTCACAGCCTTGGAGCAAATTTGAAAAAAGGAAAGTGTAGCCAAAAAAAGGAAAGTGTAGTCAAAGCAGAGGTGGGTTTTTCTTTTTTTGTTGTTTGTTTAATGTTTAGAAAACTAAAGAAAAGGAAATCAATTATGAGGCCTACCTGAATTTTATTTCCTCACCAAAAACCAAATTACTCGGCAAACTTATCACTTGCTATTGCAGGCCTTGGTATTAAAGAAAACAATCAGGCCAGCAGGATTAATCTCTGACAGCTGCCTTATCTTTAACTTGCACCTTTGTTATTTTCTGATGAGCTTCTCTTTTTTTGCTGCCACGTTGTACCATACCTCACTGGTTCCTTTCATTTTATCATCAGGCAGGAGCGGAGGACCTTTCAGTTTATTAAAAAACCTTTATTTGTGAAGAACAAAGAGGGGGGAAAAAGGCAAACAATGAGGTCAGACAATCTCCTTCTTGCCAGGAGTCACTCACCTGTTATTTAGAGTGTTATCAGTTAGAGGAGACTTGCATCATTGAAAATCAGTCCCTGACAGCATACTCTGTTAATGTGCACACCCGCTTGCACACACACACACACGCGTACATGCATGCACACAAAAGCCCCTTACGATTGACTCATACCAACCTCCAGACAAGGTCCTTTCCTGCCAAGGCTATAATATTTTCACTGGGGGAAGTCCATTTTTATTCTGGCTCGGGTGCAGCGCTCAGGGCCTGTGGCGCAGAAATATAGCTTTTACAAGTCTAGCTGCACGAGGCTACTTGCACCGCAAACAGCGTCCTCTGCCCCCCAGGAAAGCCTCCTGTCCTAACCTGCCTTGTGCTCTCTTGGCAGCTAGTGAGACGCAACGCGACTTTGAGATTCGCTCTCAAACAATAGCCTTTCTCTTCTGCTGGGGTTGTTCACGTGCCTCTCCAATTAAGCTTTGCTAATGAGGTTGACTCAGGTAGCACCCAAAATGACTTTGTCAGGTAGGAACATGTCATTTCCCAACCGCAGTCCTCGGTGTCGTGCAGATGCTGATCCCCTCAGTGCAGGAAATGCCTCCTGCCTTTGTCCTGCTGGTGGTTTTTTTCCTGTGGAAGTCTTCACAGAAGCTTGTAGGGGCAAGGTGAGCTCTGACTGCAAAATGTAGAGCTGGTTTCCTGCTCTTGATGTAACAAGTCCAGCTTGCAGTGATTTTTTGCTTCCTTTCCTCCCATCAAGTTCTGGACTTGTGGGACGTCAGCTCTTTAATGTTAGCTCACGAATGAGTGAATTCGAGTTAGTGGAATCGCATTGGTCCCACAGGGCTGAGAGCTGCACCTATAAAAACAGAGTTATAAAACCAGACTTCTCTTTCAGGACTTTGAAGAGCAAACCAACTTTGAAGCTGTCTTTAAGGAAGACCTTGTTGAAGACATTGAGATTATTGGTGACTACTTTATGACAGTGGCAATGGATTATACTCATAGCTCATCATCTCAATGTGTGCATTAAACACATATGTCAGCCCCATTTATATGCTGTAGGTGAGCTGGGGGGGGGTACTTGCAATGTATGCGTTTTCCATAGGCTTATGGTCATGGTGGGGAAGGTCTCTCATGAAGGAAGGAACAGATCTAGTCTGGGATGGGGACTCAGTTACAAGTGTGTCATGAGACAGAGTTTTAAATAAGACTGAGAGCCAGACAGGTGATTTTTAAAGTCCTTTTAAGCTGTCTCTGTATGGTTGAAGCCTAGCCAAAGACTATGTGCATGTTGCAAGAGCTGTGGAGTTAATGTCACTGAGAAATTTTTCAGTATTTAAAAAGAGCTAACAAGAGAATCAAGGAAGAAAACCCAACCAACCCATAAATAATCACAGTAAAATGGTGTTACTCAACCCCCACAAAAATTAAAAATGCTTGGAACACAAACGTGTGAACCTATGGATGCAGACCTTTACCTTACTGCGTCCGTGTGATCACAGACATAGTCATGTACGTGATGATAGAAGACATGATGATCTAGCAGTATAAATGCTTTACTGGCAGGAGTTTAAATTGGTCTGCTGTAAATCATGCTGCCAAGAGTGGTGCATGGCATTCTTGTCCTTTGCCTCTCCTCTGAACCAGAGGGGGAAGCAGATGGTATAAAACTGTTTCTTCCAGCACTATGCCAATCCCCATCCTAGGAAAAAAAAACAAGCCCTGCTGCCTGTTTGAGGCAGCTTTCAGTCGCCTTTACACCACTGGAGAGCAAAAATTCCTCAACAAAGCTTTTCTACAGGTACAAAAAGCCCAGTTTCAAAGGGCTGACATCTCATGCCCTTTCCTGGTTAGATGCTGATTAGATGCTCCCTGGTTAGGTAGTTGGGTTTCTCTCCTTTCCTGGGTCCTGGGGTGAGTTCTGCAGTGTATTTTGCCCACAGTTTTGTCCTATGAGCTCTAGGCAAGAAGTCTTCTCTGCCACACATGGCTACAGGAACAGAAGGTCTACAATTGTCATTGCATGCCCAAAAGCGACCATGAACTGTGGCTGGTTTATTAAATAGAAATATACACAGATCTCTAGCTAGGAGGGATATAATTGTCCATAAAAGGAGTAGATGGACAAACTGTGGATATACACAAAGAAATGCTTTTTGCAATCATGATCTATTCACCTATGTGTGTATATATGTACATACATGTACCTTTAGACAGAATCAGCTACATCATCTGAGACCCTTGGTTATTTTCAGCAATCTGTCTCTCTTCTTTCTAGGTGTTTTCATGTCTTCTCTGGAAGCATTATTCAGTTTGACGGCTCAGTTCAAATCTGCAATGTACGAACCCAGCTGAAAAGAACCTGAGAAAATGAGCAGAGACAGCCACACAAAGGGAGCGTGGGGGGGACTAAAACCAGAAGAAAAAGAAAGGTAGGATAATTCTTCGACAAGGGGGTCTTTGGGATCTAATGCTGTTGTGGTTTGTTATTGTACTCCATGCTTTGTTGTTGTTGTTTGGGGTTTCTTCCTTTTTTGACAGTGTGTCTTGGTCAGTATCTCTGTCCTTTCCTCTCTAGACCAACGGCAGTCACATACTGCAGTCAACTGTCAATGAGAGTTTGAAGGACATGTCAGGCCCCAAGAATCCCTTTGCAAGGAAACAAGCCAGTGGCATCCCATAGCTTGAGCATACGGAAGTAACCTGGCTTACTCCCTTCCATTTGGCCATACCTACTTAATTCTTTCCAGCACAGCAATACTCTACTCTTGTCTTTCCTTCCCTGGCTCTCCAGTAAACAGCACTGGCCTGAAGCAATTGTAATTATTTATTTGATTTCATTTATGCTGTGCACAATCTTAGATTGCATTAGCTACAGTTAAAATAAAAACAAATCAAAACTCCTGAATTACACTGCCATGACAACAATGAAAGTAAAAGTATCCTCATCAAAACCTCCCCTCTTAGCCCACCCCAATATATTAAACTAAAGCTTAACAAAAGAGACAAGTTTCGCAACGTGCCTTAAAGGTTCACCACACAAGGAAGCAAATTCAAGAGCTGTGGTCCTTCCGCTGAGAAAAAAGCCTTTTCCAAATGCGCTGCTCCAGGGACTGTCAGTTCAAATGCCTCGGCTCATCTCAACGGTGGACCTAGCATTTGTAGGCAGAGGTAGTCTCTGGGGGACGGGCAGGTTCAAATCACAAGGAGATTTAGAAACTAAGGCCTGAATTGCACCTGGAAATGAACTGAAAATTGGCGCAGCCTGTGTACCATCTGCGCTCTATGGTTTGTATCTGAAATGTGGATATGTAAGCAGGCAGCTGCATACTGCAATTAGCTGAAGTTTCTGAGTGGTCCTCAGACATAGTGCTGAGCAGACCACATGGCAGCGATCCAGTCTGGAGATGAGAAAAGCACAGACAATGGCGACAGAGTCCAACAGGACAAGAGGTTGAAATCTCCTCACCAAGCAGATAGGAGAAGGGGAAATAAACACTCGTAGCTCCTGCTGCCGCTGGAACGTTCAAAAGCATCTGGAAATCCAGGAGGCCTTCTCCAGCAGGGCAACAAAGGGCAAGGCTTCCCTCCATCCAGACTGCGAGCATCACTTTTGCCATCTCCCCCAATTATTTCCTGCCACCATTATCGTTTTGATCTCATGTGCAGTCAGCTCTTGTCTTCCAAGCCCTGGGTTTGGATTGAGCCTGAGAAAGCCAAATGTCTGCAAAACCTGAAGTCCCATGAAATAGGAGTCACAGAGCTGAGCATCATGAGCATTTTGATGGTGGTGTTTTCCAGCACTGTGATGGTTCCTTTGTGAGTATCACAAGCCATCTGCGGAAAAAGCAATGAAATAACCCTCTAATAACTGAAAATACATGCAATTTTTTATTCACGTGTCAGAACCTCTTGACCAGGTGGGTGCAGATTATAAGTACTCCGAGGCATAAGCGCTGTTATGGAAGACTCTCTCTAAAGTTTGCCTCAAAGGCGGTGATCTCCTTGCTGCAGTGAACGAAACCTATTTGGGGCCTGCTAGAGTTACTGCATCCAGGATTCAGAAGTGTGGCGAATTTTAGCCCTAGTTATAGAAACTGGGAAGACTGCAGAGACTTTTCTGAGGGAATTTTTGGGAGGAAAATAGTGGCTCAAATTGGGAAGCTGAGGTTGGAGCTTTACTGTTGGCCAAGAGTTGCACAGGTCTAAGAACCCAAGTATATAGTACCGTGAGTGTGTGATGTATGGAAGGGAGGCCAAGCAGACTGGTTCAATTACAAGATGACAACTGCATTATCATGAACCCAATGGGTCTGACCTGCCACTGCATCATTCAAGTTTTAGGCTGGTACATCTCTTCCGAAATGACTTCTCTCTGCTGAGGCATCCCAGAGCAAGGCATTGCCCTGGAGCTGTGTGGCAGTGCAGCTGGTGTCATTTCTTGAGGGACAAAGAGCAATCGTGCTTCTGGGGGTGAATAAGTAAAATCACCTCACCTCAGAGTTTAGACCACAGTGTAACCTAATGGCAGCCATTCATTAGCTAAAAGGGGGTTTATCAATAAAACAATGTGGAAACTCAGAGAGACAGATTCACATGGGGAGCAGATTCCACTTTTTCAAGAATGATTGTATGTCAGGAGTGGTAATGTAGAAATCCACCTTATTATGTCACCCAGGTGTGAAAGGTTTGGTTTAAAGTTCTATTTGCTCACTGTGCTAACTGAAATGGAGGGTGTACTGCTTTTTGTCCAGCAAACGCTGAATAACCAGCCCAGCATGGGATGCCCTGCTTGATTTTGTTCTGACACACCCAACAATCCTGAGGACTGGTAGCTAATTTCAAATTGGATGGCTTTGCTTGTTAGTGATGTGTAAGACAGAATGGCAGCACAGGCTGAGGCTGTTGCTGACAGTTAAAATAATGGTCTTTTTACTAGTGAACTGTGCACATTTGATCTTGAGTCACTGAGAGAAAACAGCATGGAGAGAGCTCCGGGAGGCAGCTTACACAGTGCCCTCTCTAGTACAATGGCGGGGGATACTCGCACTCCAGATTTCTGCTCGCTTGATACCAGCTTCAGTTTTGTTCCTAGCACAAAGTGCACCTTGGTTCAGATCTGCTAGTTCATATTCATGCCTAGGAGAAGACCAATCCAATATTGTCAGTGCGATTGTCTGCACAACAAATTTGATAGTCTTGATTTAAAAATTCTGTTTTGGAGCTGTGTGACCTTCTGAAACTTCGGGGATATGCTATCTACCAGTTCACTTAACTACCCAGATGTCCCAACACATCAAGTCACTTGACTATCACGATCCAAGTTTTCTATGGCAGACCAGACCAGTCTGTCTTTGAGGGATTCCCTTCCCTTGCTTGTCTTCCCATGCTGCATCGAACATCAGTTATATATCTTCATTTCCAAGGCCTGTGACGACTGATTCCCCAGTTAGCACACCACTGGGTCACTACCATCTCTTGCATACTCATGAAATGTCTACTTCCACCTCCAGTCAGGCACTTTTCTGGTCTCTATTGCTCGTTTGTTAAATTTTCAAACAAGTGCCTCTGTGTTTTCTTCTCTGTTGCCTTGTTAAAGTTTCAAACAAGTATCTCTCTGTTTTCTTTCCTGCTGCCTTTTGTGCTCAAGATGCATCCCCTGCAGCCATAGCCAAACTTGCCTTATTATCGCTGTCCAACCCGCCTTGAAACTATCCTTTATAATGGTATCTATAAAAGGCTGGACAACTGCTTGTGGGTGTTCTGGGGTGGCTGCCTGTCCAGCTGACTACTATTTTCCTGTTATTTCCTTGTATTTCCTTCCTGTCCACATTTGCCTGGGGTCTTTTTTTCTCCCGCTAAGCCTCATTTCTTTGTAGTTTGGACCATTTTTGTGCACTGTGCTTATACAGCGCCTGCCACAATGTGAGCCTTGCCTGTGACTAGGGCTCTTGGACATGACAGTGTTATATATCCGGCGGAGATGTCCTGCTGGGAGAGAGGAGGATCCCCGTGTTGCCTGTTGCTAGCTCTGGCCAGCATGGGACATGCGTTCCTCAATCCCCAGCATGGCTGTGCAGCCTTCTGGCACTCTCCCTGCAGTCCACCCTCCGCATTTGAGACATAATCTACTAAATTTGGAGGGGTTTTACAATGAGGAAACTCCATGCTGTAGCACAAAAAGGTGCAAGAGTCAAGTTTTCCCTGATGCAAAAGGACAAAACACCATCCCAGCAAATGGAGGCACAGCCATGGTACGTCAGCAGAAAATGAGCCCCTCTGCAGGTGGGGTAAGTGCTGTGGGGTGTTTCTGCCTCTGGTTTGAACCAGCCACCATGGGCTCATGGCTGTGGCAGAGAATTTGAGCACCTCATACCCAGTCAGCAATGGGAAGAGGAAGAGGAAAGAGGAAAGAGGAAAAAGGCAAGGCGAGGTGAGGGAAGAGAAGAGAGAGGAGAGGAGAGGAGAGGAGAGGAGAGGAGAGGAGAGGAGAGGAGAGGAGAGGAGAGGAGAGGAGAGGAGAGGAGAGGAGAGGAGAGGAGAGGAGAGGAGAGGAGAGGAGAGGAGAGGAGAGGAGAGGAGAGGAGAGGAGAGGAGAGAGGAGAAAAGAGGAGAAAAGAGGAGAAAAGAGGAGAAAAGAGGAGAGAAGAGAAGAGAAGAGAGAGAAGAGAAGAGAAGAGAAGAGAAGAGAAGAGAAGAGAAGAG